>NC_142019.1:7393238-7714488 GCF_049901735.1 Notechis scutatus | reverse complement strand
GAACATGTTCCTGGATTCACCTGAAATGTCCTTCAAATTAGCGGGATCCCAGATGAAACAAGGGCACCTTCGCACGATATTCTGTATTTACTTCCCCAAGTCTCCGAAGCAGTTTGAAAGCAATCTGCAATTGTCTTTATTTCCGCTAACCTGAACTGCTGAGGGCTTTGGTGTTTTAAAGATTCTGCATCTCTAAGCCTTTGTATTCTCATAATATCAGCAGGGCTGGGGAGCTGCTTTGATTTATTTTCAGGTCAGCAGAAGTGTGTTTGCAACAGCTACCGTGTTTCTCCAACAATATGACCTCCCCCAATAGGAAGACCCAGCATGTTTTCTAGGCATAAAATGAAATTAAGCCCCTCCCCCAAATTTAGGCCTATTTTAAAACATGCAAAATGGGGGAAGGGCGGGGGACTTGCGTTAGGAGCGCCCGCAGTGCAGCAATTCCTCACCACCAGCTACTCCTAATGGGCGATCATGGCAGAGCACGGAGAGCTCCCTACTCCTGCCAAGCACCTTTGCAGCAGACCCAAGACCTTTAGCGCCCACCACTGTTGACTTCCCTTCTGCCCATGCCGCCGCCGCGTTTGGAGCTGCCACTTCCACGTTTGGAGCACCGCTGCCGTTTGGAGCTGCCGCTTCTGCATTTGGAGCTGCCGCTGCGTTTGGAGCTGCCGCTTCCACATTTGGAGCTGCCGCCGCGTTTGGAGCTGCCGCTTCCGTGTTTGGAGCACTGCCGCTGTTTGGAGCACCACCGCCATTTGGAGCGCCGCCGCCGCTCCAAACACGGCGGCAGCTCCAAACGCGGAAGTGGCAGCTCCAAACATAATGGCGGTGCTCCAAATGGCAGTGGCACTCCAAATGGCAGCGGCACTCCTAACACGGAAGCGGCAGCTCCAAACGTGGCGGCGGTGCTCCAAATGGTGGCGGCACTCCAAATGGCAGCAGCACTCCAAACATGGAAGCGGCAGCTCCAAATGTGGCGGCGGAATGGGCAGAAGGGAAAGCAACAGCGGCGGGTGCCAAAGGTCTTGGGTCTGCAGCAAAGGTGTTTGGTGGGAGTAGGGAGCTCTCTGCGCTTCGCCATGATCACCCGTTAGGAGTGGCTGGTGGCGAGGCTGCCCGCGGGGCGCTCTAGATGAGGATGCAAGGGGGGGAATTAAGTCACCCCCTAAAAGACGGCCTAGCCGTTTTTTGGGGGCTCAAAAAAATATAAGACCCGGCCTTATTTTATGAGAAACATGGTAGGTTGTGAATTTTTTTTGTTTTAGTTACTAGAGTTTTATTTCCACATTAGAGGGAACTCTAACCTTCCACCACAAGTAACAACTTTTAAGCTTCATATATTTGAAAGGGGAACATTGGCTTCATGGCCTTATAGCTCCTCAGACAACTGAAAGTCAGATGGATGAAAATGTTGCCCAGATTAATTTTGTCTTCAACATCTTAAAACTGTCCTGCAAAGTGCCCAAGTGGGCTTCCCCCCCCCTTTTCATCTTCTCTTTTTGGGTACTGTAGCTTTGAAAGGATTTTTGCACTGCGTGACAGGAGCAACGATGCCGAGTCTGTGTGTGTTCAGGTTGACAAAACTTTGGGGAGCGAAAAGAATAGCAGTGAGAGCAAGAAGCAAGATAACGATCGCCTGGCTTGCATAAATCTCCTTACGTTCTCTCCATTTCACATGAAAAGAATGAATAGGAAAACAACAACCCCACAATAGCTTGACATGATGCCATGGACTTGTCCCTGTGGAAGAAAGTACAGCACATTGGAGGGAAACTGACAAAATGCTAGCCAATTTCACCCATCCTCCTTTTGCCTGTGGACTACAGGGGGGAAGCTGTCAGTTATCCAGCCAATACATTCTTTGCAGAAACTGAAGCCAGAGGGAGAGGCAAAGCAAGAGTTCTTTTTAATGGGGAAAGTAAGCCATGGCATCTGAAAACAAGCCAGCCCTAAACTCTGCAGCGATTTTAATAATCCAGTAGCTGAGTTACGTTGACTGAGTTCTCCAATCTGGCTGATCTTGTGGAGACAGAGAAAACGAGACCTGCTTACAAACTAACACAGAATCGTCTTCTCGAAGTAGCCCAAAGGGAATAGCATCTAGCTCATTTATGCCTGGCGATCAAAGTTTTCCCCCTGCAATATTGGTCTTCCTAATCCAACCAGCTTGTTTTCAAGTTTCCATTTCATCTATTTTTTTTTTTTTTGAGAGAGTCCAAGGACAATATTTGAGGGACTGCCACAAATAAAAGGGGGTGGGGGGTCAAAGCTGTTCTCCAAAGCACCAGAAGGCAGGATAAGAAGCAACGGATGGGAACTAATCAAGGAAAGAACCAAGCTAGAACTAAGGAAAAATTGCTGACAATTAGAAGAATAATTCAGTGGAACGACATGCCTCTAGAAGTTGTGAATGCTCCAAACACTGGAGGTGGGACAGCCATTTGTCCGAAATGGCATATAGGGTTTCCTGCTCAAGTATGGGGTTGGACTAGAAGACCTCCAAGGTCCCTCCCAGTTCTGTTATTCTCACAGGCATTCTGAAACTGGGGCCCTGCAAAACTCGGCCGTGTTGGGATAACCCTTTGCAGCCCCTGTGAGTCTGGAGGGAAAAACCGCCAAGCTGTTATGTAAGATGAGCTTGCTTGATTTAAACCTGCAAAACTCGCAAAGATAACTTGCATAAGAATAAGTCATGATCCTTGTTGGCAGGACATCCAAGACATGTGGTGTTTCTGACCGCTGCCTTTATTTATTTATTTTTTAAATTTTTTTTGGCAGGACTTGCAGTAAAAAGTGGCCGGGGAGTGATTATTTGTAAAGCTTAACAGGCTTGATTCTTCTTGGAATTGAACTGCTTGGGAAGTACTGGCTGAAATAAAGCAGAAAGTCTTTCTAAGCAAAGAGACACAAAAATCTAACAACGCCCAACCCAGTAGAAAAATCAGGTGGTAAATAGTAATCGGGAACAGGCAACCGAGGTGAAAATAAGGGTCTGATAAAAGGGATGCTGCCCAGGAACATGTATGTCGCCGTACATCTCTTGAGTCTTAAGAATATCATGGAGCCCACAGACTGAGCTAAACCATGGTCTGAATAAACCACAGTTGAAGTTTCCCATCAAGCTAAGCAATGAACCGAGTGGCTGGGTTTACATCTCATGCCCAGCCACAAATAAGCAAATGACCCAATGCCTCAGTGGGATATGTAAAACCAGTAGCTAACCTTGCTATCTTTATGAAAAAGGAACGCTTAACCTTTTTGCAACCAATGTTTCCACGTCAAGAATCTCTGAAAATTTAAGCTCGGCTCTGTGTTTTCTGCTTCTTAATATAGTGAGCTAAATTACTTCCCGACATACGTGCTTCCCTCTGGCACTGTCAGATAGTGGAATTTGTTTTTTTTCTGACTCAGTCATTAAAATAATTTCACTTTTCACTATTGCAAATTTAACTGGCAGCTTTGGCACCACTCTTGGGCTGTATGTATGGGGATAAAGCAAGTGAGAATGTGGCATGAGCATCCTACTGGTTTATGTGTAACACAAAGGTGTGATGATATATATTTGCTGGCCTTTAAAAAAATGCCATCTCGTATATGAACGTGTATAACAGAATACCAGAATTGAAAGGGACTTTGGAGGTCTTCTAGTCAAGCGGTCGCCAACCGGTGGGCTGTGAGAAAATTTTGGTGGGCCGCAGAGAAATCTCACCCCCAGAGCAACCCCCCAAAGCAATTAATCCAGGCTGCACAGAAACACAAGACTGCTCAGCCCACATGGCCCGGGGAACCCTCCCCGCCCACTCACTCCTTACCTGGTAAACTTGCCTGCTAAATTTCTATTTTTCCTTTTTCCGACCATCATCTGTTCTGTTGTGCCGGGAGATTTAGATTAGCTAGGAAGCAGGAAATGGTTGGATTTCTTGCTTTCTAGCTAGTCTTTAGATCTTCGGCTCTGCTTTTAAGCACAGCAGAACCTCCCTTAGGACAGAAGGTTCTATTATTCAATGCAGATTCACGGCAAGCAAATTTGAGAAGCTGAGCTAGCCGATGGCAGATAGATAGATCACTGAATGATTCTGTGAGCAACTCAATCTGCCTGCCTGCTTTGCCTGATTTTGGGTAAAAGTTGCTCTTTTTTTAATAAAAAATTCAATATTTACATACATGGGTGTGTTGTCCGTTAGTTTTGTGAGTTTGCTTGCAAGCAAATTTTATGAGTTTGCTTGCAAGCAAATTTTATGTGACAGACTGAGCTAGCCGATGGCAGATAGATAGATCTCTGAATGAATCTGTGATTCTGTGAGCAACTCAATCTGCCTGCCTGCTTTGCCTGATTTTGGGTAAACGTTGCTCATTTTTTAATAAAAAAATTCAATATTTATATAAATATTTATAATATTTACATGCAAGCCATGCCCAGCCAGTCACATGACCACCAAGCTATACCCACAAATTAGCCCACGCCCACAGAACTGGTTAGTGGTCCCTGGGATTTAAAATTATGAGTTTGGTGGTCCCTCAGGTCCAAAAGGTTGGTGACCCCTGTTCTAGTCCAACCTTCTTCAGCACAAGCAGGAGAACCTAGACCATTTCAGACAAGTGGTTGTCCAATCTCTTCTTAAAAACCTCCAGTGTTGGAACACCCACAATTTCTGGAGGCAACGCGTTCCACCGATTAATTGTTGCAGGTTGGAATACAGTGTTAAAACCCAATTCTAGTGTATCTGGCTCCCGCTCCCCTTTCTTTCCAGCCCACCTTTGCCCTTTATTTGAATAGACCGGTTCACTGGGGAAGTCTTGGACAAAATAAATTATCCCACACTCCGTTGCTTGTGGAGTTCCAGTAGATACATTAAAGCTTTCCATATGGTTTCATTTACTCTGTGGAAGGACAGTTGGCTGGGGGAAAGGGTGGGTGGTGGGAGAGCGGAGGCAATTTGATCACTTTTCTAGCAAATATTCATATCTGCCTAGGGAAACCCCATTTCACACATCTGGAGCGCTGTGGCTTTATAGATCAAAAAGTATACCGAACAGGCTGAGTTTGCACAGTATTCTAAGCTGTGGTTTCTTTAACTACAGTTGGCTGAACCATCGTTGGGGCCTACTTCTCATATAACATTAAACAGCAGCAATGGGATGGATCCATGCAACCCATTAAGTCAAAATCAAACACATTATGGCTTGGCACAAAAGTACGAACATGATCCGGAGAACCTACTCCTCATTCAGCATTGATCCTGCAGTCACAAAAATCACACATATTATCCTTCTTGGAGCATAGATTCCACACACACCCCCTCCAGCCGCAGCACAGCTCAGATGACAACATTTTATTTCTAAGTTTTGACACTGGAATTCAAGAGCAACTAATAGGCCGGGTGAACTTGGAACCCTCTCTAACAGATTTCACAGGCCGTCCTATCAGCAATCCCAGTATAATCTTTCCAGTCAGTTTTATAGCTCCTGTAAAAAATTGCCGGCTCAATTTTCCTGCTTGTATAAACAGTGCATGGTGAACTCTTGCATCACCTTGACTCACCTCCCAATCTTTGGCCTCAAGGGAGTCATTTTTCTCTCCCCCTCAAACATGTGAAGGTTCTATAATGTGACTCCGGATTGTAGCTCTCAGGAAAGAGGCCTGACCCAAACCTATCGCACTGTGCCATCATCAAAAATGTATATTTGGGAGGAATGGCATCTTGTCAGCCATAAGCTTTCCCCGTATTTTAACCACTCAGAGGTTTTGCAAAGTGGCCAGACAAACACAGGCAGGGTGGTGTTGACAAATGAGGATGGGAGTTAGCTAATCCTTTTTTTCTTTTACCCCTTTTGTAATTCTAGAAGCTTCTGCAGCTCATGCGAAGGGCAATATCTGGATGGTCATTTTTGCATTTGCCTATTGTTGGTGGAAGTGCTTGTTCTCGGTGATATGAGTTGAGGAGGAATGAGGATGATTATGTTCCTGCTTGGCTTCAAAATGGTTTTGGAAGACTGGGGAAGTAGAAATAGCATTATGTGAAAATGCCCTCAATCTGAACGTATTAAACTATAACTGAGAAAATTACAAGCTCCCTACTACAGATATTCCGGGTTACAAGCACTTGACCATTGGCTGGAGATAAAGACTGGACCTTTACGTGATGTTAAGCCTGTGCATGAAAGAGAAGAGTAAAGAGGAACAAGGGCTTTGGAGAGCAGTTGTGGCATGTCTTGGATGGCCTCCATTCAAACATCACCTTTGCCATAAATTCATACGGTGGATGTAAGTCAGGGACCCAAATGTGGCAACTTTAAGACTTGTGGACTTGTGAACTCCTAGCATAGCTGGCTGAGGAATTCTGGGAGTTGAAGTCCACAAGTTGCCAAGTTTGGAAACCTTGGCTGTAAGCCAATCGCAACCCTTATTCCTCTGCTCTCGACTGAGAGCAGAGGAATAAGGGTTGCGATTGGCTTACAGCCAAGGTTTCCAAACTTGGCAACTTGGGGATGATCAATAGAGAGATTCCATGGATGGTTTTTCTTACAAAGCCGCTGCTTTGTAAGTAGGTGGAGTGCTTTTGGCTCTCAAAAAATACAACATGGGATTACTATATTATTTTTTATTTAGTGAATCTTATAAGTGGAGAGCCAACATAGAATTATAAAGCTGTCTGAGATAAGTCAGTCTATGTATCTGTGTATCGGATATGCACTTGGCCTAAGTCCTTCAGAAGAATGTGAGGGTAACAACATCATGTATAAAATAATGAAAACAGGACAACCCTGAGGCTGAGCAATGAGGATGTGTCATTTTATCCATTAGTATGCATGATGGGATCGAGTCAGGAGAAGTTAAAACGCATGAGATGTTCAAGAGCTGATGCATTCCTTTGAAAATTATGACCTTATTGCCAGCTTTTAAATTTGGAAATTATGAATCGTTTCCCTAAAAATAATACCAGCAGCTAAATGTTGGCTTTTGTTGGCTTTTACTGTGTGAACAGGCTGTCCAGCTGTCCAGTAGAAGGTCTGTAGTTGCCTTCTAAATTACACAGGCCCCAATAACCCCGTGTAGGACTAAATCCTAGGGTAGTCAGTATTCATTAACATGCTGGATTTTGGTCTTTTCCCCGGTTTGCCTATAATCCATATATGTTCTTTCTCCAAACTCATTGTCAGTACAGTAGATGCTTAGGATAAACTCCCCTAACCTCGCAACTATCACGCTCCTCTTCATTTGTCAAGCTAGTTTCTAAAATAGCCAAAAGCCAGACAAGGAATAATGGATGGAAACTGAACAAGGAGAGATTCAACCTGGAAATAAGGAGAAACTTTCTGACAGTGAGAACAATCAACTCATGGAACAGAAGTTGCCTTCAGAAGTTGTGGGAGCGTCATCCCTTGAGACTTTCCAGAAGAGATTGGACTGCCACCTGTCAGAAATGGTGTAGGGTCTCCTGCTTGGGCTGGGGGTTGGACTAGATGACCTACAAGGTCCCTTCGGATGATCTGTGATCTGTTAATTGAATCAGTTCATTTCTGTCTTGAAGGAAAAACATTTGTGCCTAAGGAGAGACCAATAGAGACTCGCGCAGAAAAGAAGGTGACGCTGGATCCAGAATTAGAAGAAGCCCTGGCCAGCGCCTCTGATACTGAGCTGTATGATCTGGCAGGTGTGTGGCAAGATGGTTTGTCTGTTTGCTTCACAGCAGGGTCAGCCTTTCAGTTACTCCAAACTTGTTACCATTCCAAGCCATTGCTCATGTTCTCTTGTTGTCCACAGCACACAGATATGGCTAGCTTTGGTGAACGGGCGTGTATATGAGTGCTTCCCTACCGCAACTGGGAGCCTTGTTCTAAGTGAATCTACTAATGCACTAATAGCACTCCTTTGATTGAGAAACCCAACTTTAGAACTGGGGTTAATGGCAGTGTTGATTATGTTGGATAGTCAAAGATTTCAACATTCAGATATGCTAAATATTCAAAAGATCTAAGGAGCCAGTCAGGTACACAGGGAGGCTTGAACAGAACTCAAAGCATATGCATAAGTATATTTTCCAACACAAAAGAGCTGTCAACCACATGCAAATATTTGCTCAGGGCTATTATATAAGAATATAAGTATTATATAAGAGGATAGGTATGCATCTAGCCAATACAGATTTCTGACATCCACACACTTATTGAAATATATGCAGATGTGTCTTCACAACTTTTCCCAAATGGGAGGATTATTCCATTTAAGAGAAGCATTATGGATTAAATAGCTATTAGAATGCTGATAGTATAGCATGAAGGAGCATGATGGCTCAGCTGTTAAAGAGCGCTGGATAGCTGACAGCCCGGGTTTGAGACCTGAGTTCTGTGCAATGGGTGAGGTCCCATTCCTTGCCCCAGCTCCTGCCCACCTAGCAGTTCAAAAGCATGAAAATGCAAGTAGATAAACAGGTACCACTTCAATGGGAAGGTAACAGAGTTGTGCACCATTGGCATATTGTCATGCTGGCCACATGACCACGGAAATTGTCTTTGGACAATGCTGGCTTCCTCGGCCAAGAAATGGAGTTGAGGACCATGCGCTAGATTCGGACATGACTGACAGAGAAACCTTTACCTTTAGTATATCATATGGCTCAGTTGAACAGGTACCGAACTCATCACTGTCCTTTTGATGCCCTAGTTTTATCTGCTCTAGTTTTTATCTCAATCAGTTAAACTGCTGTAGTTTAAACTCATCATTCCCATCTGCTTTCATATAAATGATCAGCCCATTTCCATTTTTAAAACTGGATTTTCAATTTTTGAGGTTACATACCAGGTTTTATTGGATTGCACTTTGCATTTTCAATTATGTAAAATGTTATCTGGTGAGCTTCTTTGAAGAGGCAAATTTTTCCTAAACAGCAGTATAAAATAATTTAAATAAATCATCCTAAATGCAAAAACAATCCACCTGATTATCCTCCTCTTGATATATTAGCTACTGGAAAAGCAGGAGATGCTAGATGAAGGTCGTGTCTTTTTAAGCCATCTTATTGCTGGTATTTCTGGTACTTCTAGCTGTCCTTGGAGTTCATAACTTGGTCAACAACCCTAAGTTTAATGAAGGAACCATCGGTCAAGATGGCAAAGGAATTGTGAAAAGTAAGTAGAGATGTTTCCCTGTACTCATCACACCAAGCAATAGAACAATGTTCTGCAACCATCAAACTACTTATGCTGCTAATCTTTTTCCCATTATGATGATTGTTGCAAAGATCCAATTGGCAATTAGTCAATGTGGCAGGTCTCCTAAACTGCATTCCCATCGTGAATGAAGCAATTAGGAATTTGCTCTGTCAGGCACTTTTGTTCCAAAAATAATATTTCCCCCCTTGGGCAGTAGTATTTTTTTTAATAATTAAAATAGCTAGTGAAAAATCTATTTTAGGAGTTTCTATGAACTGAGTTATATAACTGAAAACATAGCTGGCTATGAGAAGTTAAACATGAGCGTAACCTATGCCCTGGTTTAATCATGGTTTATTGAATAAATCAAAATTGGCTATGTTTACATAATCAGTGAAGCTAAAACCATATTTCGAATTATCATGATGTATGAAAATTTATGAATGCTTATGCCTAGTTATCTGCAAAATGAGGAAGAATTTATGAATGTTATGCCTAGTTATCTGAAAGCCTTCTGTTGAGTAAACAAAGTCTTGAATAAGGGATAAAGTGTTTGCAAAATCAAAATTTATAGTTGTGCCTACTAGGCAGTCTGACATCGCCCTCAATTGTTAGAAGTGGACAAAAGGGTTTAAAACAAGGAGAGAAGAGAGAAAGATGACTTTGTAGAAATGAGAAAGCCAAAACTGTTATAAAATAATCCACCAGATTATACTGTAATTCATGGCCTAGAATGCATATGTCACTTTAATGAAAATAGAATTTCTAAAGAAAATTTTGCATTAATGGTGTATGGACGGAAGGGTGGCATTAGTGCTTTTTTTTTTTTCTCCAGATGTGGTTAAAGGTGAAAAGGTCAAGCCTGTTTTTGAAGAGCCACCTAACTCAACAAATGTCGAAGCCTGTTTGCAAAGAATTAAGGCAAATGATCCCACTCTCCAAGAAGTCAATCTGAACAACATAAAGGTACTTCTATCGAAGTCAATCTCAATTGTTTCATCGTCACAGTCTTACTTGTAAAATATGTTGAGATGGGTTCTATGTTTTCTTGTCTGGACTATAGCTTCATCCATCAAAGATGTTATGAAGCAGATATTAAACATCAGTATTCAAATTCTCTACAAATATAAAACTGACCAGGATAATGATACTTCAGAGAATGATGAATTGCAATTTCATTCCCTTCAAAAAGCTATGCTGAAACATTTAAAAGACCAATGATCAGCCTTATAAGCACAACACTTTTGAGTGTGAGAGTAAAACAACCATGTGCTTTCTGTTGTGGAACTGTTGCATGCACCTCCTTTTTTAAAGCTTCTATTGACATAAAACAGGGGTGTCCAACCTTGGCAACTTTAAGACTTGTGGACTTCAACTCCCAGCTGGCTGAAATTCTGGGAGTTGAAGTCCACAAGTCTTAAAGTTGCTAAGGTTGGACACCCCTGAAAAACGTGTGTGTCTTTTATTCACTTTAGATTGATCCTAATTTATTTGCCTGACCAATTGTCTTGTTTTATTTGAAATATTTTGTTAGTTGCCTTGATGCTATGTTATAGAAAGGTGGGATGCATATTACATTATTAAATGGGTGTAATCCAAATTAAAATTAGGGACCTTCTCAAAAAGTTGATTCATTTATAATTTGGGATACGGAATCAGGTTACTATATGACTATCCTGGAATCTATTCAATTCAAGCAATTACACGAGAGCTATTTTTTTTTTTATCTTATACAGAACATCCCAATTCCAACTCTTAAAGAGTTTGCAAAGGCTTTGGAAACCAATAACCACGTGAAAAAATTCAGCCTGGCAGCTACTCGAAGCAATGACCCTGTTGCGATGGTGAGGTTTTCTTGGGGAAAATATTCTATTTTCATGTTCATATTCTATTTTAATACTGGGTTTAAAATAAAAAAACAATGTAGAATAAATATTTTTTCTCATAAATAAAAGTATTAGAAAACAATGCAGAATATATAACTATGCTAAAATATAAATTATCTAAAGTTTTATGTTTGAAAAGCTGCAGGCACGCACTATTTTGAATTTTCCGTGAATGACTTGCTATACTTTATTTAACATATTCATTCTTATCCAACTATTTTCACACGATTTTGAGGTGACAATGGTGGAAAGTTGAATTCCGAAATGTGATATTTCTTAAGGCAAACAGAAACAAAATTGCTGTGTTTCTTCTCAGGCTTTTGCAGATACTCTAAAAGTAAACAAGACACTGAAAAGTCTAAATATAGAATCCAATTTTGTCACTGGGACAGGCATCCTCGCTTTGGTTGATGCTCTGAAAGGAAATGAAGTACTGACAGAAATCAAAATTGACAATCAGGTAAGGAAAGGATAGCAGAGTGGAAATTGGCTGGACTCTAAAAATGACTATTTGGGATCTTGTAATAAGACGGAGGTCAAAGTGGCAGGATAAGCCTGATTTAATGTATATATTTGATTTTTCTTAGTATGTTAAAATCCAATCATACAGGAACCTTCAGTATGAAAATATTACTGTTTCTTTTACACTTGGAAATACGTTGCTGTAAGAGATTAGAATTCCCTCTAGTCTAACAGTTTCCTTCTTCCAGCATCAAAGTAGATGAAGAATGCTAGGAAATAATTTCGGGGAAGGGATTAGTTTTTGGTTTGTTCAAAATGCAAATCACTGCCGACTGTATACAGCTGGTCCTCAACTGGGCCCAAAATTTATGTTGCTAACTGAGAAATTTGTCACACACACCAGCACAATTCTTTGCCATAATAATTCTTTGATTATGATAAGCTCCACCACCCCACATCTACTTTAGCCTTTAGAGACTTTCGTTTTGTGCATGAAGTCACATGGATGACGATGATATGATATCAATTTAGTCTGAAAGTTGTCTAAAGAGGGACGCTGCTGTGAACCAGCAATAATATTTTCCATTTGATTCTATCTCGGTTGCTTTTTCAGAGGCAACAGCTTGGTACTGCAGTGGAGATGGAGATTGCTCAGATGTTGGAGGAGAATGCTCACATTCTCAAATTTGGGTACCAGTTTACAAAGCAAGGCCCAAGAACCAGGGTAGCAGCTGCCATCACTAAAAATAATGATCTAGGTAAGATACCAACCCCTCTGATTGGTGAAAGCTCAGGAGCATCCTTACAGGAGAAAATACGGAATTCAGTTCGGACTAAGAAAAATAGAAAATGTCCAGTCTTGTTTGGGCCATTACAAAATGACACACCTGATACACAAGGCTCTCTTAACACAAAATAAAATGGATAAAGCAAGAGTGGACTAGAAGGGGTGACCATCATTGTAAAAATAAACAGACATCTTCTTTCTTGATGGTCAGAAAGGTTTGTCTCATGAGAAACAAAGCTAACTAGGAGTTTGTCTACTGATAAGGAGAAAATGTTTTTCTTTACATTTTGAGGGTGTGGTGTTACCAACGTAACAACTATACCAGAAGTTTTCTTATTCGGTTAGCTAGTCACCTGGAAACTTAATTCTGCTTTTACCCTCTAGTGAAATAATATGATAAAACAATGATAGCTGAATCCATATATCAAAGAAAAGCAAATGGTGATGAAAAGGAATTAATATTATTGTTGATATTTCAGTAACATTTTATTCTTTATATTGGATTTCCAAACAATACAAGTTGCACTGTGTAAGCCGAAGCTTGTAAATAAGCAACTAACACAGGAACCCAAAATATACATATTTGTTTAGCTTAAATAATAAACAGAAATGACTTGCTCTCCAAATTTACTACAAAATTAAAGAATGACAAATAATACTGGTCCCATGGTGGAAGGGGTGAATACAAGCGCAGACATAAAAATAAAATTATTTATTAATCACCTTTACAAAACAAAGTTTCAAAATTAGAAAAAATATTTTGTGACACTTACAAGACAATGTTTGTCCTTCTTCCTTTCTCTCTTTCTCTCTCTAGTTCGCAAGAAACGAGTGGAAGAACGCCATTAGCCTTGTCTCTGAAGATGCGAAGGAAGAGAAGGATTTCTCATAAATCTCATAAAATTTAGTGATTTAAAGGGAAGATACTGGAAAGGCTTTCGAATGAGACTGCTCATGTTCCATTACCTCAATTCATCCCTTCCTGTTATTTGAACACCATAATCCAGCCTAATTTTCTTTTTCCAAGCAATCAACAATCATGCTCTGAATTCAAGATGCTCTGAATGGAAGACCAAACGAAACTTGGTGTCAAAACGGGAAGAGCTGCAAGTTAATCTTTTCTCCCCCTTCCATTTAATGTTAATCTATGAGTGATTAGGAAATTTTCCTGCACATCCACTGAAACAAGTGGGAATTGTTTAGTGGATTGTGCTTTCTATGTTGTACAAATCACCACCTCCTCTTGACTCATAGTAAGCCCAGGTCTGCTCTTTGTTTCCTGTTATCTTTCTAGTGCTATGTGCAAATTGTAAAGAAAAGGGACCAAGGTCATTTTAAAACAACTTGTCATGCCAAGGTGGAACTCTTCTCATACCAGCACACTCTGCCAAACAAATCAATCTTCAAATTCCACAGACTACAATGTGCCATAAACTAGACAGTCAATATATTGTGAAATATTACTTCTGGAGCAGATAACTGGAGACAAATCTCACAATAGGCTTTGTTCATACCAAATTATAATTTCCAATAACCTTATTTTAGAACACACTGTAGAATCAAACGGTCAGGATGGATTCATGTGTAAACATGCCCACTATGGCACTGTGTTTTGTGTGAACAAAGCCACTATGGGCTCATCCGACTAACCACGGATTAAAAATTCTGAATTAACACTATGCATGAATGCAATGCCAGACAAAATTGGAATTGCAATAGATGTTAGCATTCTTTTTTCTTTATATTTAGCAACCCATGCTTTAGCTGTACTTCTTATCTTTCACATTGACTGGACCTTTCTAAAGGTAGAACAAATCCTCTAAGGAAAATATGTTAATTTATCCATGGCACAGAATCATAATTAGCACAACTCATGGCTTGAGAATTTTTCTCAGTCATGGTTTCTGATTCTAGTTTTCTGGCTGACTGTAAATCATTACTTGATTAAATCAGTCCTAGCCATGCTTTGCCTTGATATGAACTGAGATAATAAGCTAAATACTAGTGTGAACAAACTATTCTCCAAAATAAGGAGTCACCAAAGGAATCATTATATTTCCTGTACATAAATATGAAGAGTCATTCAGACACTAGCTACAAGTTAAATCCCTTCTTCACATCACAGTGGAGGGATATTAAACTGAAAACAATGCCATGTCACCATTCCATTCATGAGAAAGCTTCATGAATCCACCTTCCACGATTACAAGGACTGTTGATTATGTGCTCACATATGTTACTATTAGGTGAGCTAGTTTCCTAATCTAATTTGCCAACTTAAAATAGCTTCAGCTGACCTTTTAAGTTATTTGTTGATCTGTGTATATGTATTAATAGGAGGCCAAAATAATTACCGTCAACCCATTTGATGTATATAAGTGTTCTAATAATAATGTTGTGTTTGTCAGATTGCTTTTAAGGTTGTTTTAATTTCTGAAACTAGACATTTATTACTGTTGGTCACTGGATTCTTAGATAGTGAAGATTAAACTGATCAGTCACTACAGGAGATTGGTGAGAGACATTTCATACCCATGTCTTGCCTAGGAAACGAAGTCCTTCAAATTATTCTCAAGTCAGAAAACCCCACATTCCAACTTCAGTTATCAGGTTACAAAAGAAAAACATTAGTGAATAATGGATAGCACAAAAGACAAAGGGAATTCCTCACTATGATTGGGACTCCCTTTTTTGAATTTTGAGATCTTACTGCTTCAGTTAAAAATTGTGAAAAATATTTAATGCCAAACATGTATTATACTGGGGGATAAATAGGAGAAAAGCGAGTCTCACTTTTAACAATGGTTATTTTTAAATAATAATAGTAATGGTTCGTGTGAAAATCAGCAGGCAAAACTGAACATGAGGATCTCTGCATAAATGCAGAGGTAGCATTTAATTCCACAAGATCTCTCTTGTAAAATTCACTACGACTGAAATGCATCACAGTATTAAAGACCAAGTACTTGACACTGGGAGACTAACCAATAAGTGACTCATTATTGTGTCTATAATATTTGGAAAGAAGTACTTCACTAAGATTACCACTAACTGAAATATTTTTTTGTTTTTATTTTCCTCAGTATAATGCCACTTGGATGTCTTTTCCAAAACCCAGTAAATACTTAACTATCCCTACTGCCAGGCATGAAAATACATTTTAAAATAAAAGGCATTGTTATTTATAACTATGTAAATTAGCTTTATAAAAAGGAACTGAGGATTTTCTTCCTGCAAATTTCCACCAATGTATGGCAAAAATAATTGGAAAATAGCTGTTTGCACAAGCTGAATCATTAGCAAAAGGATATGTATATACTACTACATTAAAAGCATACCTAATCAGAAAGCACAACTTCTAAAAAATGTTCCCAAATGCTGTTTCCATATAGTCCAACCCAAAAATTTCCAGGAATGTCATCTGAAATAATTTTTAGAATCATTTTTAAAATACTGCATGGAGAATTAGGTCTCAAATCATTTGATAATGACATACTTAAAAGATGGATGTCCCCAAGACCATAACACATTCTTTTCTTTCTTTCCCAGCTTTGACAGATTTTTCCACATCATAATTTAAATGTCTGTTCATTAATGTTTTTTTCATTTCGGGAAAAAAACCCAACACGAAGTGGGCTACAGTACTGGCTACAGTATGATTTTTTTTAAAAAAAATCAGGTTTTTTTTTAAGCTGTAAGCTTTGTATATATGATGCTGTATTTACATATGATAATTCTTTTGTGGGCATCCTGGCTGTTTTTAATTTCACATTCTTGAATGTGTTCTTTATCCAAATAATGGATAATATATATATATATATATATTATGAATATCATTTTATTAATTCAACTTGCAGCCTTATTAATCCTTCTACCCTACCCTAGACTTGTGTGTCTAACAGCAGTATTCAGTTATATTTATCAGCTAATTCCTGATCTCATCCGCTGTCTTTAAATGTCTAAATAATATAGATATGACTGCCATAAGAAAGGGGCATTTATTGGGTTGCATGAGAAGAAAAGAATGTGCTTGTCTTGAATAATACCTGCTTCAACATACATGTGCATCCTTTGAAAACAAAGTTGGTTTTTTCTTTGGGAAGTATTGTTTTGATCATTTGTAACTTCCATCATACCATCATCCCTCATGCAAATATTACTGATCAGTCACAGCTTTAGAACAGAGTACTGTACTAATACATTAGAAAGTTATTTTAATGTGTTTGTGCAGTTACTTGAAAAGTCAGATTTGATACACAGTGTAGCACCTGCTAATAGCATACATTTTATCACAGTCTACTCACATTCAATTACTTCAGAAACAGAAGCTTTACACATTTAGTTTTGAAAAATTATCTTGATAAGAAGCTGCTTGTCTTTATGACATTTACTCAGGAGAATAGTTTTCAATTACTACAAAAGACTGGCATTTTAAAAAGTTCTTTTTGTTTGATCATATTCTCTGCTTCAACAACTGAGTAATAGGTCAGCCTAAAACAAGTGAAAATGGAATTGATAAAAAAATAAGTTCCAATGATTAAAAAAACCTGGATGTAAAATATGACTGATATAAATTCCTATATCGGGTGAACAAACATAATAGGAATCAAATCTGGCATTTTAAGGTTCTTATTTTATGCTTCAATCATATGCAACCTCTTACCTGTAAAGATTCAGTCATTAGACTAATAGAAATATTTTAATTATACGTAAGCTAATACATCAGTGTAAAGTCTTCATACAATATTAAAGTTACATAATGGTCAGTATGGATTATATCTAAATTTAACTACTAATTAACCAATTGTGAGACATTTCAGACAATTGCTTTATATATAGATTGCAACAATCCAATGTAAGAGCAGGTTTGTAATGGTGGCTTAGAATTAAATTTGGCATGCTTTATTCAAATAAATAAGGGGGGGGGGAGTCAAACTTAGGTTACCCAACAACCCTAAAAGTTTTCAGATAATATATCACAGATCAGAAGAAGTCTGCTAACACATTTTAAGACAAACATATTTTATATAAAGTGCTTTTATTAAAAAAGAAAAGAAAGAACTAAGTAAAACATATTTTATGCAAAATATTTTTATTAAACAAAGGAAAAAGAACTAAGTAAAACATGTTTTATATAAACTGTTTATTAAAAAAATAAAAGAAAAAAGAACTAAGTAAAACATATTTTAATATAGTGTTTCATTTTAAAAAAGGAAAGGAAAAAGAATTAAGTAAAACATTTTATATAAGGTGTTTTTATTAAAAAAGAAAAACAAAAAAACTAAGTAAGACATATTTTATATAAAGTGTTTTTATTTAAAAAAAGAAAAGGAAAAATAAGTAAAACATTTTATATAAACTATTAAAAAAAGAAAAAAGAATTAAGTAAAACTTATTTTATATAGTTTCGTTTAAAAAAAGAAAAGGAAAAAGAATTAAGTAAAACATATGTTATATAAGGTGTTTTTATTAAAAAACAAAAAACAAAAAGAACTAAGTAAAACGCATTTTATATAAAGTGCTTTTATTAAAACAAAGAAAAGAAAAAAGAACTAGGTATACAGTACAGCAACAGTGCCATTGTTTGCCACTAGAGGGAAGAAGAACACATCAAATGCATTTAATAAAAGTTTCCAATTTGGAAATTATTGCCTTTGATCTAATAATAGGAGACGAAGTTTGTATACAACCAAAAATAAATATTTCCCTGCTTCTGAAAAACAACAACAACCAGGTCTGCATTAACAATAAAGTATTGTGAGCCCTGCCAAAGGCGGGAAAAAAAAAGCTAACTTCTGCAGCTCCCTTGGGAAGAACACGTGTAGATGTTCCCACAATTTGCTTAACCCGTGTAGGGATTCCTTTTGACCAATAGAGAATATCTGTAGACTTTTTTTTTCTAAGTAAATTTTTTCTGGGTTTATAGAATTAAGGAATGATTTGTATTAAGAAATGCATAAGTATTAATAATAAGAGGCCGCTGGACTTTCTTGGTGTTTTTTTTCTTTGAAGACGTTTCGCTTCTCATCCAAGAAGCTTCTTCAGTTCTGACTGGATGGTGAGGGAATAGAAGGATTTATATTCCTTGCAGACAGCTGGTCATTGGCATCCTTTTAGAGGGTCATTGAGGCCACTTGGAGGTTTGTCTGTGTCCTCAATGAATATAAATCATTTTATTCCCCGCCATTCAGTCAGAACGGAAGAAGCTTCTTGGATGAGAAACGAAACGTCTTCAGAAGGAAAAAAACAACAAGAAAGTCCAGTTGTCTTTTTTTTGGGGGGGAAAGCAACTTTGGGACAACCATGACCTGAGAATCTCCACAGACATAAATATTATAATATATTTTCCCCGCAAAACTTCCATTTTTCCCGCTTCGCTGTTCTTTTACAGCACCGTCAACCCTTAAGGGGAAAAAAACACACTTGATCATGTGTACTCAAATATTAAGCATGCTTATAGAGCAAAACCTCTTCCCCACTGAGGACAACCAGACCACTTCACCCTGCTTTTACTACCAGCCTACACTCCCCTTAGGAAGAGAACAAAACCTAGCAGTCAAACTATTAGAGGCTTGCCTGAAAATGACCTCTCCCAGATTCAGGATTGTTTTGCCCACACGGATTGGAGCATCTTCAAACAACAGGACTTCGAGTTATACACAGAGACTGTGCTCTTCTACATGAAGACCTGTGTAGAAAATGTCACTGTGGACAAACGCATACGGACCTTCCCAAACAAGAAACCCTGGATGACCAGCAAAGTCCAGACTCTGATCAGAGCCCGTGACCTGGCTTTCAGAGCAGGTGACACCTCACAGTACAGCACTGCCGGAGCTGAGCTGAGAAGAGGCATCAATCATGCCAAGGAGATGTATAGGAGGAAGGTCGAGGACCACTTTACTGACAGTGACCCACGGCAGATGTGGAGGGGGATACAGGCCCTGACCAACTATAAAGGCCAGGGCCCAACGAACAGCGAGAGCAGTAGCACTCTAGCAGAGGAGCTAAACAGCTTTTTTGCACGCTTTGAGACCACCAAGAACCTGGACATACTGTCTCACGAGGACCACGGTGCTGCACCTCTTTCTCTTCAGGTGCATGAGGTGAGAAAAACACAGTAAATCCCAGGAAAGCTGCAGGGCCTGATGGCATTCCTGGTGCAGTAGTTAAAGTGTGTGCTGACCAGTTGGCAGAAATACTTACGGAGTTGTTCAATCTATCTTTAACACATGCCATCATCCCACAATGCCTGAAGGCCGCAACCATCATCCCCGTTCCCCCCCCCAAAAAAACAAATATAAACACTCTCAATGATTATAAGGCCCATAGCATTAACAAGCTCCATTATGAAGGTTTTTGAGCGACTAGTTTCACAGCACATCAGAGACTGCCTCCCACCCTCCTTTGATCAATATCAGTTTGCTTATAGAGCAAACCGATCTACAGAGGATGCTGTGGCCATCACACTTCATAGAGCGCTGAGTCATCTGGAGAACAAACAGAGCTAGGTGAGGATGCTCTTTGTGGACTACAGCTCTGCATTTAACACTATCATCCCAGATATACTAGTAACCAAACTGTATAATCTGCAGGTCCCCACCCCCACGTGCTCCTGGATTAAGAACTTTTTAACAGTCTGTTAGACTTGGCCCCCACCTTTCTTTCACTATTACATTCAGTACTGGTTCCCCCCAGGGTTGTGTCTTGAGCCCCCTGCTATATGCCTTGTAAACCTTTGACTGCTCACCAAGCCACGCAACAAACGCCATCATAAAGTTTGCGGACGACACGACCGTGATTGGTCTCATCTCCGGAGAGGATGAGACGGCATATAGGGCAGAAGTAGAGAACCTGTCTGTCTGGTGTTCACAGAACAATCTGTCACTGAATGTCCATAAAACCAAAGAACTGATTATGGGCTTCAGGAAACATGGACAGGACCACACCCCACTCATCATCAACGGAGAACGAGTGGAAACTGTCCCTACGATCAGATTCCTTGGCATCCATATTTCAGCTGATATCTCCTGGTCCCCTAATACCAAGGCCATAGTGAAGAAGGCTCAGCAGCGGCTGCACTTCCTGCGGGTTCTCAGGAAAAACAATCTGGATAAGAAGCTGTTGCTGGCTTTCTATAAAGCCTCTGTGGAGAGCACTCTGACATGCCGTCTGGGTGTGTGGTATGCAGGCTCCACGGTTGAGGACAGGAAAACTGTACACAGGGTGATAAACACAGCTCAAAAGATCATTAGTTGCCCTCTGCCCTCCCTGGAAGACTTAGCCAGGTCCCGCTGCCAAAGCAGAATCAAGGCCATCATAGAAGACCCTTCAGACCCTGGCAATTATCTTTTTGACCTGCTGCTGTCTGGACGGTGCTTTAGGTCAATAAAATCCCACACCTAACAAATAGCTTCTTTCCCTGGGCCATCCAAATGCAAATAAACACGAAGTCACTACCTTATTAAGATGTGGAAAGATGTGAAATCTCAATACCCCATTCAGATGTATAATAACATATTACAGTACAACCCATCTCTTGTGTATTATACTCGGCAAAGCGTTACAATTCAGTGTTGGATGTATATTTTGTGTACATTCGTAGATATTGTACTCTCAAATTGCAAATGGAGACGTGGGCACTCTATTTTTCTTTTCTTCATTTTTAAGTGCTCTGGTTTTATGGTATTGCGAACAGTTGCTGGGCTGCATCCAGAGTTTCGTTGTACTTGTACAATGACAATAAAGTTCTTCTAATTCTAATTCTAAACAAGGCAGCTGGCTAAACTGTACCCTCAAATCCATACACCGAACCCAATTTTGGGGGGGTGGGGGGAAGGTGGCACCCGGATCTCTCCTGCACTGACCAGGACAGAAGAGTCGTGTGAACGCGGTTGCGGGTCACGGGGGGTAGGGTGGGGGATGGGACGCAGGTCACCCGGGGACAAAACTCCCCCCAGCGGGGCGCTCGCTCGCGACATACGCGAGCCACGGCGCAGGCGCAGAAAGGGCGGCCTGGCCGGAGGCGCGACTCTTTCCCCAGCCCCTCCCCTCGCGTGGCGCCGGGGTCTCTAGCGCGCAGGCGTACGAGGCCGCCGCTCGCTTCCCGCCTTTCGCGCCTCAGGGAGCTCGCTTTTCGCTTCGCGGCCTCGGCCTCCTCCTGAGGGACCTAAACAGGCGTCCTTTGCCCGCCGCTATGGCTCCGACCTGCCGCTGAGCGCGCTTCACCCGCCATGGCGGACTCCTTGCCCCTGCCCGGGTTGTCGCTGCGGGAGGAACCGCTGCCCGGTCCCGGCGCCGCCGACGACGACGGGGAGGCCGAGCTGTCGCTGAGCTTGGCGCGCACCAAAACGCGGTCGTACGGCAGCACGGCCACGGTGGTCGCCCCTTTGGCGGAGCGGTACGTGGAGCATCGCCTCAGCCCCGGAGACACCTTGCCGGGCCTGGCCCTCAAGTACGGAGTGACGGTAAGGGTTGGGGGTTGTGGGGGGCTGACGGAGGAGCCCCTGGAGGCCACGGCCTGGGTGGGCTCCGAGGATGTGGCCCTGGAGAGTCGCGCTGTTCGGAAGGAGACGCGTGTCCGTTTAGAGGAACAGCTCCCCCCTCCACGAGCAGGGGCAAAGGACCCCCCTCTCCATCAGCATGGGTATAGGGAGCCCCCCTCCACTTGTATGGGCAAAGGGCATTGCCCCCTCCATGAGAGAGGGTAGAACAGGGTGTCCAACCTTGGCAACTTTAAGACTTGTGGACTTCAACTCCCAGAATTCCTCAGCCAGCAAAGCTGGCTGAGGAATTCTGGGAGTTGAAGTCCACAAGTCTTAAAGTTGCCAAGGTTGGACAGCCCTGGGGTAGAAGGTCTCCCTTCCACGAGGGTACACGGCCCCCTCCCTGTACAAGCAAGGGATCAAGCCCCCCTCCCCGCCCTCCACCAGTATGGGCAGAGCTGACCCCCCCAACACGAGGGAGGGCACATAAGAGAGGGCAGAGGGTCCCCTTCCATAAGCAAGACCCCCCTCCCTCCACCAGCCCAGGCAGAAGGCACCTACCCTCTGAGCATGGGCAAGGGCAGCCCTCTCCACGAGAGAGGACAGAGGGCACCTACCCTCTGAGCATGGGCAAAGGGCAGCCCCTCTCCACGAGAGAGGACAGAGGGCACCTACCCTCTGAGCATGGGCAAAGGGCAGCCCCTCTCCATGAGAGAGAGGGCAGAGGGTCCCCCTTCCATAAGCAAGACCCCCTCCCTCCACCAGCCCAGGCAGAAGGCACCTACCCTCTGAGCATGGGCAAAGGGCAGCCCCTCTCCACGAGAGAGGACAGAGGGTCCCCCTTCCATAAGCAAGACCCCCTCCCTCCACCAGCCCAGGCAGAAGGCACCTACCCTCTGAGCATGGGCAAAGGGCAGCCCCTCTCCACGAGAGAGGACAGAGGGTCCCCTTCCATAAGCAAGACCCCCTCCCTCCACCAGCCCAGGCAGAAGGCACCTACCCTCTGAGCATGGGCAAAGGGCAGCCCCTCTCCACGAGAGGGACAGAGGGCACCTACCCTCTGAGCATGGGCAAGGGCAGCCCCTCTCCATGAGAGGGACAGAGGGTCCCCCTTCCATAAGCAAGACCCCCCTCCCTCCACCAGCCCAGGCAGAAGGCACCTACCCTCTGAGCATGGGCAAAGGGCAGCCCCTCTCCATGAGAGAGGACAGAGGGCACCTACCCTCTGAGCATGGGCAAAGGGCAGCCCCTCTCCATGAGAGAGGGCAGAGGGTCCCCCTTCCATAAGCAAGACCCCCTCCCTCCACCAGCCCAGGCAGAAGGCACCTACCCTCTGAGCATGGGCAAAGGGAGCCCTCTCCATGAGAGAGGACAGAGGGCCCCCTTCCATAAGCAAGACCCCCCCCTCCACCAGCCCAAGCAGAAGGCACCTACCCTCTGAGCATGGGCAAAGGGCAGCCCCTCTCCATGAGAGAGGACAGAGGGTCCCCCTTCCATAAGCAAGACCCCCTCCCTCCACCAGCCCAGGCAGAAGGCACCTACCCTCTGAGCATGGGCAAAGGGCAGCCCCTCTCCATGAGAGAGGGCAGAGGGTCCCCCTTCCATAAGCAAGACCCCCTCCCTCCACCAGCCCAGGCAGAAGGCACCTACCCTCTGAGCATGGGCAAAGGGCAGCCCCTCTCCATGAGAGAGGACAGAGGGTCCCCCTTCCATAAGCAAGACCCCCTCCCTCCACCAGCCCAAGCAGAAGGCACCTACCCTCTGAGCATGGGCAAGGGCAGCCCTCTCCATGAGAGAGGACAGAGGGTCCCCCTTCCATAAGCAAGACCCCCTCCCTCCACCAGCCCAGGCAGAAGGCACTACCCTCTGAGCATGGGCAAAGGGCAGCCCTCTCCATGAGAGAGGGACAGAGGGTCTTCCTTCCATAAGCAAGACCCCCTCCTCCACCAGCCCAAGCAGAAGGCACCTACCCTCTGAGCATGGGCAAAGGGCAGCCCCTCTCCATGAGAGAGGGCAGAGGGTCCCCCTTCCATAAGCAAGACCCCCCTCCTCCACCAGCCCAGGCAGAAGGCACCTACCCTCTGAGCATGGGCAAAGGGCAGCCCCCTCCACGAGAGAGGACAGAGGTCCCCCTTCCACCCTCCTCCACCAGCCCAGCAGAAGGCACCTACCCTCTGAGCATGGGCAAAGGGCAGCCCCTCTCCATGAGAGAGGACAGAGGGTCCCCCTTCCATAAGCAAGACCCCCTCCCTCCACCAGCCCAGGCAGAAGGCACCTACCCTCTGAGCATGGGCAAAGGGCAGCCCCTCTCCATGAGAGAGGACAGAGGGTCCCCTTCCATAAGCAAGACCCCCCTCCCTCCACCAGCCCAGGCAGAAGGCACCTACCCTCTGAGCATGGGCAAAGGGCAGCCCCTCTCCATGAGAGAGGACAGAGGGTCCCCCTTCCATCAGCAAGACCCCCTCCCTCCACCAGCCCAGGCAGAAGGCACCTACCCTCTGAGCATGGGCAAAGGGCAGCCCCTCTCCATGAGAGAGGCAGAGGGTCCCCTTCCATAAGCAAGACCCCCTCCCTCCACCAGCCCAGGCAGAAGGCACCTACCCTCTGAGCATGGGCAAGGGCAGCCCTCTCCATGAGAGAGGACAGAGGGTCCCCCTTCCATAAGCAAGACCCCCTCCCTCCACCAGCCCAGGCAGAGAGGCACCTACCCTCTGAGCATGGGCAAAGGGCAGCCCCTCTCCATGAGAGAGGACAGAGGGTCCCCCTTCCATAAGCAAGACCCCCTCCCTCCACCAGCCCAGGCAGAAGGCACCTACCCTCTGAGCATGGGCAAAGGGCAGCCCCTCTCCATGAGAGAGAGGGCAGAGGGTCCCCCTTCCATAAGCAAGACCCCCCCTCCCTCCACCAGCCCAGGCAGAAGGCACCTACCCTCTGAGCATGGGCAAAGGGCAGCCCTCTCCATGAGAGAGGACAGAGGGTCCCCCTTCCATAAGCAAGACCCCCCTCCCTCCACCAGCCCAAGCAGAAGGCACCTACCCTCTGAGCATGGGCAAGGGCAGCCCTCTCCATGAGAGAGGGCAGAGGGTCCCCTTCCATAAGCAAGACCCCCTCCCTCCACCAGCCCAGGCAGAAGGCACCTACCCTCTGAGCATGGGCAAGGGCAGCCCTCTCCATGAGAGAGGGCAGAGGGTCCCCCTTCCATAAGCAAGACCCCCTCCCCTCCACCAGCCCAGGCAGAAGGCACCTACCCTCTGAGCATGGGCAAGGGCAGCCCTCTCCATGAGAGAGGACAGAGGGTCCCCTTCCATAGCAAGACCCCCTCCCTCCACCAGCCCAGGCAGAAGGCACCTACCCTCTGAGCATGGGCAAAGGGCAGCCCCTCTCCATGAGAGAGGGCAGAGGGTCCCCCTTCCATAAGCAAGACCCCCTCCCTCCACCAGCCCAAGCAGAAGGCACCTACCCTCTGAGCATGGGCAAAGGGCAGCCCCTCTCCATGAGAGAGGACAGAGGGTCCCCCTTCCATAAGCAAGACCCCCCTCCCTCCACCAGCCCAGGCAGAAGGCACCTACCCTCTGAGCATGGGCAAAGGGCAGCCCCTCTCCATGAGAGAGGGACAGAGGGTCCCCCTTCCATAAGCAAGACCCCCTCCCTCCACCAGCCCAGGCAGAAGGCACCTACCCTCTGAGCATGGGCAAAGGGCAGCCCCTCTCCATGAGAGAGGCAGAGGGTCCCCTTCCATAAGCAAGACCCCCTCCCTCCACCAGCCCAGGCAGAAGGCACCTACCCTCTGAGCATGGGCAAAGGGCAGCCCTCTCCACGAGAGAGGACAGAGGGCACCTACCCTCTGAGCATGGGCAAAGGGCAGCCCCTCTCCATGAGAGAGGACAGAGGGTCCCCCTTCCATAAGCAAGACCCCCTCCCTCCACCAGCCCAGGCAGAAGGCACCTACCCTCTGAGCATGGGCAAAGGGCAGCCCCTCTCCATGAGAGAGGACAGAGGTCCCCTTCCATAAGCAAGACCCCCTCCCTCCACCAGCCCAGGCAGAAGGCACCTACCCTCTGAGCATGGGCAAAGGGCAGCCCTCTCCATGAGAGAGGACAGAGGGTCCCCCTTCCATAAGCAAGACCCCCCTCCCTCCACCAGCCCAGGCAGAAGGCACCTACCCTCTGAGCATGGGCAAGGGCAGCCCTCTCCATGAGAGGGACAGAGGGTCCCCCTTCCATCAGCAAGACCCCCTCCCTCCACCAGCCCAGGCAGAAGGCACCTACCCTCTGAGCATGGGCAAAGGGCAGCCCCTCTCCATGAGAGAGGGCAGAGGGTCCCCCCTTCCATAAGCAAGACCCCTCCCTCCATGCCAGCCCAGGCAGAAGGCACCTACCCTCTGAGCATGGGCAAAGGGCAGCCCTCTCCACGAGAGAGGTCCCCTTCCTAGCAGAGGGCACCACCTCTCTGAGCATGGGCAAAGGGCAGCCCCTCTCCATGAGAGAGGACAGAGGGTCCCCTTCCATAAGCAAGACCCCCTCCCTCCACCAGCCCAGGCAGAAGGCACCTACCCTCTGAGCATGGGCAAAGGGCAGCCCCTCTCCATGAGAGAGGACAGAGGGTCCCCCTTCCATAAGCAAGACCCCCTCCCTCCACCAGCCCAAGCAGAAGGCACCTACCCTCTGAGCATGGGCAAAGGGCAGCCCCTCTCCATGAGAGAGGACAGAGGGTCCCCTTCCATCAGCAAGACCCCCTCCCTCCACCAGCCCAGGCAGAAGGCACCTACCCTCTGAGCATGGGCAAAGGGCAGCCCCTCTCCATGAGAGAGGGCAGAGGGTCCCCCTTCCATAAGCAAGACCCCCCTCCCTCCACCAGCCCAGGCAGAGAGGCACCTACCCTCTGAGCATGGGCAAAGGGCAGCCCCTCTCCATGAGAGAGAGGACAGAGGGTCCCCTTCCATAAGCAAGACCCCCTCCCTCCACCAGCCCAGGCAGAAGGCACCTACCCTCTGAGCATGGGCAAAGGGCAGCCCTCTCCATGAGAGAGGACAGGGGGTCCCCTTCCATAAGCAAGACCCCCCCTCCTCCACCAGCCCAGGCAGAAGGCACCTACCCTCTGAGCATGGGCAAAGGGCAGCCCTCTCCATGAGAGAGGCAGAGGGTCCCCCTTCCATAAGCAAGACCCCCCCCTCCACCAGCCCAGGCAGAAGGCACCTACCCTCTGAGCATGGGCAAAGGGCAGCCCTCTCCATGAGAGAGGGCAGAGGGTCCCCCTTCCATAAGCAAGACCCCCTCCCTCCACCAGCCCAAGCAGAAGGCACCTACCCTCTGAGCATGGGCAAGGGCAGCCCCTCTCCATGAGAGAGGGACAGAGGGTCCCCCTTCCATAAGCAAGACCCCCCTCCTCCACCAGCCCAGGCAGAAGGCACCTACCCTCTGAGCATGGGCAAGGGCAGCCCCTCTCCATGAGAGGGGCAGAGGGTCCCCCTTCCATAAGCAAGACCCCCTCCCTCCACCAGCCCAGGCAGAAGGCACCTACCCTCTGAGCATGGGCAAAGGGCAGCCCCTCTCCATGAGAGAGGACAGAGGGTCCCCCTTCCATAAGCAAGACCCCCCTCCCTCCACCAGCCCAAGCAGAAGGCACCTACCCTCTGAGCATGGGCAAAGGGCAGCCCTCTCCATGAGAGAGGACAGAGGGTCCCCCTTCCATAAGCAAGACCCCCTCCCTCCACCAGCCCAGGCAGAAGGCACCTACCCTCTGAGCATGGGCAAGGGGCAGCCCCTCTCCATGAGAGAGGGCAGAGGGTCCCCCTTCCATAAGCAAGACCCCCTCCCTCCACCAGCCCAAGCAGAAGGCACCTACCCTCTGAGCATGGGCAAAGGGCAGCCCCTCTCCATGAGAGAGGGACAGAGGGTCCCCCTTCCATAAGCAAGACCCCCTCCCTCCACCAGCCCAGGCAGAAGGCACCTACCCTCTGAGCATGGGCAAAGGGCAGCCCCTCTCCATGAGAGAGGCAGAGGGTCCCCCTTCCATAAGCAAGACCCCCTCCCTCCACCAGCCCAAGCAGAAGGCACCTACCCTCTGAGCATGGGCAAAGGGCAGCCCCTCTCCATGAGAGAGAGGCAGAGGGTCCCCCTTCCATAAGCAAGACCCCCTCCCTCCACCAGCCCAGGCAGAAGGCACCTACCCTCTGAGCATGGGCAAGCCCCTCTCCATGAGAGAGAGGGTCCCCCTTCCACAAGCAAGACCCCCTCCCTCCACCAGCCCAGGCAGAAGGCACCTACCCTCTGAGCATGGGCAAGGGCAGCCCCTCTCCATGAGAGAGGACAGAGGTCCCCTTCCATAAGCAAGACCCCCTCCCTCCACCAGCCCAGGCAGAAGGCACCTACCCTCTGAGCATGGGCAAGGGGCAGCCCCTCTCCATGAGAGAGGACAGAGGGCAGCCCCTTCCATAGAGCAGACCCCCCTAGCCCCCTCCTCCACCAGCCCAGGCAGAAGGCACCTACCCTCTGAGCATGGGCAAAGGGCAGCCCCTCTCCATGAGAGAGGACAGAGGTCCCCCTTCCATAAGCAAGACCCCCCTCCCTCCACCAGCCCAGGCAGAAGGCACCTACCCTCTGAGCATGGGCAAAGGGCAGCCCTCTCCATGAGAGAGGACAGAGGGTCCCCTATTCCATAAGCAAGACCCCCTCCCTCCACCAGCCCAGGCAGAAGGCACCTACCCTCTGAGCATGGGCAAGGCAGCCCCTCTCCATGAGAGAGGACAGAGGGTCCCCTTCCCATAAGCAAGACCCCCCTCCCTCCACCAGCCCAAGCAGAAGGCACCTACCCTCTGAGCATGGGCAAAGGGCAGCCCCTCTCCATGAGAGAGGGACAGAGGGTCCCCCTTCCATAAGCAAGACCCCTCCCTCCACCAGCCCAGGCAGAAGGCACCTACCCTCTGAGCATGGGCAAAGGCAGCCCCTCTCCATGAGAGAGAGGACAGAGGGTCCCCCTTCCATAAGCAAGACCCCCCTCCTCCACCAGCCCAAGCAGAAGGCACCTACCCTCTGAGCATGGGCAAAGGGCAGCCCCTCTCCATGAGAGAGGACAGAGGGTCCTTCCAACAAACCCTCCTCCACCAGCCAGGCAGAGGCACCTACTCGAGCATGGGCAAAGGGCAGCCCCTCTCCATGAGAGAGACAGAGGCAGAGGCAGCCCCCTTCCACCCAAGCAAGACCCCCCTCCCTCCACCAGCCCAGGCAGAAGGCACCTACCCTCTGAGCATGGGCAAAGGGCAGCCCCTCTCCATGAGAGAGGACAGAGGGTCTTCCTTCCATAAAGCAAGACCCCCCTCCCTCCACCAGCCCAAGCAGAAGGCACCTACCCTCTGAGCATGGGCAAAGGGCAGCCCCTCTCCATGAGAGAGGGCAGAGGGTCCCCTTCCATAAGCAAGACCCCCTCCCTCCACCAGCCCAGGCAGAAGGCACCTACCCTCTGAGCATGGGCAAAGGGCAGCCCCTCCCATGAGAGAGGACAGAGGGTCCCCCTTCCATAAGCAAGACCCCCTCCCTCCACCAGCCCAAGCAGAAGGCACCTACCCTCTGAGCATGGGCAAAGGGCAGCCCCTCTCCATGAGAGAGGACAGAGGGTCCCCTTCCATCAGCAAGACCCCCCTCCCTCCACCAGCCCAGGCAGAAGGCACCTACCCTCTGAGCATGGGCAAAGGGCAGCCCTCTCCATGAGAGGGGGCAGAGGGTCCCCTTCCATAAGCAAGACCCCCTCCCTCCACCAGCCCAAGCAGAAGGCACCTACCCTCTGAGCATGGGCAAAGGGCAGCCCCTCTCCATGAGAGAGGACAGAGGGTCCCCTTCCATAAGCAAGACCCCCTCCCTCCACCAGCCCAGGCAGAAGGCACCTACCCTCTGAGCATGGGCAAGGGCAGCCCCTCTCCATGAGAGAGGACAGAGGGTCTTCCTTCCACGAGCAAGGGGACAAGGCACCCTCTCTCTCCCTCCACCAGTACAGGCAAAGATCCCCCAATACGAGGAAGGGCACCCCTCCACCAGTATGGGCAAAGGAGACACCCCCTCCATGAGAGGGGGGCAGAGAGGTCTCCCAACACAAGGGCAGAGGGCTCCCTCCCTCAGCATGTGCAGAGAGCAACCCCAACACAAAGACACGGGAAGGACCCCCACACACACACACACTTCATGAATATGGGAAAAGGACCCCCCTCCATGAATGTGGGCAGAGGGTCCCCTTCCACAAGAACGGGTAGCGGACCTGTTTGGTGGCACCATTATTCACCCTCCTTTGGGATTGGGACCCAGCAGCAGAAACAAGGGAACAAGGACTTTGCTCGAATCCCCCCCCAAGCTCCCGTCCATATAATCCTGGCTAGATTCGGTCAGCCTCCAATTGGAAAGTTTCCGGGTGACAAACTGCACGTTTCTTTCTTTTCCCACTTCTCAAAAAATATGGAGTTTGCTGGAGGAGGAGGAGGAGAGTGCTTCTGTCCTTGTGCAGAGTGCTTTCCAACTGGAATCGTCACAACCCGACCTGGCATCTCTCTCTTTGAGCCAAGGCAGTTGACATACTTTTGGCTTTTTCTCCCCATTGTCACCCGTGTCTCTTTAGGCCAATATGGTAATCTTAAGGGGACGCATCTTAGCCTGTATGTGGGGGGGATGGGTAGGGGGTTTCAGGCAAACAGCCTTTTCATACGAAAGGAGATTTGGAGGGCATCAGATGTGGACTGCCACTGTAGAGTGACTGCAATGGGTGCATCATCATACATTCTGGATGTGGTGGAGTTTCTAACAGAGACTTGAATCTGGAATTGTCCTTTAAGGGTGGCTTGATCACTGAGCCCTCTGGTAGGAAAGTTTGAAGGGTGAAAGTCAGTCTTTGAACAAAAGATGGTGTGCATTACAGAGTTGCTATTCTTTCCTGTCCTCTTTAAGCTGTGGTGTCTTGAATATAAATCATTCAATAGATTGCCTAACTTGAAACGATGGCTGGATTTGTTGAATAGCAACAGTTGTTGGCACAATCAAGATTTGTAATAAATCACCATTAATAAGAAAAGATTGAAGTGTGTTTCTCTTGCTGGAGCATATGAATTCGAAGTCAACCCAGGTATACATGCTCATTCTGAGAGGCAAATTCCATTAGCTACGTTGAATACACAATCCCTCAGAATTGAGACAGATTTCAGTAGAGACTGTAGATCATACCTAAAACTAAAACAGTTTGTAATCCTGGTAGGTGAATACATTTATTATAGTTGGTTTCAAATGTTGGCCTGTGAGAGTATTGTAACAGGTCTGTAATGCCAAACCTAAATTAAAACATTTCTGGGGGGAAAGTGTGAGAGCTTATAAGATTCTTCTGAAGTCTAAACCTTATGCTGTTCAATCATTAAACTGCTGAATGAACATAGAAAAATAGTCTTTAACATGAGGTTATGGGGAGAAAGTATAAAAGTTCTAGTTACACAATAGCTTTAGGTACATTATTTATTAAACTGCAAAGAATAGCAACTAGAGCATCAGATTGCCAGTTCTTTGTCAAAACAAATGCCTGAGGAAACATTTGTTACTATATTTATAGTTAATGTATGAAAATGAGATCAACAACAGAAGAATGCATCCTTGCTGTAAAAGTTCAAAAGAAGAAATTTAATATCCATTTTTAATTTGTTCAATTAGAGGTGTAAATTAGTTTCCAAAGGGTTCCCCCCCCCCCCCCCAACTTCATGACTGAATGAAAGATCTGGTATTGCAATTGTAACAATGCCAGTCCCCATTTGGAAGGATAGCCAAAAATTAATTGCATTAAAAATACGTCTTGAGAAATAAACATATGTCGTAATAGGTAGCTGCAGGCTATTTTAATACTTGCTTCACTTGGGTTGTAAATATAACTATTTCTGTTTCAGATGGAGCAAATAAAAAGAGCAAACAAACTTTTCACAAATGACTGCATATTTCTTAGAAAAACATTAAATATCCCAGTTATATTGGAAAAGGCTTTGCTGTTTAATGGGTGTAACTCACTGGAGTCTCCAGAGGATGATACTGGCAATCCCACTTCTTGTGAAGAAAGTCCCGTGACGGTTCAGGAAGACAGTTCTTCCCCCAGTCCTCAAGAATCTGACAATCGACTTCCCCCACCCGAAGAGCTCTCTGCCAAAGATTTTCTGCATAGAATGGATGTGCAGATTAAATTGTCCAAACAAGCAGCTAAGAAATTAAAATCTGAAGATAACAGGTAAAATCTTATTCACCTCTATCTAAAAGATGTTTTTATTTTAAACTACTGAGAAACTTTAATAGATGGTAATATAATAAATAATAGTAGTAATAGAAAACACTATATAAAACTGTTTTTAAGACAACTACTTAATTTCCAATAGCATTATTGCAAATGATGCGAAAGCAAAAGTTTGGACTGTGTCTAGTATTACCTTGTCTTTCCATATTGAATTGATGAGGGAAATTTTAGGTGTGTGTATGTGAGAGAGAGAGACACACACACATATATGACACATCCCAAATCAGTCTGGTAGAAATAGAAGGGAATTAATTAGATACACAGGAGACTGCAGTGACCTAGAGCTGAACCAATAATATTTCTAGTTAAATTACTGAAGGCTTAATCCAGAAGAGATGAGGGCAGAGTGGAGAGAAGGGAGACGGTGCAACTTAATGTCAAGGACAACTAATGACAACACATCACCTGTTTTCTCACTTGCGTTAAAGTTCTTGCATGATACATTTGCTGCTCAGAAGAATAACATTTCTGCAGCAGTCTTCAAATGGCTTAATTTGAAATAATCCTGTTAAAATTGGATAAACTTCTGTGGAGTAAATTTTAAGCAACTGCATATTTTCATAAATTTCTTTTTTCCTCAACAGGGAATATGGTGAGGAAAATTCCTATGCAATTTCTTCCTATCAGCAGTAGAAAATGGGATGCAAGCAGTTTTTAAAGAACTAAATATTTGATGATTCAGAAGATCTTTTGGATTGATATATTGTACTTGTTACAAATCATATATAAAAATTCCACTGATTGTTGCACTAAAAGTATTTGAATGTTTGCCTTCTATAGGTCAATATTCTTTTACTATTCATTAATAAAGGAAATGCTTCTCCAAAATATTGCCCTTATATTTCTGCTAAAAATGGCACACTAGCAACAATATATTCCTAAGAGAACTTCAATACATGTTTTTTGTTTTTGTATACATACATACATACATACATACATACATACATACAAAAGATAATATTAAAGGAACAATCATTTATTTTAAAAAAAGCCCTGTGAAGTCTTGACTCAGATATGTTTGTAATGCAAATTTTGTGAACTTGATGCTGATGGATGCACCATGATTAAGTTGTATGTTTATGCACATCTGTATATGTCTCTCTGTGTTAACATATATAAAGATAATGCTCTTAAAGTGAATCAGTTTTAGCCAACTTTAAGGAAAAAGAGTTGGGCTTTTAAAATATGTATGGTAAATTATTTTGTTTGGAAAACAAGGGACCAAACAGATTAAATTGTATTTTTTTTCTTTGTGAAAAGGTGGAATATATTTTCTTGTTAGCACACATACATAGTTTCATGTATTGAATATAAAATGCACTTTAAACAGTTATTGCCTTTGTTGTTTGGCATTGCTTTGCAACTTCTGTACTTTTCAGATATGATTTGTTTCATATGCTATATTAAAATTTCTTAAGTTATACTCTCTTTGCTCCTTTTTCCTACTATATGATCTTTATTTAAAAAAAGAATAGTTTGAATACAATTTTGTCAGTATGTGTCTTGTAATTCTCAGAAGGAGAATATTAATATTCCAGCTGAGGAAGACAAGACCACAGGATGTATAACTTCATCCTGTTTTGGTAATGAGAACAATGTATTGCATGCTTGAGTGGAGCTGCTCAGTCTAAAACCAGTGTTACATAACTTGTTTAAAGAAAACTCTTGTGTGCAAATAAAACAACTGGAGCCTTTAGATTCGAAGAAACCCCTAATAGAAATAAAATAGGTACTAAAAGAAATTATCTTCAGACATCTTTATGTCCATTGTTAAACTGATGAATAGTTGATTATAAAACAATGTAGCTATATAAAACAACGTAGTTTTGTAGACTGACAATCTAAAAATACACTAGCACATACTATATTCTCTGGCTTTACTTTAAACATCAAATGAATCTTGGCCTATGACACATTTCCTGTTTAATTATTTCTCCTTTTATTCAAACACTGTGAAGTATGTTTTCAAATGGATTGAAACTTTCCTGTAGATTTACTGTCAGCTTTCTATCTTTAGCTATTTTGAAAGAAGAGTCTTTGATACACTTAAAGTATCATTTAACCATTTTGATGTCTGAAGGAAACTTTTGAATCTCAATGTGAGAATGATAATTTATCCGGTGTCTGGTTTAAAGACATCTATATGTGGAATTATATTGGGAATACAGTGAATTTATAAGTGACACCTGTCAATTCGGGGGGAGGGAATGTCATTTTCAAATATTTTACAAAAAAAGACTAAAACATTTTTCTATTTCTAGTTATTGTATTTCTGTTCTTAGCAGTACTTAATCATAACTCACCTTGAAAATGTTTTCAGTACATTTTGCATTGCAACATTTCTTGCTATGTGCGTTTCTGTAAACCTCAGTAGTAAGACCCGCAGTTTATTATTTTTAAAGTAGTAATTTAAAGTGGTACCACATGAAGACAAAACCAAGAAGCTGCATTACTTTGTCTTGTAGCAAAGCATTTAATAAAGTACAGTATCAGAAACAGGATTCTATTAGAAAAGTGTATTTTGAATGCAATATATGTGATAGTTTGTTACATTTTCCCCAACAATGTTTTTTTTAAAGGTAAAAAGGTGTAAAGACACATCAGAGCATTTAAAAGATGTTAAGATTATTTAAAAAGGATTGGTGAGATAAGAACTAGGAAAGTGCAGGATACTTCTATTTCCCATTGCTGGGATAGAGATAATAACAAAGGTGTCTAGCAATTGTTTTTATATGCTAAAATGGCAAAAAATATCAAGTCTGCATTATGCCTTTGAATACTATGTTACTACATTGCTTGCACTGCTTTTAAAAAAACGATTGCTCCATTCTGTACATGCCATGGCCATAAGGGTTATGTACAAGGTCGTTGTTTTCTAGTTGCTTTTATCATATAATATTACCAAATGCTGTATCTGATGTCCCATAGTATGCTAACAGTCAGTCCTCAATTCACAGGAGAAAGCCGGGAAAATTGACATAAATAATATACTCTTATGAAAAACATGACACATTGGATATGAATTATACACAGTTTAAAAAACCCTTAAAATTTCACTAGCCTTAGGACTGAATTGTCCACAGGTCTTATTTAATTACGGGTAATCCTTGACTTAACAACTATTCAGTTATAACAGCATTGAAAAAAGTTGACTTGTGACCATTTTTCACACTTTAACAACCGTTGCAACATTCCCATGGTCATGTGATCAAAGCCAGGGAACCTGACAACTGGCATGCGTTTATGACAATTGCATTCTGGGATTACCATTTGTAACCTTCTTAGATTAGGTAGGTAGGCTGTCACTGAACAAGAGATTTATAAATCATTGACACCAATGTTTTTATCCTGTTTCAAAGTTTAAGCTAGTGCATGTCCAGTGAGAAGAAGTTAATATTCTCAACAGAGAATATTAAGTGAATATGCGTTGGGCTGCATTGAGTGAATATTGAGTGAATATGCATTGGGCTGCATTCTTAATTTCTCTGTTGTATTCCTTCCCATCTCATATAAATGCAAATTCTTTTAATGACTGTTTAAACCAGGGGTGTCCAACCGTGGCAACTTTAAGACTTGTGGACTTCAACTCCCAGAATTCCTCAGCTGGCTGAGGAATTCTAGGAGTTGAAGTCCACAAGTCTTAAAGTTGCCAAGGTTGGACACCCCTGGTTTAAAATGTACCAAGGAATATGAGACTAGTATGTCTGCGGAATACATTAAGTTTCTCTTTTAAAGCTTTTATTATCCAGATGGTGCTAAAAGGATGTTTTCTGAGTTAGCAGCTGCACAAAAGATAAACCCAATACTTCTATCTAAAACACCCATTTATGAAGGAGGCTGGCAATTGTAACTATGAATTTCAGCACTGGTCTTGCCTCCTTGTTGAACTTTTTTGCCATGATCCTGCAACTGAAGGGATGGAGCTGTTCAGCTAGTCTTAGCCAATGAAAGTCAGCCTTCATAGCTTATAAAACCGCCCACCCCATATTTGGGGGGGGGGGTTCTCTCCCACGATACATAGCTTCGTCAGTGTCAGCTTCCAGCAGGACCGTGGAGATTTATCAAAATTTATTTCTCATTTGCTAGTTTTAATCCAAATTGCTTCTAAACCATTTTATCGGTGCAATTTATCAGGGCAATTTATGGGGAAAAACAAAACAAGTAAACATATAGGGGGTCCTCATTGAATGACCACTTATTCGGTGACCGTTTCAACTTGTAACAATGTTGAACTTACAACCAGTCCTCAAAAGTTTTGCCCAATGCAGGCGCCAATAGTCATGTGATTGTGGCAACATTCTGCGCCACATTATCACAATTTGCGACATCTTGTCTTTCACAAACAAAATCAATGGGGAAGCCAGCACATTGTAGTCACGAGAAGACCTTGCTAGATGACCATGGTCTTCACTAAATGACGGTAACTGAGGACTACCATAATGCTGTCACTAAGCAGTGCAACCACCTGACATGCTTTACAACCACACTGCTTAGCAACAGAAAATCTATTTCCAATTATTGAAATTAAGGGCGCTATTTGGACTGTTAATGGAGAAATTAAGCAGAATCAGCCCATCTTCTGACTGGAATGCTCACTGCATGTCAATGTTATAAATTTGGAATCTCAAAACAAAAATAAATTGATTATTATAAGACAAACATAAGCCTCCTCAGGTCACATTCAGAACGAGAACTTAAATGCAGGATTTACTTCTCAAGAATTATTCAATGTGCAAGCAACATTTCCTAGGGAGGGGATGCAATACTCTGTGAATGTAGCCATTCTAATTTTTGAACTGCGATTTATGCCTCACTGCACTGTATGGAGCCCATCCAATTATGGCTTGATCCACAAACCATGGCTGATCAAACTAAACCAGCATTGTGGATTGTGACTTATGGCTTAGCATGTTGCTTTAACCCAATTGTGCCTTAGTTTAAATAAAATAAAATAAAATGTGTAAAAGCATATCTCCTGAAATAGAAAGGGAGCTTGGATCTTCAGTGTTAATTCAGGCCAAATTGAAAGTTTACAAAAATGAGGCGTTTATGAAACCTCGTGTTGCTAAACGATACTGCATTCCCGCAGTCCTAGCATATCACTTGTCCTATATATATATAAATGTCTGGTTCTAAGCACACCTCTAAGTTCAAGTACCTTGCTTCACCTCCTTTTTTACCCTTAGAAATGGTTATTCACATTATCTTTAAACTACTCACATCAAGAACTGTTCTTTATACATGCAGAGAAATAACACTTAACTAAGAACGATGGAGGAGGATGTGAAGGATAACCGTTGCTACTGTACCTGACCGTAGCAATACGGTGACAATACGGTTCTTTCTCCCTGTAAAGATTTCTTTTGAAGGCTGGTGCTGGGTTAAACACACAGCCACGACTTGATGGCACATGGATGGGGGAAGAACAAAGCAGAATGCGCAAACAGCAAGAAAATGAATATATTACAGCATTCCAACAATACTTTCTGGGACACGAAACAAGAGGTGCCACAAAAGAGAATGCAAAGGTGAGGTTCTTTGCAAGAACTGAGTGGACATAAACTGAGTTAATTCACTTGGGTTGCCCCTAGTAATGCCCTTTATCGGTTTTTCCCCCCCCCCAGAACAGTATCTCTTAAAAGCCATTTCACGATGAAACAAACTGGCTTTTTATCCAAAGTATATAATCTGAAAAGAGCCACTGGTTATATTAAGGGGGACATGGTGTAAGCAGCTGTTATACCCTGTTATCTATAAAGTGGGCGGCTCATTTACTTTAAGGGGGGGGGGCGATCAAAGTTGAGAAGAAACAAATAGGCAATTGTAGGGGGGGAGGTTTAAACCCAGATAAAATTTAGTACAATGGAGACAGAATACTTCCTAATCACCTCTTTTTCCTGGGATGCGGTGGGGAGAAAGAAATTTGTAGGTCTTAGAACTAGATGTGGGTGAAGCTAGACTAGAATTCCATACAGTCTTCGGGAGGTTTTTTTCTCTCTCTCTTTACAGGCTGCCGTAGATACGCTTGATCACATCTGCCTCTTCTTTATCCAGGATGCCCTTGTCCACGTAAACATCAGCTTGTTGGTCTATGAAATCCCGCAGTTTCGAAAGATCGTAATCTGAAATGGAAAGGATTCGGGCGTGAAGGTTCGTTCTCCGAGCTTGTGGGTTGAGTTTCCGAACGTTTCGTTACCAGGCTAGGTAACATTTTCAACAGAGTTTAGGGGAAAGGTTTTATATAGGCAGGTTCTCCTGAAATCCATCCATCTATCTATCTATCTATCTATCTATCTATCTATCTATCTATCTATCTATCTATCTATCTATCTATCTATCTATCCCTATTCATCTATCTCCATCCATCCATCCATCCATCCATCTATACACCCATGTCTGTCTTTCTGTCTGTCTCTTTCTCACTATCTCTCTACATCACCTTACATATCTGTCTGTCTGTCTGTCTGTCTATCTATCTGTCTATCTAGCTATCTATCTCCATCCATCCATCTATATACCATGTCTGTCTTTCTGACTGTCTCTTTCTCACTATCTCTCTACATTGCTCTACATCCATATCTATCTATCGATCTATCGATCTATCTATCGATCTATCGATCTACATCCATCTATACACCCGTCTGTCTTTCTGTCTGTCTCTTTCTCACTCTCTCTCTCTACATCACTCTACATCCATATCTATCTATCTATCTATCTATCTATCTATCTATCTATCTATCTATCTATCTATCTATCTATCTATCTATTTCCCTCTAGAAAGAACATCGAATACTCTTGGACTTGAAAGCTGCAATTATATTTTGAATGGAATATTCTGACCTACGTCCCCAAGGAGAAGCAAGCTCTAAACCTGCTATTTAACATTTAATTTACACGTACTCCCCACTTAACCATCGCAACCAGAATTTCCGTCGTAAGACGTAGCTGTTAAGGGGGGATCGTTTCTATGACAGTCTTTAAAGTGAGTCACTGCAATAGTTCAGGGAATCACATAGCTGCTCAGACAACCACGCAGTGGTTAAGGTAATCCATTCTTCCAAACGAGACATTTTTGCCATTCTACCTGTTATGAATTGGGTCGGTAGATTTAATGGTCCTGTGTTCATTAATAAGCAAAGCCCATTACCAATTGCTGATAAATTCTGTAGAAAATTTAAGAGAAACAATATCACTTCCCATCTATGTCTCATCTATATCCTCTGCATCCGTATATATCCATCATGTCTTTCCATATATTCCATCTTCTCAAGACCACGTGATCAAGCTTTTTATTTGTCAGGATTCCAAAATACGTTTTCAGGATTGGTCCTGTGCATACCGCAGCCCTCTTTTCAAATCTTACCATCTTTCTTTCCCTGCGTGTTATGTTTCTTCAGCCACTCTATATTCTTTCGGATGGCTTCCAAATAGGCCTCTGCTTTTCCTTCAAAGGTAAGAAGAAAAAAAGATGCATTAAATACCAGGAGTTAAAACACACTTCAGGGGAGAAATCTGGTCTATTGTAGAGAGAATAAAACAACCAAAGGCTCTTATGCTATGGAGATTTTCAGTCATCCGGGTCATGGCTATCCCAAAACTTCTCATCCAAGAAGCTCTTAGATTAAAAGGCTGCAATTATACTTTGCGTGGAATAACCTGATTTAACCTGGAAATTAACCTGAAAACGAGAAGCTTTCTGACAGTGAGAACAATCAACCGACGGAACAGAAGTTGCCCTCATAAATTGTGCCCTTGAGCCCTTCAAGAAGAGATTGGACTGCCACCTGTCAGAAATGGTGTAGGGTCTCCTGCTTGGGCAGGGGGAGGTTGGACTAGATGACCTACAAGGTCCCTTCCAACTCTGATTATCTGTTATCTGAATATTGTCATCTACTTTCCAAAGGGTACACGAAGTCTGAATAAAAATATTGTCATTTAACATTTAATTTACACCTCCTCCTCATTTACCAACCACAGCTGAGCCTGAGAATTTCCAGTCAGAACTGAAGAAGCTTCTTGGATGAAAATATCTTCAAGAAAAAAACGAAAGTCCAGTTGCTTTTTGAAAAAAACACTTTGGAGATAAAGGTTCTTACCCTGTTTCCCTGAAAATACAACCTACCCTGAAAGTAAGTCCTAGCTTGATTTTCACATGTGTGCCCAATATAAGCCCTACCCCCCCCCAAAAATAAGCCCTAATTAAGATCCCGCCCACTCCAGAGTGGATGGGTAAAAATTAAGCTAGGGTGGGGACTCAGGGTGGAGCTACCCTACTACTTACCTTTGGATAGTTATAGCCAGGCCTTGCACACCCCAACACCTGCCTTGCCGGCCCATTTCTTCTGCAGCTGGCAAGGCTGTCAAGGCTTTCCTGAAGGCCTCTGTGGCTGATAAGAAAGCTCTGGATCGATCCAGAGCTCTGTTATCGGCTGCGGAGGCCTTCAGGAAAGCCTTGCCGGCCGCAGAAGTAGAAGTTCCTGAAGGCCTCTAACAGCGAAAAGGAGGCCGGGGACGATGTGCACAAGTGAGGTTCGTCAGTGGATGGCATCCCTCGAAAATAAGACCTGGTGCCTTTTTTTGGTGGCAACAAAAAATATATAAGACAGGGTCTTATTTTGGGGGGAGAGACGGTGTTTACTCATTAGCCATCTGAAAATGAGCAGCATGGTTTGAGAGTAGGAGGACTTTCCTTAACCCAGGAATGATTTGTCCAATCTTGTTCTCCTGCTGGCTAGGAATTCTGAGGATTGAGGTCTGAAGATGTTTTGAAACCGGGCATGTTGCGAAAGGCTCCCCTAGAGCTGGCAGATCAAACCCTGCAGGCTCATCGTAATTTATTGTGGCTAAGGCAGCAGAAGTAGTCCAGGTGGGAGGGCAAACATCCTCTAGATCAGGGGTCCCCAACCACCGGTCCACGGACCGGCACCGTCCGTGGAACAAGGTCCTACCAGGCCGCTGGTTTGCTGGGCGCCGCCATCTTTTTGATGAAAAGTGCTTCCGGTGAGCTTTTCCGGGTAGAAAGCTCACCGGAAGCACTTTTTCATAAAAAAAAGATGGCGGCGCCCAGCTAATGCCGGTACCGGGCCGCGCCATAAAAAAGGTTGGGGATACCGGGCCGCGGCATAAGAAAGGTTGGGGATCACTGCTCTAGATTTCATCCAGACCCACTCAGGGGAAAATATTCATCCTGGAAATGACCTCCAGCATTTTTGATCGCTCTTATTTATATTTTAAGTAACATCTCACGTTACAGGCCAATCGATACGCTCCGCACGGACTACTGCATTTGGTAACGATTTTATGTTTTGAAAAAGGATTGGATGAATATCTCAACCAAGGGAGATGTGTTGTTCTCATTGAGTTTCGGCTGCAAAACTATCATTTGGGCTCCAAAGAAAAGAGAAAGGCCTCTGCCACTTGTTGCAAAAGCCTCTCCTGATAAGGTTGACCTTATTTAGCAAACTACCACACTATGAACTATGTTAGATAAAGGGTTTGGAAGCAACGCCATCATATAAGGAGCCCCGGTGGTGCAGTGAATACAGTGCAGTATTGCAAGGTAATTCTGCCGGCTGCCAACAGTTCGATCCTGACCGGCACAACGTTGACTCAGCCTTCCATCCTTCCGAGGTTGGTAAAATGAGGATCTGTTGTGGTTCGCCGGCAGCAGGTGTGGATGGCTGAGGTCTCGGAGAGCGAGGACTCAGATGAGGGGCCTGTGTGTGATGCAGGGATGGGGCCAGGACTGTCGGGGGTGGAATGCTGCCTTCAGAGATTGTGGAGGCTGGCAGGAGTGATGAAGAGGCCCCCCGAGGAGCCTGTGCCCAGTGTGCATGCGCGTAGAGCTGCTCAAAGGAAAGAGCAGCTGCAGCAGCACGAGCAACTCGGGAGTAAGGCTGCAAGGTAATGGGCCCTCCCTCAAGAGATAAAAGCCAGCTGAGAAACCGGAGTACTTTGCAGGAAGCAAAGAAGCTTTTGCACTCAAGCCTGGTGGACGTTCAGAATATCTGAGTTGGTGTTTGGAGACTCTTTGATTTATTGTTTAGTAACTTTATCTGATGTTCTTGGCAGCCTTGCGAAAACTTGGCAAGGCTCTTTCTTGTGGGAGCTAATTAGTTGGAAGCAGCCTTTTATCTGCGAAGAAACAGGATTCATTAATGAAATAATAAAAGGCTGTGCTGTTACCTTTGTCTTGTGTTTACTCTCTTGGAACCAGGTTTGGGTCAGATGGGGACAAGAGACTGACTCCGTAAACCGCTTAGAGAGGGCTGTAAAAGCACCGTGGAGTGGCATATAAGTGTTATTGCTATCTTACATACACGTTCGACTACTTTACCTTTGGGTTCTTCGTTGTTTCCTGCATTTTCTTCTTCGGCTTTTGTGGAATCTTTCAGGGCTTCGTATTCTTTTTCCATTTCGGCTGTGCCTGTTTTTGTGCTGTCGGCTTCCTCGGCGCTCTTGTCTAGAGGGATCGTAAGCGGAACAATTTTTACATCTTCTGAACCGCAGTGCATCCCCACAATACACTTGGGTACATTGACGACTTTGGATGCTGTAATGGTTGTGGCAAGACTGGAGTCATACAGAACAGATTTCTAGAATAGGATTACTGTTTTGGATTGCTATTTAAAGTCGATTCAAACAACTGCCAACTTCTAATTCGGCTAAGTTCACAGGAAAAAGCGTAACTGGAAGAAAAAAAGGATGCAATAGCACACTTCACAAAAATCTTACCTGATAGCTTGTTCTGGGAACTGGATTTTTCAAGTTTCTTTCTTGTCTGCAGGGCGATCATGGCATCTAGATTTTCTGGAAGGCAGAAAAAAACACACATAAAATCTCATCCTCTAGTTCTTTGTAGAATCAAGCACGGTTAGATGACTTCGTTCTGGAACCAGGAAGGGACAATTAACTCTCCAATAACTGGGCCCCTTAACATTGATGGGGACAGACAAGAGTTAAGTCTCCTCTACTCTGGATTAGTACTAGGAGTTAATTAACTGACTCCATTACATCTAACCCTGCCTTCCAACCTCGTTAAATATACTGTGCAGATAGAAACAAAAATCTATATATAGATTGCCAAATAGCTCTGCTGTGGCCATCAAGGATAATTATTTTAGGAGGGAATTCTACATTCATTGTCACATGCCGGTGTTAACCTCTTCATTTGATTGCCATGGTTACAGGTACAGTAGTGGGATTCAATTTTTTTTACTACCGGTTCGGTGGGCGTGGATTGGTGGGCGTGACATGGCTTGATGGGCGTGGCTTGGTAGGTGTGGCAGGGGAAGGATACTGCAAAATCCCATTCCCTCCCCACCCCACTAACCTGCTTTCCAGCTCTGTTTTCTTGTGCAGGGCAACCAAAGAAGACCCAGCCAATCAGCTGGGACTCGGGAGGCGGAGAATAGATGAGGGCGGGGTTAGTCAGAGGCGGTATTTCCCGGTTCTCCGAACTACTCAAAATTTCCCCTACCGGTTCTCCAGAACTGGTCAGAACCTGCTGAATCCCATCTCTGGTACAGGTAGCCCTTAACTTACAATGGTTCATTTAGTGACCGTTCAAAGTTACAATGGCACTGAAAAAAAAAGACTTATGACCGTTTTTCACAGTTACAACCTTTGCAGCACCCCCATGATTCCCTGATCAAAATTCAAAGGCTTGGCAATTGGTTCATAGTTATGACCGTTGCTGTGTCCCGGGGATCATGTGATCCCTTTTTGCAACCTTCTGACAAAGTCCACGGGGAAGCCAGATTCACTTAACAACTGGATTACTAACTGAACAACTACAGCGATTCACTTAGCAACTGAGACCAGAAAGGTCCTAAAACGGGGCAAAACTCAGTTTAAAAATGTCTCACTTTACAACAGAAATTTTGGGCTCAATTGTGGTCATAAGTCGAGGATTACCTGTACTGCATTGTTGAGTTCTACATCCATCAAGGCTAGGATGTGTTTAAAAAGTACAACCAGAGGTGGCATTCAGCCAGTTCTGACTTTCTTTCTTTCTTTCTTTCTTTCTTTCTTTCTTTCTTTCTTTCTTTCTTTCTTTCTATCTATCTATCTATCTATCTATCTATCTATCTATCTATCCATCCATCCATCCATCCATCCATCCATCCATCCATCCATGGTAAACAGGTTCTGACCAGTTCTGGAGAACTGCCAGTGGAAATTTTGAGTAGTTCGGAGAACTGGAAAATTCGACCTCTGACTGGCCCCGCCCCCATCTATTCTCCGCCTCCCATTGAGTCCCATCTGATTGGCTGGGTCTTCTTTGGTTGCCCTGCACAGGAGAACGGAGCTGAAAAGCAGGTTAGTAGGGTGGGGACGGAATGGGGATTTTGCAGTAACCTTCCCCCAGGAGTGGGGCGGGAATCGGGATTTGAACTACGCCGCCTACGTTTGGACTTAAGCGTAGTACACAAAATTATCTGCTACAATGTCCTACCAGTCAATGATTACTTCAGCTTCAACCGCAACAATACAAGAGCACACAACAGATACAAACTCAATGTAAACCACTCCAAACTTGATTGCAGAAAGTAGGACTTCAGCAACAGAGTGGTCAATGCCTGGAATGCACTACCTGACTATGTAGTTACATCCTCTAACCCTCATTCCTTTAACCTCAAACTATCCACTATTGACCTCATCCCATTCCTTAGAAGTCTGTAAGGGGTGTGCATAAGTGCACCATTGTGCCTACCGTCCCTGTCCTATTGTCCCCATTTATTTGTCCCTATTTCCTGTATTCTTACTCATGTTTATACTTACACCTATTACCTTGTAAGCGATTGACAAATCAAATAAATACAATAAAAATGAATAAAATTTTGCAGTATCCTTCCCCTGCCACACCCACCAAGCCACACCACGCCCACCACACCCACAGAACCGGTAGTAAAAAAAAATTGAATACCACCACTGAGTACAACCACCAACCAAGCAGGAACTGGAATCTTCAGTTTATTTATTTTTTAATATACACATACTGATTATAGGAATATTAAAAAGAAAACAATCTTTTCCAGAGTCTTGACGCACATGGTTTACGGTGTGCTCTCTAGCTTAAATCCCCTAGATGGCTTCTCAAATGGCTGAATACCCTCTCTTGGGCTAAATTTTGCCCAAATAATTTTGGCTGCTTTCCTGCATAGACTAACTGAAGAAAGGGGGGAATACAAGAAACTGGCTGTTTTCAGTCAAAATGACATTACTATGTATCCTCTCGCTGGAGGTTGGATAAGTTGCATGCACAGTGTTGGCTTTCAATTACTCTAATGCAGTGAGTCATTAAATGTCACTCCCCAGGACAGTTGTAGCTAAGCAACTAGTGGTCCTAGTGGTGCTTTTATAAGATCAGATGTCACTGCTAGGCTGGTTGCCTTGGTAACTTAAAAAAAAACTGAATAAGAAACTGGACCTTTCACCCACCAAGCCTTTTTTTTTTAATACCGTTAATTAAAATGCTGCCACTGCTGGCAATATTTTCCACAAATTATCTTAATAATTGATAGTGAAACCAGCTTAACAGGATAACAGAGTCGGAAGGGACTTTGGAGGTCTTCTAGTCCAACCCCCTGCTCAGGCAGGAGACCTTATATACCTGTGATGGCGAACCTATGCCACGCGTGCCACAAGCGGCACACAGAGCCATTTCTGCCGGCACACGAGCCTCAGGCAAACTTACCTCACTGCGCATGTGCATGCCTCACAGCTGATTTTTCGGCTGGTTTGGGGCCTTTTTTGGCTTCCCAGAGGCTTGGAAAAAGACTCTGCAAGGCTTTTCAGGAACAATAGGCCCGTTTTATCACTTCCTGTAATACCAGAAGTGACCAAACGGGCCTATTATTCGACCTGAAAAGCCTTGCAGAGGCTTTTTCCAAGCCTCTGGGAGGCCGAAAAAGGCCTCAAACCAGCCGAAAAATCAGCTGTGAGGCGCAGTGCAGGTAAGGGGGTGGTAGGGGGTGGCAGGGGTGATTGCGCGCGCATCTGCAGGGGGTGTGGGGGGCGCATTGTATTCTGGGTGCTGGCATGCGAGTGCGCGCACACTAATGCGCGTGCAATTTCTGGCACAGGAGCCCAAAAAGCTTAGCCACCACTGTTATATGCCATTTCAGACAAATGGTTGTCCAGTCTCTTCTTAAAAACCTCCAGTGTTGCAGTGTTCACAACTTCTGGAGGCAAGCCGTTCCATGGATTACTTGTTCTCGCGGTCAGGAAATTTCTCCTAGGTTGCTTCTCTCCTTGATTAGTTGCCATCCGTTGCTTCTTGTCCTGCCTTCAGGTGCTTTGGAAAACAGGTGGACCCCAGGGGTGGGATTCAAAAACCCCAGCAACCGGTTTGCTACCCGGTTGCCGGATGGGCGTGGCCATGGTAGGCGTATCCTACCGGAAGTTCCAGGAGGGCCATTTTTTTTGCCTTCCCCAGGGTCCGGAGGCTTCCCTCGAGCCTCTGGGAGGGCGAAAACGGCCTCTCCTGGGCTCCGGAGACCCTCCAGAAGCCCAAAACAGGAAACATTTCTGGACTTCTGGAAGGCCCATTTTTTCGCCCTCCCAGAGCCTCCATGCACACCCTGCACTTACCTGCATTCAAAATGGGTCAGGTGGAAACTCCTGGGTGGGGCGGGGTGGGCAGGGCCAGCTGCTTGGTTTAACTACTGGTTCAGTGAACCAGATGTAAATTTAACACCTGGTTCATGCAAACCGGTCCGAACCGGCTGAATCCCACCCCTGGTTGGCACCTTCTTTTTTTGTAGCAGCCCCTTAGATATTGGATGACTGCTATCGCCTGGCTTTCTCTGGCTCACTTGGAAGTAAATCCCACTATCTGGAATATGTCTGATTTCAAGTTGAATGTGCCCATGAAGGATGAGATGATGGAATGTATGTACAGAGGAGGCCCTGAGGGATCAGAGGAAGGGTCATATGTGGAGAGAGGACCCAGGTAGGGATGGAATGGAGATGAGAGTGAGGAATATGAATTCTGATCAAAACATCTTCTCTTGCCTTCATTTCTTTGCCTTAAGCAGCCTGGCTCCTTCCTGTCTTCTCTCTCTCTCTCCAGAAGGAGGGGGGGGTCATGGGGGTTGGGGGGGGTGCTGCCTCAGACAAAGATTTAAAACTGCTTTTACTTTTCTCTGCGGAAGGAGGGGGGTCGTGGGGAGTGGGGGTGCTGCTTTGAGCTGCTCTGCAATAGGAAAGGGGTTGGAACCGCACATTCTTAGCGAGGCAGAAGTTCGCACCTTAAACCACTAGCCAGGATACAAACAAGAATAACTTGCTTATAAGAAAATCCCCCAAAACCACATAGCTGGCACATGAAACTAGGACACTTTGCAAGATATCCATAACCTGGAGGGAAACACAGGTGACGCGACATTTAGCTATGTAGGGGGCTGAGATCCAAATAACCAATATTATCTGTTATGCATGCATTATTAGCGGAAGGGCAAAGGTTGTATTCAACCACCCCTTGACTATAAAAATTGCTGTAAGATTCTCATCGAAGCTCTTGGTTAGTTTTTCAGCCAGGGTCCTTATAACTTTGTGCCACACCTTGTGTCAGGTGACTTATCGGCTTCGACACCAAACAAGAGCTCAGTTTGGGGACAACATCCATCCTTCTGAGGGATGATAACTTTAACAACAATAACAAAATCTTTCTCTTCCCGGAAGGGCAGCTATTAAAAGGAAAAACAGCATAGTCTTATTCATTACTGTTCAGAAATGGATCCAAAGAAGGAAGTTTAAATCTTGTCCACTTGTCACTGAAATTTAGAAACAAAACTAGAGTTTCTGTGGAATTCAGTCATCCCACACAGGAAAAAAAAAACACCTAATATCCCACCACCCCACCATAAAGAGGATGAATTATTGCAATTATGGTGAAGGTAAGAAGTCTATTCTCTTGACTCATCCATCATTGACATAATTTGTCAACTCAAGAATATTTACAGAATTATTTATTAGTAGTGTTTGTATGCCACGTGACTTCTTACAGAACACAGCCACATAGACAACCCCCCAAGAGGATTATAAACAACTGAACAATCACAAGCAATAAACATTATACGACACTGAAAGGATAGATAACATCTAATCTACCTTCTTTAGAGAAACTAATTAGAGAGGAGAGAATTCTTATGTATGAGAACATGTTGTTCCAGAAGAGGGACGAATTAAAGTATGCTAGAGTCCAGACATAAAAGCATGCATAGATGAATTATTAAAATAATAGATCGTCGTTCTCTAAAACACTACTGGGAATAGCAACAAGCACATTTTGATTCAGTTGTCTGAAACCAACAGCTGATCCCAGAATGATTTCGTACAGCTACATTTATTTCTTATAAAAAATAATACGGTAAATCCTGCCATCCATAACTCATCTCTTGTTGAAGTCTAAGTCACTACCAACTCCTAGAGTAGCAGACCAGAAACAATGATGCCATAAGCTCTAATTTAGTTCTATTCTTCCCTGGATAACTTTGAAGTAGGGCTATTTTCTTAACCTGACAAATAGGGTGGGGGTTTTTTTCTTAGCAGATGACAGTAAGTGGCTGCTCAGGACTGAGCTCTACAACCAAAGGTACATTTGGCTTGAGGTACATTTGGTTACGAGACCACCATCAAATACTAAGAGTCTACCAAGAAGCTGAAAAACATCTTTGAAGTTGGATGGTAAGGGAAAGTAGTGGTTGGGAGACCATGGAATGATTCCTCCACCAGTTTCACATAGAGGTTGAACAGCATGAGGGACAAGGTAGAACTCTATGGAAACTTAAGCCAACATTTAGGTGTTGCACAGTAATCCTCTTTGGCCTTGAGGATACAGGATATAGCCCTCACTGCTCAATCTCACTAGGCAATGGTCAACAGTATCAAAAGCCAATAAGGGCCACATTCTCCTCTACTCAGAATCCAGCAAAGCAACTGCAGTAGTTCCAGTACTTCATAAAGCCTAATTTTAACAGGGCTTCTAATGTCCGTCAAAATGCCTATACCTCTTCCATTTTTTTTCTCATTACCCTTCATTTCCTGCTCCAACAGACAAGGATGGTAGGAAACAATACATTTGGGTGGGGATCAAGAAAATGCTGAACTACACTGTCAAGTTCTTGCTTACATTGTTTACAATTCATTGAAAGAAACATGATGTGTACATACTTGTTTGGACCAAGGCTTCCTGAGACACCAACAAACACATATAAAATCCAAAACTCTTTTATTTTAGTTCAATGGCTGTGAATTATCATCATTCAACTGCCCGGAATGAGTCTTCATTGGTTATAATTAGTCCCAGGGACATCTGCCAAAGTTCTTCGTAAGACATCTGATAAGAACACACCTTATCTTACTTGAAGTGCTGCCAACAACTAAAGTCCCAATTAGTCTTTCCAAAACCAGAGAACAAATTCACTATGGAGCTTTCAGAGTCCAAACCGATTAGAGCGAATGACTTTACATCCTGCAAAGGTTTTCCTACCTTTGCATGTCCTTTATACCTTAGGCGAGGGGCAATCACCTCCAAGCCTTACTCCCGAGTCGCCCCTTTTGGCTTAACTGCTCTCACCTTCTAGCAGCTCTGTGCATACACACACTGGGAACAGGCTCCCCTTGTTCCTCTGCCTTGCTGCTGCCAGATTCTGGAGGCTCCAGAGTCAGCACCCCACTCCCAGACGGTCCTGGTCCCACCTCTGTATCAGATGCAGGACCCTCATCCAAGTCCTCCCCAGACTCCCATACTGGTCCCCGTTCTTCCCCGCTGTCAGATTCTGCTGCTGTCTGCACAGGCTACCGGTGAACCATGACAATACCAATACGTCTCTCAGTAAGGCAATACTGTCAGGGCTGGGCAACTTATGAGCCAAATAGGACCTTCAACCTGGTATCACAAAGACCTTTGCAGGTGACTAATTCAAAATTAATCCTCGCGCAATGGGGTGAGCTCCCGTTCCTTGCCTCCGTTCCTGCCCACCTATCAATTTGAAAGCATGGAAAGGAGAATAGATAAATAGGTACCACTTCAGCGGGAAGGTAACAGCATTCCATGTGCTTTTGGTACAGCCAATATGACCTGCTGGCCATATGACCACGAAAATTGTCTTTGGACAACCCTGGCTCCCTCGGCCAAGAAACGGAGATGAGCAAGGTGCCCTAGAGCTGGACACAATGGGCAGGGAAAGATTTATCTTTAATTCAGAACTCTGTAATACTGGCAACCAACTCCATGGACGAAACAATGGAGAGATTGGGTATCGGGGGGAATGGAGAGACAGGAATGGCGTAAATAGAATGAGCGACTCCCTTCTTTCGGCGTTGCCCCCTCCTCGCCTTTATTTCAACCTCATCCGCCAACTGTCATATGGCTCTCCACATTATCCTCAAGGGTACGTAGGAGGCAAGATTTGCTCGCCTTGGTAAAGAAGAGCAAAACATGGGGGAAGATGAGATGCGTAGCATCTGTTTGTGTCCCTCCTCATCAAAACATGTCCAAGCTCACTTGCAGAAGGGCCCAAGAACGTGGTGACTGAGTCATGGTGACGGAGGAAGGTGTGAATGTGAAGATTAAGGCTGAGTGTGAATGGTGTTCCGCCTATGGACTCACAGTGGAAGACAGTTCACTCAAGCATTCTTACTGTTTTAGTTGCGTACTAATAACCAGCAATCATTACACCCAGAAATGATATATATGCCCTGTGCAAAGTTGGAAGGAAGCAACTATGCAAGAAAGACGTTTTTGGATCCAGATGAGGGAATTTCATAATTTCCAGCAACAACTTTCCTACCCTGTAATGTGAGGCTTACAATGTGTGTAATGTGTGGCTCAGTAGCTAAGAAGCTGAGCTTGTCAATCAGAAAGGTTGGCAGTTCGGCGGTTCGAATCCCTAGCGCCGCATAACGGAGTGAGCTCCCGTTTACTTGTCCCAGATTCTGCCAACCTAGCAGTTTGAAAGCCTATAAAAAATGCAAGTAGAGAAACAGGGACCACCTTTGGTGGGAAAGTAACAGCGTTCCATGCGCTTTCAGCGTTTAGTCATGCTGGTCACATGACCACGGAGAGGTCTTCGGACAGCGCTGGCTCTTCGGCTTTGTAATGGAGATGAGCACCACCCTCGAGAGTCAGGAATGACTAGCATGTACGGCAAGGGAAACTTTTACCTTTATTAACATGAGGATCAGAAAGAATAATCAGGAATATTCATGGAAATATTCTTATCCTTTTTTACCAGACATTTCTACCTTTCTCTACATGCTGGTATTTGCCCCACATACACACCCTGCACACACACACACACACAATTCACAAACATGGTTGTGAACATGAAACAATTCAGGCAGTTTTTTTTCCCCCTCCTGCAGCTAAAATAATTGAAGCATATGTCACAGGGTTAAAATCTCAGGAGATTTGCCCTCGCAACATATTCTGAGAAAGTAGTACAAAGACTACGGAATTCTTTTGTTTCCCCACATCTTTCTCGCATTCGGCTGCTGACACAATCAAAAATGACTACACTTGCAGGACGGTGGTTTCTTTGCGATATATTTTCTTCATCTGCAGCAAAATACATGGGTGCCTCTATTTGGATCTGCATACAGCGAGCATTAAAAAAAAAATTACAACTGGGTGGAGACCAGCTGCCTTAAAATATTCTTGCTTGCTTTGAATGTAGGGCTTCCAGCTCAACTTATGGACAAGAACACAACAATTCTTTCAGTAATCGGGTTATTTTTTCTTTCTTTCTGCGTTCTTTTTCGTTATGTATCCCTCACTCTGCCCCACCAAATGCAACAAACTTGGGAGCTTTCCCAAAGACAAAAAGAATGAGGGAGGAATAGTCCTTCCAAGGCTCCAATGGCTCCAACAATCAACTCATAAGACATTTTGTATACACGCTTTATAGTTGTCAACAGAAAGAAGGGGGGACGGAGTTTCAAAGATCAGGTGGCAGTGTGGAATCGAAAGTACATTCCATTCATATTTTCTTCAGAGACTGATTAGATGACCGAAGCTTCTGCTGTGCAAAAATCTAACTGGAGAGCATGATTGACGACCCTTGGCTATGGACGTGTTTCATTGGATGATACACCCAGAGGGGTGGGGGGGAAAGCAGGATCAAGGGTGACAGTGAGTTACGTATCTCAGAGTTGGCTACGCCCAGGCTGATGCCGGAATGTTAACTTCTAATAAATCCTTTTTAGTTTTGGGAGTGTGGCTCGAGGCTCATGGTTTAATTAGAGTAACTGCCGGAATCCTGACAGATAACCAACTCTGAGAGACGTAATCCCTCATAAACCACCATATGCAGTTGTGGGTGTTCCATCACTGGAGGCTTTAAAGAAGAGATTGGACAACCATTTGTCTGAAATGGTATAGGGCAGTGGCCCCCAACCTTTTTCGAACCAGGGACCGGTTTCATGATTATTTATTCTTTCACGGACCGGTACCTGAGTAACATGAGACTCCACCGCCATCGGGACGGCTCTTCGTTCGAAGCCGTGCCCCCCCTTCAACGAAACTAAGGCGCGAGCACCCAAACGCCGCTTTCCAACCAAAAACCCGGAAGCAACCGAAAACCCGGAAGCGCTGTCGAAACAAGATGGCGGCGCCCAAGCTTTGCGGCCCGGTAAAAAATGATCCACGGACCGGTACCGGTCCGGGGACTGGTGGTTGGGGACCCCTGGTAAAGGGCAGGGTCTTCAAACTTGACAGCTTTAAGCTTGGTGGACTTCAACTCCCAGAATTCCCCCTCCAGTCATGTTAGCTCTGGAATTCTGGGACTTGAAGTCCACAAGTCTTAAACTTGCCAAGTTTGAAGTCCCTTGGTATAGGATCTCCTGCTTGAGCAGGGGATTAGATTAGAAGATATCCAGGGTCCCTCCCAATTCTGTTATAAAATGGTTTTTTTTTAAAGTACTGGATCCAATATTACAGATTAGAAATTCTCAGGTGATACAGACTTTTAGCTATACACTTTGAATGGTGTGGGAACAGGAATGGATTTCCAGAGAAAAAATTGCAGACTACAGGAACCAGGAGCATTACTCAGGTGACCCTGAGGACACAGATAAATCTCTAAATGGCCTCAATGACCCTCTAAAAGGATGCAAATGACCAGCTGTCTCCAAGGAATATAAATCCTTCCATTCCCCAACATCCATGTCAGAGCTGAAGAAGTTTCTTAGATGAGAAGCGAAATGTCTTCAAAGAAAAAAAAAAAAAGGAAGTCCAGTTGCCTCCTGAAAAAGCTGCTTTGGAATATCCAATATCACCTACGCTGCAAAAATACTGCTGTAGGAAGTTAGCACCCACCCCTCTCCTAGAAAAATGAAATATCCTAGGAAATATTAAAAAGGCAGAATATTTCCCCTAAAAAGAGTAGAAACCCAGAAGCAGAAACTCACCTCAGTAGCTGAAGCTCACCCCCACCTTTGCTCATGGACCATTACTCTGGCCTGGGCCAGTCTATTTTACATAACAAAAATCTACTCCAGGTAGAGCTATAATAGGAATTGCCCAATGCCCTTTCGTTATATCATCATCCAGCAAGACTCAACCAAGCCTGGGACTCAGGACAGTCTACAGAGTTGCTCCTGCATGGCCCCATTGGGAGTCTGACAACCCATCAGAATACAAGCTCAAATTCAAATCCCAACAGAGGGTATAAAACAATTGCACTCTCAGCATATCAGCCCTTCTTTCTTCACCCAAGCCATGTGGTCCTGTCCACCATTAAACCATCTTTCCACGCAGTCACCATGTTTCTAGTGTCTTTCTTCCCCGCTTGGAACTGAACCCACTTTCAACACTGCCTATGCATATGAACGCTTTCAGTGGAAAAAGCACAGTGTAAGAAATAAACCATGATTCCAAATGAAAAAAAAAACCCAAACAAAGTGGAATTCAGAATCAGCCGATTCTGAAGGATGCCATTTTATCTATGACTTCCTATGCCTCGGGGGGGTTGAATGCAAAGTCCTTCACTGATCATCCAGAGACCTAATAACATCAATGACCAAGTGACAGGCCAGACCTCACTCTCTTCCTTCCCCACTCCACCAATCTAGCACAAGATGCAGAAAAAAAAAACACGACATCATGCCATGGGGGTTTGCAAATCCCTCTCCAGCTTTGCGTAGATAAAAAGTCCTGCCTTCGCAAACCGTCATGCAAGAAACTAAAAAGAGAGAGAGAGAGACTTGGCTAGAAAAAGATTTATTGTTTCGCATCCATAATTTAAGCTGGAAGCTCCAGCATTCAAAGCAAACAGGGATATTTTAAGGAAGCTGCTTCTAAATCTGGCTGTGATTTTCATAACCTGTTCACTGGATGCTGTTCCAAACGAAGGCATCCATGGGTTTGAATGATTGAATGATTGTTGTTTCCTCCCCCCCAAACACTACAGATGTTCTGACCCAAGCTTCGTCAAACTTAATGAAACACAAACTTATTTTAAAAGCAAAACCTATTTTAATGCAATGCTGGGAATTACTTTCATTCCCAGCCAGAACTAATTATCTACAGTTCCCCCAGATAAGAGCACTCCTTTCAGTGCTGTAGAATGCTGCCAAAAAAACAGAAGTCCAATTAATTATAACATAAACCAATCAAAATCCCAGAAAAAAACAACCAGAGTTCACAGAGCTTCAAGGAGGATTCGGAATCCATCGAACTACTTTGCTTCCTGCAAAGAGTTCGTCATTGAGGTCTGACTTTTATCCCTTATGGGAGCGGCAATCACCTCCCAGCCTTATTCCCGAGTTGCCCCTTTTGTCTCAGCTGCTCTCTCCTTCTAGCAGCTCTGTGCACACGCACACTGGGAACAGGCTCCCCTGGGTCCTCTGCCTCGCTGCCGCCAAACTTCGAAGGCAGCACCCCACTCCCAGCTGGTCCTGGCCTGCATCAGACGCAGGACCCTCATCCGAGTCCTCTCCAGACTCTCTGCTTGGTCCCCTTTCTTCCTCACTGTCCAACTCCGCTGCCGTCTGCACTGGCTGCCGGTGAACCACAACACCAGAATCCTGAAGCTGATTGATAACCCACATGCCGATTGTTAGTTTGTGTCTGGGCCTCCGAGACAGGCAGAAAATTTTCTCAACCAGCATGGCTTTTTCCCCATTTAATGGCTATATTAAGCTCATCGTTTCATTGTTTCTTAAGGCTCCAGAAGACCAAATCTTTTGAAGGTCAAAAAACACTTCTCAGCGGAGATGCTAAATATAGTGCCACAGAGAAACCTTTGAGAAGAGGGCTTTCTGCTCCAGTTGGCGGCTATTTTGATGACAAAATAGAATGTTGCCTGTGGAGCAATTTCTAACTAGTAGGGTTGGAAGTGGACGGCAAACAGTAATTGTCATTTCCTGGGGCTGGTTCACATACTGGTGGCCCAGTATGGGGTTGAATTCCCCTTTGCTGGCTGTGTCTCAGCAGAAGTTGAAGAGACATTCCTCGGGGATGTTAAATGTCCAAAAACATAAGTCACCAGCAGCCTTTTCATTTAGAGGAGGAATTGCAGTGATTGACGTCTGTAGAGATTCTCAGTCATCCAGGTTCATGGTTGTCCCAAAGGTGCTTTTTTTAAGGAGGCAACTGGACTTTTCTTTGTTTTTTCTTTTGATGATGTTTCACTTCTCATCCAAGAAGCATCTTCAACTCTGACAGGATGGTGGGGAATGGAAGGATTTCTATATTATATATTTATATATTATATTTAGATTCCTTGCAGACAGCTGGACATTTGCATCCTTTTAGAGGGTCTTCAAGTGCTTCAATGAGCCTCTAAAAGGATGCAAATGACCAGCTGTCTGCAAGGAATCTAAATATAATATATAAATCCTTCCATTCCCCACCAGAGCTGTCAGAGCTGAAGAAGTTTCTTGGATGAGAAGTGAAACTTCAAAAACTTGGATGAGAAGTGAAACTTGGATGAGAAGTGAAACTTTGTTTTTTCTTCAAAAGAAAAGTCCAGTTGCCTCCTGAAAAAAAAGCACCTTTGGGACAATCCTGGTGATTGATAATTAAGACACGCTGATTTGAAAGAGATCCTGTATTAAATTTTGACTTTATTTTTTAAAACTCTTCACTCTGTGGTGGAAAAATTCGGATTCCACTCCCCCCACCCTGGTTTTTAATCGTTATCCCAAATCCTTATTTAGGGTATTTAGGATAGAGACTCAAAAGTCAATTCGTAATGAAGTGGTTGCTGAGGATATCTCCACCCTCTCAAAGATGTCTAGTTGCTGAAAGAGTTACAAGCTTGTTGAGATATGAGGAAACGTACCATCCCTTCTCTCTCTACCTCCAAAACAGCAGTTCAGCACTGATCCAGGCCAGGTTGCATCACAAATGGATACAACCTCCTAGTTTTGAAAAGCAGACTGCAATATGGTAAGGAAGAAAAAAGATGAAGATTTTGGGTGAAGAAAATATAACCAATCTGCTCTGCATCTTTGGATCATAGTCACTATACATTCCTAGACAACTGTCATGGCATAGAACATCAGGGGTCTTCCAACTTGACAGCTTTAAGACTTGTGGACTTTAACTCCCAGAATTCCTCCTCCAGTCATGTTAGCTCAGGAATTCTGGGAGTTGAAGGCCACAAGTCTTAAACTTGCCAAGTTCGAAGATCCTTGCTCTATTTTCTCTCTCTCTCTCTTTCTCTCTTATCCTATCTCTCTCTTTCTATCTATTCTACCTCTCTTTCTCTATCTATCTATCTATCTATCTATCTATCTATCTATCTATCTATCTATCCATCCATCCATCCATCCATCCATCCATCCATCCATCCATCCATCCTCTCTCTCTCTCTCTCTTCTACCTCTCTCGATCTATCTATGCCAGGGTCTTCAAACTTGACAGCTTTAAGACTTCAACTCCCAGAATTCCTCCTCCAGTCATGTTAGCTCAGGAATTCTGGGAGTTGAAGGCCACAAGTCTTAAACTTGCCACGTTGGCATAGATAATCAAAACCGCTATAGAGGTTGACCATTTTTCTACAGATTTTTAAAGCCTCCAAGGTAAGATAAAGAATCAAACTGTGAGACTATTTCTAGGGGGAAATAACCCCAAATTAGGATGTATATGTGAGCAGATGTGTACTAAAGATAATCTTTGACTTACAACAGTTCGTTTAAGACTACAACAGCACTGGAAAAAAATGACTTATGTCCGTTTTCACACTTATGACTGCTGCAGCATGGCCATGGTAACGTGATCAAAATTCATACGTTTGGCCACTGACTCACATTTATGACGGTTGCAGTGTCTTGGGGTCATGCTTTTGCAACCTTCTGACAAACAAAGACAATAGGGAAGCCACATTCACTTAACAACTGAGTCACTCATTTTGCAACTGCAGTGATTCATTTAACAACTGGGGCAAGAAAAATCGTAACATGAGGCAAAAGCTCAATTAAAAAATGTCTCACTTAGTAACATACATTTTGGGCTCAGTTGTGGTCGTAAATTGAGGACTACCCATATAAAATAAAATCTAGAAGGCCACTTTTCTCAGTGGAGAACTAGGGAGCAGGAAATAATACAAATTAGGCTCTGATTTCCCTTAACAGTTTGCAAAGATACGCATCCCCTTGCCCTCCAGTCTCATTTTACAGCACGCCTAATTCTGGTCCTTCTTTTAAACCTGCATTTTAAAAGAAACACTATTCACTAGCAAACAAGTCGAGCCTCATTTGCATAAAGCACTGCCCCAGGTTTTTAGTTCATAATTCTAATTAATACCCAGTTCCTTGTTTTGTAACAGCTCAATAAATAAACCAACGATAGACCTAAAGCTTATGTAACACTCCCTGTATAGCTTAGTGTAGAAATATTTCAGAACTTTGATTGGGGTACTCTACTCAAAATGTACACTGTTGCACAAAACACAACCCCAAATTTTACAAACCAAGACTTTGTGCAGTCCACAACTAATTTTAGAGCCACAACAAGCTGGAAACCGATCGGTCTGAGAGAGTGATAGGTCATTCCATTGTTTACAATCCAGCATTTAGCAAGCATATATATGCCATTGCCAAACATAATATGCCAACTCACCCCTTGTTAGATTTCAACAAGCAGTTTCTGTTGCAATAGATAATAACTGTAGAGTTTCATAATAAAAGACAGCCTTTTAGAAAAGAGACCTTACCAATCAGGGGGATAATAATTAAAAAAAAGTCTTATGAACCTAACTCTGGTTTCCTAATTCCAGTTCACGTCCCTTCATTTGAAGACTTCAAAGATCAAAACTTCGCATTTGGATACATCTCTAAGTTACACTTTGATATAAACAAGACCCAAAATTTAAAATCACACCTGGTGCAATTCTTGAGAGAAAATAGGGTTATAAAAATTATTCCTAGGCTCTTACCTAGATATGAAACACCTTCCTCTGGAGTGATGGTTCCATATTTAACCATCATCTTGACAAAATCTATTAGCGTTTTCATGATTGTAATCAGGGTTTCCTTTTCTTTCACTTCTTTCTCTGCGTGAAGAGTAAACAGATTCATGATCTCTTGGAAGTTAAGATAGCATGATTGTTTAACTTTAAAAAAAAAAACTCTTTATCTTTTGATCAGCATGGTTTTTTTTCTCTCTCTCTCTCAGCCGGTTTGATTTTCGGGAGAGAAGACTATTGGCACAGCAGACTGAATCTGAATTAATGGGCCTGTTGAGAAATATTGCATGACTTAATCTGCATAAGTAGATTTGTGCGTTTTTCCATTTCTGGACCAATACAGATGGTGACAGCTGAGGATTATGGCCACTGATCTATTCAAAAGTGAGAATGCAATAGCTCAGCTTTTATTTAATTTCAATTCATTTGGTCCTGCCTTTTTCCTCCAACTAGCGTTCCAAATTAATGGGTGTTTATAGGGCTTTTAGTCATCGCTTCTCTCCCAGACTGTTGCCATTTAATGATCAGAGCAATAAGTGAAAAATCAGGAAATGGATTCATATTTCACGCTAAGCCATCATCATGTTGTTTGCTCCGGCTTGGTTTAATGAGCTATGCGAGCATGATTAGCCACTGTGTTTTATGAATCTAGGTATGGGCTTTGTGATCCTAAATTATGACAGCTGGCAAATCACAGTTAAGCAAATGGGATGCCTGAACACAGCTCAGCAAATAATCTGGGCCAATTTGAACAACTGAAACACAAAATGGACTGAAATGAATTTTTCATAGGGTTATTAAGATGCGGATGCATTCCACAGTAGAGGAGTCAGAGTCCATGATGCATTATGGTTTGTTTAAACCAGGGGTGTCCAACTCGATTTCACTGAGGGCCGCACCAGGGTTGTATTTGACCTGGGGGACCCGGGGGGAGGCATAGCCAGGGTGGACGTGGTTGTTCTGACCTGGGCTTCCCAAGATCATGAAGCAGACTCCGCATCCGGATAAAATCCCTTTTATTTAGGTTAAAGGAAATTCCTCTCCAGCAAAGTCCCGGCAAACAGTCTTTCAGGAGATTTCACAACTACAGACCTTTATCAGGCTTGGAGATTTGCCAGGCCGATATTTTCAAAGCACCACATTGTAGCAGCAATGACTTGGCAAGAAGTCAGAAACAGATCTTCATCCTAATGAACTGAACGAATTGTCTCCTGCAAACACCACTCCCCTTTCGTTCCTCTTTATTCCCTATGGGAGGGGCCATTCACTGTCCACCTGTGCCCTTACTCCCGAGTTGATCCTTGTTCCTTAACTATTCCCTTCTCCTGGCAGCTCTGTGCATGTGCACACTGGGAACAGGCTCCAGCTGTTCTTCTGCCCACTGATCTCTGACTCCGAAGGCAGATGATAACTGTTGCATGGCCCTGGCCCCATCTCTGCCTCCAACGCAGAGCCCTCGTCAGAGCCTTCCCCAGACTCCAGTACTGGCCCATGTTCCTCCCCAACCTCCTTACTGTCCAAGTCTGCCGCCAGTTCCACTGGCTGCTGGCCGGCCACAACAGTGGCCAGCTCAATGTCACTCATGTTGGGGGTGCCTGTGGTGGCCCAAGCACTCTGCCAGTAAAAATGGAGTTCCATTTTCGTTGGCAGAAGGTCACAGGAAGCTGTTGCAGCCAAAACCGGAGGTGAGGGGGCCAGCACATGGCCCTCCCAACCTCTGTTTTCACTGGCAGAGGCACCACAGGTCAGTCTTTTGCTGTTTCCGGGGTGGCCCCGCAGGCCAGATCTAAGCACCTCGCGGGGCTGTATATGGCCCACGGGTTTTGAGTTTGACACCCCTGGTTTAAACTGATCTGACTTCACAAATGTTTGTTTATTGATCTATTGCTGTGATGGTGAACCTATGGCATGCGTGCCACAAGTGGCACACAGAGCCATTTGTGCCAGCACGCGAGCCTCAGGCAAACTTACCTCACTGCACATGTGCACTCCTCACAGCTGATTTTCTGACTGGTTTGAGGCCTTTTTTGGCCTCCCAGAGACTTGGAAAAAGCCTCTGCAAGGCTTTTCAGGTCGAATAGGCCTGTTTCGTCATTTCCTGTAATACCGGAAGTGATGAAACGGGCCTATTATTCCACCTGAAAAGCCTTGCAGAGGCTTTTTCCAAGCCTCTGGGAGGCCGAAAAAGGCCTCAAACCAGCCGAAAAAAATCAGCTGTGAGGCGCAGTGCAGGTGTGGCGGGTGGTGGTGGTGGTGGGAATTGAGCGCGCATGTGCAGAGGATGTGGACGTGCATGCATTGCATTCTGGGTGCTGGTGTGCAAGTGCGTGCACGTTAATGCGCATGCAATTTTTGGCACAGGAGCCCAAAAAGGTTAGCCACCACTGTTCTATTGTATTGTTTTTTAAATGGGTAAGCTGCCCAGAGCTGCTATGGTGAGATGGGCAGCTTATAAACCCAAGAAATAAAATAAATAAAATATAAATCAATAAAACATGGGATAACTCTGATATTTGAAATAATTGATCCATAGGAAACTCACCTGAGTCAAGGCTTTTTAATAGTTCGTAGAAATTTGGGAAGTATTGGAGATCCTGAAAGCGATCCTCTAGGGGCAGTTCATTTCTTCTTTCTAAGAGGTTGGCGGGCGCCCAGGTATTATCCAAGGTATCATCTCCATCAGTATTTTTTAACACCTTCATAAAACAAAATAAAAGTATGTATCAACTCATAAAACATTTCTATGGCCTTTTTATAGTTACCAACAGAAAAGGAGGCGGGGGGGAAAGGGGTTTGAAAGAGCAGTGCAGCGGCTTGGGATTGAAAGTGCATTCCATGCATAGTTTTTTCAGAGATTGTAACTCGGTGACTGAAGTTTCTGCCCCGCAAAAATCTCATTGGAGAACACGATGGATGACGCTTGGCTATGGATGTGTTTCATTGGAGAATATGAATTATGATACACCTGGGGGGTGGGGGGAAAACCAGGGTCAAGGGTGACAGTGAATTATGTGTCTCAGAGTTGGCTCCACCCAGGTGGTGCCAGCAAGTTAACTCCCAATAAATCCCGCTTAGTTTGGCTCAGGATTCATGATTTAATTGGGGTAACTGCCAGAATCCTGACGGTATATATATTTGGATATCACAACCAAATACTTGATACCAACTAAATGAATGGCAGGAAATGCCTTAGTCCACTTCTGCTAGTCCACCGAAGGGATTAAAGAAATTAATACAAAATAAGACTAACAATCGGGATGAAAGAAAGTGACCGGCCTAAGTTCACCCAGCTGGCTTTGTGCCAGAGTCTGGACTAGAACTCACAACCTCCTGATTTCTAGCAGCCATGATGTCTAGATGTAATAAGTCTAATTTTTAAGTACCAGATACTGGAAGTGAACTATAGAGATCCCATTATTTTTATTCACTGCTCATGAATATTCAAAAGCATCTCGCAGCTGTCCTATGGAATAGAATTGCCTGGGGTCATCCTATACATGAAACTACAGTATAACATCATCACCATCTTTTAATGACCCCATAATCCCTTATGGGGTAGAGTCTGGGATAAGTGAATGTGGCTAGCTGAGGGTTTACTGGCTGGATGCCTTTCCTGTCGCCAATGCAGAGTTTTGTTCAGCAGATTTATTCTTATTGTGCCCAGAGAGAGAAATATTTGCTTTTACCTAGGATCGAACTTACAGGCTGTTCATTACTTATTGGATCCTACCAAGACAAAACTATTCTGGGTTATTCAGTGGTAGGTTTCTCAGAGATGGAAAAGTTCTTCAACCTAGATGTTGTAGTGCAGGGGTCCCCAACCACCGGTCCACGGACCGGGACCGGTCCGCGGAACAACTCCTACCGGGCCGCTGGCTTGCTGGGCGCCGCCATCTTTTTGATGAAAGCGTGCTTCCGGTGAGCTTTTCCGGGTAAAGCTCACCAGAAGCACGTTTTCATCAAAAAGATGGCGGCGTAGCGCTCCGGTGAGCTTTTCTGGTAGAAAGCTCACCGGAAGCACGTTTCATCAAAAAGATGGCGGCGCCAGCGCTTCCGGTGAGCTTTTCCGGGTAGAAAGCTCACCGGAAGCACGTTTTCATCAAAACAAGATGGCGGCGCCAGCGCTTCCGGTGAGCTTTTCCGGTAGAAAGCTCACCGGAAGCACGCCATCAAAAGATGGCGGCGCCAGCGCCTGAGCTTTTCCGGTAGAAAGCTCACCGGAAGCACGCTTTCATCAAAACAAGATGGCGGCGCTAGCGCTTCCGTGAGCTTTTCTGGGTGAAAGCCATTTCTACCTGGAAAAGCTCACCGAGCTTATTTGATGAAAAAGTGCTTCCGTGAGGTCACCGGAAGCACTTTTTCATCAAAAAGATGGCGGCGCCCAGCTGATGCCGGTACTGGGCCGCGGCGTAAAAAAGGTTGGGGATCACTGTTGTAGTGTATTTCCTAAGAGAACGATTGACAAGTAGGCACGGCCACTGAACTGTCCCATTCAAGTGGGTTGTAATGAAGAAGGATTACCGGTTTGATGTTCTGCTTCTCTTTGGTCTTGCTTGGGAGTCCTTCAGAGGCCTTTTCCCGATCTTTGGCTTCGTCAGTAATCAGCTGCTGCAATGCTTCGGCCACTTCATCCTCTAGGGTGTAGGCCTGGCTTTCGGTGATCTGAAAGCCAGGAAAGGAAGAAACAATGACTTCTTTTTTGATTCTCTCAGTGAACTCTGCACACCACGTCTAGGTGCTTTTGAGACAGACAGGCGAAAATAATTCACATTTGAATCCCGAGGAAATTCCACTGTAGTCCCTGATTTATTTATTTATTTATTGCTATGCTATTTTTGTAGAATCTAAAAGCTAGACCAGAAATTTGAAAAGAGAAAGGAAGGGAGGGAAGAAAGGGGTAAAAGCAAATCATTTTTATCTGCACAGTTGTGTCTGTATAAGTGATCTTCAACTCAATGAAAAAATTATTTAAAAAAAAAAAACGCAATGCAGAATTAAACAGAAAGCAAATTAAGAGTCACAGATTCGTTGTAATGGATTAAAACTCCTCTTCCTTTACACATTGGATTTCTTCCTTGATTCTTGGGGCAATTCAATGCTTTGGCAATGCAAGAAAGAACTTCACAGAAAGTACTTCTCAGATCCTTGTTATTTTTCCCTACGTTTTGAGCTTCTCTGTCGATCATAAAGCTTTTCAAGTAATTGGCAACTTGCATATCATGGAGAAACATCTTGTGACTGATGCAAATCAAAGTTACTGTTCAAAGCCTGAGCTCAAATGCAAAATAATAGCAATAATACTTAGACTTATATACTGCTTTAAAATGCGTTACATGTATCTCTAAGCAGTTTACAGAGTCAGCTTATTGCCCCCAACAATCTGGGTCTTCATTTTACCGACCTCGGAAGGATGGAAGGCTGAGTCAACTTTGAGCTGGTCAGAATCGAACTGCTGGCAGTCGGCAGAGTGAGCCTGCAATACTGCATTCCAACTGCGCCACCACGGTTCAATTAAGTTAAATACCCCTTTCTTTATTTAAAAACAAATTCATTTGCTCCAGATTTTTCTTCAAAATCATCTTTGAACCTTCAAACAAGAAGTAGGAAGAAAAAACCAAGCAGATTGTATAACTAAACAGGTGCCCAAAACACTTACCAGGCCCAGATTTAGAAGCTTGGAAACAATCTTGTCAAAGACGCCTCTGTCATTTTCCTCATAAATTCGCATGGCAATCTTCTGGACGATATCCTCCGCTGTTAACGGGGTCCCATCAAGCTGATGAAGTCCATCAGGGTCATCTGAAAGAATAGCAAGGAGATAAAATGATGCTCGGGACAGCTGTAGGTCAGTGGTAGAATACAAAACCTCAGGTTCAAGTCTTGGTATCTCCTGGAGAAGGACACCTGGGGGGAAAAATTCTATCTTAAGGACATCTCATTGAGGTGTATAACTCATTCTGCCTAATTTACGGGATACAATTTTCTCCAATGTTATGGTCCACATTTTGCCTGAATGGCATTCTAGAGACAACCCTCCAAAAGGTAATCATGATGCCATGACAAAATATATATCTTTCCTTTCCTCTTACATTACTATGATTGTACTTAATAATAGACATGATTACATTTAATTATGTTTTCCTTCTGTCCCATTAAACTTTATAATGTATGAACCATCCCTGGAGGGCTCTTTAGGCTTGAAAAACTGCACTGTGCCTAACAATGTAACTGGGCCTGTCTCTAGTTTCAATAATTATTAGACTCAAATTTGTCTAATGTTGGAAACAACTATTTGTCTGAAATGGTAGAGGGTTTCTTCCTGCCTGAGCAGGGGGTTGGACTAGAAGACCTCCAAGGTCCCTTCCAACTCTGTTATTCTAAAAAGATAAATGTTAGGCCAGTTACAGTCTATTGAACTTCTGCATCAGATCAAATTTTCTGCTATTCTGCTCCACTGGACATACAACGTTAGTGTGTTGCATGGCTTTGTACTGTAGATTATTCCACAGTTTGCATATGTATGTAGCTATTCTCTTTACCTATTTGGAGTGGGCAGTCCATATAATCAAAGCTCAGTTAACGCTGTCCTTCCTAGTTAAGTAATCTAAGTATATTCGGCGGTACATTTTGCGCATACCAAGGATCGCTTTCTCTTCCTGTCCTCCTTTTTTTTTTTTAAAGGTCAACACTAGTGCTAATTATGAACATCATGGAAAATTCACATCGTGCATGCAGAACGAAATTGGTTTACGTATTGCTGATAAATTAAAAAGGTTTCTATTTTTGCATTCCATGGTTTCTCTAATATGGGGATTGCACTGCATTTGGATGGCATCCATGAGAACAGACTGAGATTTGTTAGAGACAGAAATGTTCTTCCCGTAGCAAAATGTGCTTTACAGTGGAATCAGATGTACCAGCAACACCAGAGACCTCTCCAATCTCATGTTCTCCAGAAGTCTTACAATTAGAATTCAAGAAACCGATAACTTGAAGGCACCTGCTTCCTTCAAACGAGTCTTCTCCAATTAAGTAAAAGGCCTTGTTTATTTCTGGGTGTTCATCATCTCCATTTCGGATTCTAAAATTTTAAACTTTTGGTATTTCTGCCAAGTTAAGCTTCTGTATGCTTACTTCTCTGCGTGTACCGATATCTACAACAGGGCAACTTCACAAGCTGTGGACTTCAACTCCCAGAATTGTCGTTGACTCATGAATTCTGGGAGTTGAAGTCCCCAGGTCATAAATTTGCCATCGTTGCCCACCCCTGGTCTACGGTCTCCTTCATAAATGGTGCCACTTTAGCTACCCGAAAACCAGCCTCGGTTATGAACCTATGACTTCGGTTGCATATCAGACAAGCGTTCTGCTCAGTGGTGTGTTTCAAAATTGTGTACCACTGCTTCAGTGGGAGTGGCTTGGTGGGCGTGCTTTGCGTGCGTGCACACACTTTGTGCGTGGATGTGGGCCAACTCACCTCCTGCAAGCCTGCACTCTCCCGGTTGCTTCAGCAGCTACCGTGTAGCACTCTGCTGTTCCGTGCAAAGCAGCTGCCCCTCAAAAGCAGAGGTTAAAGGTGAGTACGGGAGCCCAGGTGGGCCCAACAGTGGAGCGGTGGAGAGACCTGGTTTGATCTCCGCTGCTCATTGCCACTACCAGATCGGCCAAACCGGGCCGAACCGGTAGAATACCACCACTGGTTATGCTATTGGTTTAGGCTTGAATTGTCTATATTCCACTGAAATATATCGTGGTTACGTGTGCCCTAAGGCAGGGTTCCCTAACTTTTCCAGCTTTGTGGACCGGCGAGCGGGGAAGAGGAGCTGGTCCCACCAGAGCGGTGGCTAAGCATACGCATCTCCAGCACAGAATGCACTTAACTGTGGCTTGTTGAACAAATTTGCACAAGCGGTGGGCACGTGCACCCAACACTCACACGAATGGTGATGCACACGTACCCTCTCTTGCAGCTCGTACATGTGTGTGTTTTGGGTTCTGTGGCCCTGTGGATTAGGGACGCTGCCCCAAGGTACTGTGTTTTGAGTAACAAGCCATGTGTCAGCTCTGAGATTCAGCTGCCAAGTATGAAAAGCGGGGGTGGAGGAGTTGGAAAGTTCAAGGTTATTCCGTACGTCACGTTGAGAAATTCCAGCTGTAGTTAATTGGTTCTCGTGATTAATGAAGTGTAGGAGTGGGAGGAGAGAAGGCGGATTTTGTGTAAGGCGCAAAAATGACTTTCACTTTTGGAATTGCCTTAGAAGTACCAGAGCTGTTCCTAATAAATCAGTTGGAGATTATATTGTCTCGGAGTGACTGATTACCATGGATAATTTCTGGATGCCTAACACCATGGTGAAGTGCATTCTGTGCTGTTGCATAATGGCTTGAATCTCTCTCTCTCCTCTTTTTTCCCCCCCCTCAACATCGTTCCTTTACCCACATCAGCAGTACTTGGCACACGGCCATCTTGGCATTCTTGTTGCTTCGCCGCTAAGATTGATGAGTCTACCGTGATGACGTGCATTCAGAGAAGCCGTTCGACTCCTCTGCGTACGTAGGATGAATTCAGAGCATAGTGGTGGTTGGTGACGGCTAGTGCAGTACCTGGGTATTTATAATCCACATCACTTTTAGTGGAGTCATACTCATCCACCAGCCTGCGTGTCTTGGTGGAATCTACATCGTCAAGAGCAAGCTGTTGGGGATACGGGGGACTCCTGACCGATTCCATTTCCTTTTCCTTTCTGTCTTTTTCCACAACAGATCTCAGCAGGTTCAAGTCATCCACAAATGAATAATTCCTGAATTCTGGCTTATTGTCTGGAAGATCTGGAATACAGACGTGCGAGAAACCAACTCATCCTCTGAGCAAGCAGCAGTCTGAGTGAATCAGGAATGTTGTGGTTTTTTTTTTTAAAAAAAGGGGGGGGGGGTAAGGAAAAAATAAGTGAGTCGGGAATAAAAAAAGAAGGCTTACCTGTCCGGAGTGATTTCTTCATCTTGTCTGTCTCTGCTTCAGCAATCTTTTGGGGTAAACAGATAAACAGATAATTAGAGTTGGAAGGAACCTTGTAGGTCATCTAGTCCAACCCCCCCCCCACACCTAAATGGGAGACCCTACATCATTTCTGACAAATGGTAGTCCAATCTCTTCTTGAAGGTCTCAAGTGATGAAGCTCCCACAACTTCCAAGGGCAACTTCTGTTCCATGGGTTGATTGTTCTCACTGTCAGAAAATTTCTCCTTATTTCCAGGTTGAATCTCTCCTTGTTCAGTTTCCATCCATTATTCCTTGTCTGGCCTTCAGGTGCCTTGGAAAAATAGCTTGACCCCCTTCCTCCTCTCTGTGGCAGCCCCTCAAATATTGGAAGACTGCTATCACATCTCCCCTCGCCCTTCTCTTCCCTAGACTAGCCATGCCTGGTTCTTGCAACTGTTCTTCATATAAAACGGGGTGGGGGAGAGAAGACTGAGTGAGGTGGCTTCTTGGGGTCCACTGAGTTATCTGCCGAAGATAAGCCAAGAGGAGTAAACTGGGCTAAGAAGGAAGCACCTCGGGGACAGTAGCGATGGGGACCAGCCTTATCAACTGGCCTTCTGTCCAATAGTCCTCATTTTAACAGTTGCAGGAAGTGGGCATGTCTAGTCTGATGAAAAGAAAGACTAGGGGAGACAGGATAGCAGTGTTCCAATATCTCAGGGGCTGCCCCAAAGAAGAGGGAGTCAAGCTATTCTCCAAAGCACCTTAAAGGCAGGACAAGAAGCAATGGGTAGAAACTAATCAGGGAGAGAAGCAACTTAGAACTAAGGAGAAATTTCCTGACAGTTGGAACAATTAACCAGTGGAACGACTTGTCTCCAGAAACTGTGAATGCTCCAACACTGGAGGTTTTTAAGGAGAGATTGGATAACCATTTGTCTGAAATGGTCTAGGGTCTTCTACTTGAGCAGGCTGGACTAGGAGACCTCCAAGACCCCCCTTCCAGCTCTATTCTGATTCAATATATTTTGCCTGCATGAGGTCCTAGTCTCACCTTGATATCATTAATTAAAATTAGCAGACGGCAGTTAGCTTGCAATACTGATCTGAACAGGCGATTAGCTTGCTTTAGTGTAAACCAGGGGTGGGATTCTACCAGTTTGGACCAGTTCTACAGAACCGGTTGTTACCATTCTGTGCAGTTTGGAGAACCGGCAAATCGCGCCACTGGCTGGCCCTGCCCCTCTCCGCCCCGCCCCTCCCTGCCCCACCCAGTCACCCCTTATCTCACATGCATGCCATCCAACTCGCCTGCGTTGTGCAAGCAAATTTTACGTGACAGACTCAGGCAGCAGATTGCAGAAAGGTAGATCTGCGAGTGAATCTGTGATTCTGCAAGCAGCTCAAACTGCCTGCCTGCTTTGCCTGATTTTGGGTAAAAGTTGTTCTTTGTTTCAATAAAAAATTCAATATTTACATAAATATTTACAATCTTTACATACAAGCCACGCCCAGCCAGTCACATGACCACTAAGCCACCCCCCCCCTGCAAATTAGGCCACACCCACAGAACCGGCTGTTAAGAAATTTGAATCCCCTCCCCTAGTGTAAACCATCATCTCCCCTACATCTCTACTTAAGCAGTAGGGGGAAAAAAACATTATATTCCCTTTGATGTTTGCCTTATGTTCTTTAATGCTTTGTGGGTTTTACTTCTGATGTGCCTCTTTAAGTTACTGGATAGTTAATTGCTGCTGGATTCCAAAATGTGTGAGCTCTTATTTATCTCCTCCTTTTAGTAAGATTTCTGGTAGCCTGTTTGTGGAAATATAGTAAAATAAAGAAAATAAATGCCCCCCCCCAAAAGAGACAGTCAAGGGAGACATTTCATCTGCCCTAGCAAGAAAAGAAATCAGGCGTTTTCAACTTGCCCATTAATGCTTTTATTGATTTCATTAATGGAAGAAGATGGGCAGTAGCTCAAGAGGGAGGAATTGCTTTTCGTGCAAAGGAAGTTCAGCGTTTGAGATCTCAAGCAGGACAGGAAAAATATCAGTTTCAAACCTAATGTTTGTCAGTGTTTGACATTAGAAATAAAAGGACCACAGATCTGGTTCAGTCCCACGTTCTTCTTCCCTCAAAGGCTAATATGCTCATTATAGAAAACCCTCAGTGGGTTGGAATCCTCAAAACTTTGTACGACTATGCCTCCAAATACATTTTCCTGATGCTTTGACTAATCAGCAAAACATTTGAGGATTCCAGAACATTTTGAAGACTGACAATTATTCTCCTGTGCGCTTGTGGTGCGTGAACATCTACGTCATCGGTTGCATGAATCTGATTATTTTTGGCAGTGATGAATTATTCACTTTGTCAGCTAAAAGCTCATTCTGTAGCAAGGATGCAGTTGCACATAAGCTCCTATAAAAATATTGTATACACTGACTTCGGCAGGATTCTGGTCTAGTAAATATTTAGTTGGAATGTTTATGTGGCATAGGATTTTTGGTTTGTTTGGTTTTTGATTAGTGCTACGAAATTAATTTATTTAGATCATAAGGATTTTCCTAGCAACTAGAGGCTTGGGTTTCTGCTGATTTTTACAGTACTGAAATATATTTTTGTAGAAACTTGCTTTACCTACCTGTTCTTCCAATGGTTTCTCTACACTTAGTTCTCTGTTGTATACTGTTTTATCTGGAATACAGACATATATATTTAGATAGCTGTGGTACAATCAGGGTTTCATGCTTTCTCTCTTGCATATACTTATGTATATAATAATAAAACATATTATTAAAGTTCATCCCGACCTCTTTCCCTAAAACTCCACTTGTTTAAAAATGCTGAAACAAGTCCCAGAGGAACCTTGTTAGGGGAAAAAAAACCCAAAATGTTTATTTTTGCTTTTAATTAATGAAATTAGCCCTGGATATTCCGTCACATGAAGGCATGTTATTTGTCATTATACATCATCTAATGCATAAGAACTGGACTAAAATAGCAGTAATGTAATCAGCTTGGAATAATCAAGAGATTAAAAGATTGTATGACATTAAGAGAAACCTGTACAGAGATAGAGACGGGGGAAATGTTTCCTTGCAAATCAAACAGGCCCAGCATGAAAAAGAAATTTGGAATGAAAGGAATTCAAACTTTTTTCTCCAATTTTTTTAAAAAAATCTTCCCTTTTTTCTTATTTTATTTAATTTGGCACACACACATCCGCTTTAATCTAGGGGCTGTGTTCCAAATCTGTATATGTATGTAGATTTTGGAACTAAAATCTAATGTGGTTATAATTTCTATTCTTTAAAAATTGTTCAGCGTCTCACAGCCTCTAAGTCCTTGCAAGGCGATGAAGGGGTAAAAATACACTACAACTAGTGAAAGATGAGGAAGTTTAAAATGAGACCACCCCAACCTAAGGTGGGTCTGCTTACCTTCTCTTGCACCTTCAGGTTTCGGGAAGCCAAACATTTGGCCTACGATCAAGGACAACATGGTTAACAGGCTGAGGAGCATCTTTCTGCCCATGGTTTAGGAGAAAGCCCTGCTGTGGGGCTCCAGGAAAAGCAGGATCTCGTACAGATCAAAGGAGCGCCCAGCAAGGATGCTTCGTCTCTTTTTCTTTGTGTGATGACGTAGGTCTCTGGGCGGATTCAGCCAGCGGCTCAAAGTACCAGTTCAATGAATCTGGAGCTGTCCAGGGCTGCTGGTGCTGAAATACCCAGAGTCCCAGCTGCTCCTGGATCAACCGGCTACTTGGGAGGATGCTGGAGAGGTTCCCAGTGACGGATCAGCCTCCTCTTTCCCCTCCTTTCCCTATCAATAGATGAGCTAGTTCCTTTCTCTCTGAGCAGCTCCTAGCAAGGGTGGAGGAGAGAAGAGAAGAGGGGAGGAGATCAGGGATGAGAAAGGGATGGAGGGGGCTGCGGATGCTGGAGCATGCGTGTGATGAATCCGCTCTCTTTCCAGCCCAGCCTTGCTTGCTGGAAAGAACTACAGGAAAGCATTAAAGCCCAGTATGAAAATATTTCTTTGTTTTCAAGTGTGTTCTGCCCATGAAAAAAACAACAACCTTGCTTCTAGAAAGGTGCCCCTGCCCACCTCATTCTGAAAGAGAAAGGGGTGCACATCATGGCTGGACACACGACCCTTGACCCTCTCTTGAAGTGATGTCCAGGGTAAGCTGACGTTTATGATGAACTTTGACTGCCCACAACTCCCAGGGCAAGGAGAATGTGTCTTTTGTGCTTCTCTCCCCACCCCGAGGTAACAGGAGGAAGATGAGTTTGCAGCAGCAAAAGGGAGGAAGGATGCTACAGTGGTTTTCTTTTCAAGAAAGTACAACTGCATGACACTTTCTGCATGTGGCAAATTCACCTTTCTGGCCCCTTTTCATCACTGAAAATATTTGTCAAATGAGTAAGCGTCGATCCTTAGCATCCCCAACAACCATGGCCCCAATCAAGGAACCGTGGCCCCAATCAAGGTGAGGAGGAGCACGTAAGAGAACCTAGAAGACAAATTCGTCTAGAGACAACTGATTCATGGGGCTTTTAGGGAGCCACTGGTCAGGTCAAAAGTGCACAGGGCAAAGTTCTGTTAAGGAATATATAGACTGTATTATATGATGAATATCCAACAACTGAAAGAAGCTTTGTTTGACAGGCTAGCGTGGAGAGCACTTGTCTATAAAGTCACCAAGAGTGGGTTTTTTTCACTAACTGTTGTTAGAGATAAATGCTATGTCTGTGTATCATGGATGGATTAAAATTATTTGTATCTCTGAAAGGCATGTGGCAGGAAACCAAACGGTATATAAACAAGAGTTATAGCAGAAATTCAATTCAACATCATATTTCAATAAAAAAATAGTTATGAAAGCAAAGCCAAGCTGAATCCACCATAGAGCCAGCGATTTATAAACTGTAAACTATATTAACTATACAAGTGCATGCACACAGAAATGCCTCAATCCAAAATTACGCATATGCTTATACAGGAAAGGCAATCCACTCATGCTCAGAATTTGCTTCATTGAATTTCACAGGGGCCTAGAACTAGCTCAAAAGTCTCATCCTTGGTCTTCAAAACACTACAGGTAGTCCTCGACTTACGACCACAATTGACCCCAAAATTTCTGTTGCTAAGTGAGACAGTTGCTAAGTGAAGTTTGCTCCATTTTACAATCTTCCTTGCTACAGCTGTTAAATGAATCTCTGTAGTTGTTAAATTAGTAACACCATTCAGTAAATCTGGCTTCCCCTTTGACTGGGCTTGTCAGAAGTTCACAAAAGGGGAATCACAGTGCCCAGCAACCATCATAAATACGAGTCATAGGCCAAGCATCTGAATTTTGAACATGTGACCATAGTGATGCTGAAATGGTTGTAAATTTAAAAAATGGCCATAAGGCCCTTTTTCCAGTGCTGTTGTAACTTTGGTGACTAAATGAACTGTTGAAAGATGAGGAATACATCTGTAATATCAGTTTCCATGTTCTTCTGACTTTTCACACCTGCTGTCAACTTCAAATGTTGGGGGTTCCCCATTCTAGAGGGTGGTATATTTGCTCCACTGGGCCAACTTCAAGAGAGGCTCATAAAAATAACTGAAGGCAAAAAAAACCTATTGAGTGGATAGAAGATAAACTATTTATGGGTGTTCTTATGGCGTCTGTCTGCAAAACATCTGATCTATCCTGCTCTTTTCAGATACTTATTGGCTTTAGTCATTTCTTGAAAATGACTAAAATGACTTGCTGATACAGTTCTACAGAGAAATTATTGAGTCTGTCATCTGCACCTCTGTAATTGTCTGGTTTGGTTCTGCAACCCAACAAGACAGACGCAGACTTCAGAGAGTAATTAGGACTGCAAAAAAAAAAAAAAAAAAACAATTACTATCAACCTGCCCTCCATTGAGGACCTGTATACTGCACGAGTCAAAAAGAGGGCTGTGAAAATATTTACAGACCCCTCACATCCTGGACATAAACTGGTTCAACTCCTTCCCTCAAAATGACGCTATAGAGCACTGCACACCAGAACTAGACACAAGGACAGTTTTTTTCCCCAACACCATCACTCTGCTAAACAAATAATTCCCTCAACACTGTTCAACTATTTACTAAGTCTGCATTACTATTACTATTAATCTTCTCATTGTTCCTATCACCCATCTCCTCCCACTTGTGACTGTATGACTGCAACTTTAGGGCTTATATCTTTACAATTTATATTGGCTGTTTCCTAGTATGATTTGATTGCTTATTTGTACCCTATGACTATCATTAAGTATTGTACCTTATGATTCTTGATGAATGTATCTTTTCTTTTTATGTACACTGAGAGCATATGCACCAAAGACAAATTCCTTGTGTATCCAATCACACTTGGCCAATAAAGAATTCAAAGAAAAAGAAGAAAGAAAACTACTGATGTTTCATGGGAAGACCAGAACAATCAAGGTTGGGAAATGATGTGGAAAATAACACCAAACCTCAACTTTTGTTTCAAAGGAGGGGAGAAAGGAGGACCCAGGAGGAGGTTAGGAGAAAATAAAATCTGCACGCCTACACATCCCCAAGGATATTCTATCTGGAACACATCAGCTAACGTTTGTTTATTCTGAGGCACTGGAAGGAAAGGATGGCCAGATGGTAGCTGAAAGAGTAGCACCGTAATGCTGAATCACAGTAATGGAAACTCCTGCACTTAAGCTTCTATTACAGTGTTGGGCAAACAAATTTCCTGGGCAACGACAGGCGTCATTTAAAGCCAAAAGTAATGTTGACATATCTTAATGCCTTATGCTCATAACTGTAGAATAGTAAACGAAAGAGGTACATGCACATGGCGTTAGCCCCACCTGGTATGCCAGAACTAGGAAATGAGGAAAAAAAGAGCCAGTTTAGTGTACTGGCTAAGGTACTGGTTAGAAACTAGGAGATGGTGAGTTCTAGTTTTGCCTTAGGGATGAAAGCTGACTAGGTGGCTTAGGGCCAACCGATGGAAAACAGTGAGTTCTAGACCCACCTTAGGCATGAGAGTCGAAGTGGGCTTTGAACCAATCACCAGGAGATGGTGAGTTCTAGTCCTGCCTTAGGCATGAAAGCCAAGTGGGTGTCTTTGAACCAATCACCAGGAGATGGTGAGTTCTAGTCCTGACAGGCATAAAAACCAAGTGGGTATCTTTGAACCAATCACCAGGAGATGGTGAGTTCTAGTCCTGCCTTAGGCCCGAAAGCCAAGTCGGTGTCTTTGAACCAATCACCAGGAGATGGTGAGTTCTAGTCCTGCCTTAGGCCCGAAAGCCAAGTGGGTGTCTTTGAACCAATCACCAGGAGACGGTGAGTTCTAGTCCTGACTTAGGCATAAAAACCAAGTGGGTGTCTTTGAACCAATCACCAGGAGACGGTGAGTTCTAGTCCTGACAGGCATAAAAACCAAGTGGGTGTCTTTGAACCAATCACCAGGAGACGGTGAGTTCTAGTCCTGACAGGCATAAAAACCAAGTGGGTGTCTTTGAACCAATCACCAGGAGACGGTGAGTTCTAGTCCTGACAGGCATAAAAACCAAGTGGGTATCTTTGAACCAATCACCAGGAGACGGTGAGTTCTAGTCCTGCCTTAGGCCCGAAAGCCAAGTGGGTGTCTTTGAACCAATCACCAGGAGATGGTGAGTTCTAGTCCTGCCTTAGGCCCGAAAGCCAAGTGGGTGTCTTTGAACCAATCACCAGGAGATGGTGAGTTCTAGTCCTGCCTTAGGCCCGAAAGCCAAGTGGGTGTCTTTGAACCAATCACCAGGAGACGGTGAGTTCTAGTCCTGACTTAGGCATAAAAACCAAGTGGGTGTCTTTGAACCAATCACCAGGAGACAGTGAGTTCTAGTCCTGACTTAGGCATAAAAACCAAGTGGGTGTCTTTGAACCAATCACCAGGAGATGGTGAGTTCTAGTCCTGCCTTAGGCCCGAAAGCCAAGTGGGTGTCTTTGAACCAATCACCAGGAGACGGTGAGTTCTAGTCCTGACTTAGGCATAAAAACCAAGTGGGTGTCTTTGAACCAATCAACAGGAGATGGTGAGTTCTAGTCCTGCCTTAGGCATGACAGCCAAGTGGGTGTCTCTGAACCAATCACCAGGAGACGGTGAGTTCTAGTCCTGACTTAGGCATAAAAACCAAGTGGGTGTCTTTGAACCAATCACCAGGAGACAGTGAGTTCTAGTCCTGACTTAGGCATAAAAACCAAGTGGGTGTCTTTGAACCAATCACCAGGAGATGGTGAGTTCTAGTCCTGCCTTAGGCCCGAAAGCCAAGTGGGTGTCTTTGAACCAATCACCAGGAGACGGTGAGTTCTAGTCCTGACTTAGGCATAAAAACCAAGTGGGTGTCTTTGAACCAATCAACAGGAGATGGTGAGTTCTAGTCCTGCCTTAGGCATGACAGCCAAGTGGGTGTCTTTGAACCAATCACCAGGAGACAGTGAGTTCTAGTCCTGACTTAGGCATAAAAACCAAGTGGGTGTCTTTGAACCAATCACCAGGAGACGGTGAGTTCTAGTCCTGACTTAGGCATAAAAACCAAGTGGGTGTCTTTGAACCAATCACCAGGAGGTGGTGAGTTCTAGTCCTGACTTGGGAATGAAAGCCAGCTGAGTGACTTTAGGTCAGTCCCTCTCTGTCAATCAAACCCACTTCACAGAATTGTGGTGGGGAAAAAAGGAGTAGTATATATGTATGTATGTATGTATGTATGTATGTATGTATGTATGTATACCACCTTGAATTATGTATAATGCAATAAAGGTGGGATAAAAATTTAATCATTAAATAATACATCCGCAGGAAGCTTAAAGCTACTTTTGAAAGTAAGTGTAGGAACAGGATCTATGTACACAAATCCGATTGGGCTATGCTTCGTCCTAATGGTTCACTGATTGGGGAAGGGAGGGAGGGAGGGACAAATTGGGATATGGGATGGGTGAAGGAACCGTGGCTAAAATCCAATTGAATAAATTTGACCTTCTAGCTAAAGATTAAAGTCCCAAATAAGGGACTTATGTAGAAATTTGGAACTCTGCATTTAGACCAGGTGTGTCCAACCTTGGCAACTTTTAAGACCTGTGGATTTCAATTCCCAAACATCTCCAGCCTGCATGAGGGATTCTGGGAGTTGAAATCCACAGCCGGGCATCCCTGATTTAGACGGTCTTGTAAAAGGGATTATCTCCCACTTCTGCGATATGATTAGTTTTTTTGCATTTGCATGATTAAGGATGTTCCAAAAGCTTTGAGCTCTTCAAAGTTATTTTGGAAAGCTGCCTGTTGGTGCCATCTTCAGGCTTCTTTTTTTTTTATAGTATATTTTTATTAAGTTTTTTTTTCTTAATATAAAATGCAAAAGTGGAAAAAAGGGAAAGGAAAAGCCGATAGAGGAAAGAATGGGGGAGAGGGGAAAATAAAACAGAATAAAAAAGCAGCGACTTGATACATAACGATTTTACAGTATCAACTTGCACCAAATAGTAACTACTAACAATTTCTATCACAATAACTATCCTTGGGCTTCTCACCATTTCTTGACCAGAAGATCTAACCAAGTGTCTTTACTTCACATCACCTTTCAATTGTCACTCAATTGTGTACTGAGGAAAGGAACCATGTAAATGCGTTAAATAAATGAATAAAGATGGACAGACACAGCTCCAGTTGCAGCTGGGTCCCTGGGCATGGGCAGAGCCCTCCCCCTGGCTGGGGATGAATGGTTGGGCAGTGGCATGTGTTTTATTTTTATATGCAGTATATTTTCTTCACTTTTATTGTAAAGCACCTAGAACAATTGAGCATCAGGAACCATTGAGATGGGCACACGTGGAAGGAAGGAAAGAGAAAGGAAGAAAGAAGGAAGGAGAGGAAAAGGGGAAAGAGAAAGGAAGGAGAAGAGAGAGACAGGAAGGAAGGAAATAAGGGAAGAAAGGAAAGAAAGGAAAAAGAGATAGGAAGGCGGGAGAAAAGAGATAGGAAGGAAGGAAAGATAGAAAAATGGAAGGAGGAAAGAAAAGAAAGAGAAAGGAAGGAAGGAAGGAAAGAGGAAAAAGGGAAAGAGGAAGGAATGAGAAGAGAGAGAAAGAACGGGAGGAGAAGAGAAAGGAAGAAAGAAAGGAAAGAGACAGGAAGGAAGGGAAGAAAGGAAAAAGAGATAGGAAGGCGGGAGAAAAGAGATAGGAAGGAAAGATAGAAAAATAGAAAGAAGGAAGGAAGGACAGAGAAAGGAATGAAGGAAAGGAGAGAAAAAGGGAAAGAGAAAGGAAGAAGAGAAAGGAAGGAAGAAGAGAAAGGAAGGAAGGGAAGGGAGAAGAGGGAGAGGAAGGAAGGAGAAGACCAAAGAAGGACAAAAAGAGACAAGAAAGAAAGGAAGAAGACAGAGAAAGGAAGGAGGGAGAAAAGAGATAGGAAGGAAGGAAAGATAGAAAAATAGAAGGAAGGAAGGGGAAGCGGAGGGGCGGGGAGGGAGGCAGGCAGAGGCTCCTGGCGGCAATTAGAGAAGGACGATGGGACTTGTAGTTCCTCACACACCCCTCCTACCTTCCGTCCTGAAGAGCCGCCCCCACCCCAAAAGCGGGCTGCGCTTTTATAAGGCTCTTCCTCCGGGAAGGCCCAACGCCTGCCCGCCCCACCCGTCCCCACATGCCGCGGGACTACCCGTCCCATGCGCCTCAGCGGGGAGAGAGAGAGAGCCGCGGGGAGCGGAAAGCGCCCAGGCCCGGCCCGGAAATGAGCGCCGGGGCGGCGGCCGGGGGCCGAGGCCAGCGTCGGGCCTGCTCTTCCGGGATGCGGCGGCGGCGGCTGCTGCGACCCGGGCATGAGCGACGTGGTGGAGCGGACGCTGAGCGCCTTGCCCGGCTGGCTGGGGCAGCAGCAGCGCGAGCCGGCGGCGGGGCTGGGCGGAGGAGCCGGAGGAGGAGGCCCCGCGCGGCCCGGCCGGACCGCCTCCACCTCCCGCCTGGGAGGCCTGATCCGCAGCATCACCGCGCTCGCCTCCAAGCATGTAAGGCCGCCGCCGGGGCGCCCGCCAGCGCTGGCTAGGGGAGGGACGGAGGGACTGGGGAGGGGGCACCGGACACACACGCGCGGGCGCGCGCCCCCACCCCCGGGCTCGAGCGGAAGCCCGGCAGGGGCGAGGCGCGTGCCCCCTCCCGCGCGCGCCCGCCCTGGGGGGGTTTGGTGGGGAGGGGGCAGAAGCGTCCGCGCGCCCAGGATACTTTTTCTCTCCCCCCTCCCTCCCCTCCCCTTCTCTCCCTCCCTCCCCTTTCTCTACCCCTCCTCTCCCCTTTTCTCTCCCTCCCTCCCTCCCTCCCTTTCTCTCCCTCTCCCTCCCCCTTTTCTCTCCCCTCTCCCTCCCCTTTTCTCTCCCCTCCCTCCCCTTTTCTCTACCCCTCCCTCCCCTTTTCTCTATCCCTCCCCTTTCTCTCCCTCCCCTTTTCTCTTCCCTTTCTCCCCCTTTTTTTTCTCTCTCTCTCCCTCCCCTTTTCTCTCCCCCCCTCCCTTTTCTCTTCCCTCCTTTTCTCTCTCCCTCCCTTTTTCCCCCCCTCCCTCTTCTCTCCCCTCCCTCCCTTTTCTCTCCCCTCCCTCCTTTTCTCTTCTCCCTCCCCTTTTCTCCCCCTCCCTCCTTTTCTCTCCCCTCCCTCCCTCTCTCCCCTTTCCCTCCCCTTTCTCTCTCCCCCTCCCCTTTTCTCTCCCTCCCCCCCTTTTCTCCCTCCTTCCCTCCCCCTCCCTCCCCTTTTCTCTCTCCCTCCCCCCCTTTCTCTCCCCCTCCCTTTTCCCCCTTTTCTCTCCCCTCCTTTTCTCTCCCCCTCCCCTTTTCTCTCTCCCCCCTCCCTTTTTCTTTCCCTCCTTTCCTTTTCTTTACCCTCCTCCCTTTTCTCTCCCCCTTCCTCCCCTTTTCTCTCCCCTCCCCCTTTTCTCCCCTTCCCCTTTTCTCTCCCCCCTCCCTCCCCTTCTCTCTCTCCCCTCCCCCTTTTCTCTCCCCTTCTCCTTTATGTAAGGAGGCGCCCCTGGGCTCAGGTTTGCCTGAGAGTTCCCAGGCGTGTGCAGAGTTCTGCTTCCTCCTTAGCCAGGAGAGCAAGGCCTTATTGTAGAGTACTTGTATCTGCTCCCCCTTGTTTTCTCAATTTTCCCTTTCCACCCCAAATTAAAGAGGGGGCTTTATGGTATTCTTTCCTGACTTCTTTTTAAGGCCCCAAAATTTGCCTAGTGAAAATAATATCAGAGGCTTTTTTTTTAAAGCAAAGTTTTTGATTTTATGCCCTGCTAGGAAGAAGAAAAACTTATCCACCAGGAATTAAATAATTTAAAAGCTACTGTTTCAGCTCCAACTACAAATCTGGTAGGTCTTAAAGACAAAATAAAATATAATTTATATTGTTCTCTCTGCTCTAACCATTGCTGACAGTTGTAAAGTTTACTGTAAGTTTTACAATTAGACTCCTCAGACTCCTTATTTTTTCCCCTTTAATGCCATTTCAATTTTACTCTTAGATTCTTTTTAGACTCTTACACACACATAAAACACACACACACACACACACACACACACACACACACACACACACACACTAAAGCTCTCATTCTCTCTATATGCATATATTTCTATGCTTTTTAACCTTGTATAAAAACCTTGTTTTTATATCATTTAGCTTTTAAACAATTATTGTTTATATCCCACTCTCCTTGTGCTGGTTTATGACCATAATAAAGATTTGATTGAGGTGAGACCTAAATTAACCAATAAAGACAGAAATACCATATTGTTTTTAAAAAGACGTTTCGTTTTATTTTCTGTTCTTCAGAAATTGATGAAAGAATGTATGGTGAGGATGATCTATTGTGAGATGCTGGGCTATGAGGCGTCTTTTGGATACATCCATGCCATTAAGCTGGCACAGCAAGGGAATCTTTTTGAGAAAAGAGTTGGTAGGTGTTTTCATTAATTAGGTGTTTCTTAATCTTCAAATCCATAAATCATAACGCTTTGTGTATTCTTTACGTTGGTAAAAACATGCTTTTGGCCCTGCTATCTACAAAACCTTCACAGTATTCAGCTGCTTGGAGGAGACATATTGCATTCTTGCTATAAGTTGATCTGAACTTGTACAGTACAGAGAGGTGGAAACTATTTGGTGTCCTAATGTAGAACATTTTCCCCTTTTGTCTTAGGTTATTTGGCAATTTCTTTATTTCTGCATGAAAATCATGAGTTGCTGGTTCTACTGGTGAACACAGTGGTGAAGGTATGGCTTCGCAGACTATTTTTAAACCATAATTTCTTGAGCTGACATGGTCGACTAGGCTTAAGGGAAAGCAGAATGCTTGATAAAAGTTTGCCTTTGGAGGAGAAAGAAGGAATAGTTTAAGACAGGGGTCTCCAAACTTGACAACTTTAAGACTTGTGGACTTCAACTCCCAGAATTCCCCAGCTAGTATGGCTTGCTGGGGAATTCTGGGAGTCGAAGTCCAAAAGTCTCAAAATTGCCAAGTTTGGAGCGTCCTTTTAACATTTGCCGAGCTTCCTTTCTGGCTAACTATGAGTTAATGATTTGTGTGAATCATAGCAATGAGAGCTTGTCAACATACACATCTGCACACACAAATTGTGCTTAATGCCTTATCTGGCCTTTCATTGGTAGTGGGATCTACTGAAGGCCATTTTTTTTTAATTTACAAGAAAGCAACCACAGTATCGTTTGAATATAAACTTTCTTTGATCCCTGCACTGCTATCTTGTAAACATTGCAAGTTAGTTTAGATTGTTTCGCCCATATAAACTGGCTGTGCCGTTATCATAACAAGATAATGTCTGTTTATCTGTCTGTTTAATGTCTGGTGGTTGACATTTATCCAGCCAGAGAAAGTGTAGAGAGGTTTAGTGCAGGACTGAGTGATACACAATGTTATTAATGTTGTGCACCTGTGGGGGAAAATAAAGCACAAGAGAAATGAGGGCAGTGTGGAGGGGTGTGTGATAATAGCAATAGCACTTAGACCAGGGGTCTTCAAACTTCAGCTTTAAAACTTGTGGACTTCAACTCGCAGAATTCCTCCTCCAGTCATGTTAGCTCAGGAATTCTGGGAGTTGAAGTCCACAAGTCTTAAAACTTGCCAAGTTTGAAGACCCTTGACTTATATATACCGCTTTATGGTGCTTTACAGCCCTCTTAAGCGGTTTACAGTCAGCTTACTGACCCCAACAATCTGGGTCCTCGTTTTACCCACCTTGGAAGGACAGAACGCTGAGTCAACCTTGAGCCTGGTGAGATTTGAACTGCCAAATTGCAGGCAGCCGGCAGTCAGCAGAAGTAGCCTGCAGTACTGCACTCTAACCACTGTGCCACCATGGCTCAGTGGAAAATGGAGAAGGAAAGGACAGGAGAGAGGGGCGGGTGGGTTGGTCAGCAAGTAGCCTGGAGGAGAATACTGAAAAGAAGACCCCCAAATACTGGGGGCTTCCGGGCAACAAGAAAGGTCATAAAATGGGGCAGAACTCACTTAACACATGTCTCACTTACCCACAGAAATTTTGGACTCGGTGCTGGTGGTAAGTCAGGGACTACCTGTGGTTAACCCATTTTAATACATTTCTTTTACTCATTGTGGCAGGATTTGCAGAGTACGAATCTCATGGAGGTATGCATGGCCCTCACAGCAGCCAGCCAGCTTTTCCCCCAAGAAATGATTCCTGCTGTCCTTCCACTCATAGAAGACAAACTCCAGCATTCAAAGTACGTGTCGCACCTTGGTTCTATTTGTTGAGAAAGGTCTAGTTTGTTAGAGATCAAGGGTATTGCAAGTAATGCAAAGCCAGAACTGAAAATTGTGTTTTCCATCCCTTAACTCTCTCTCATTGCTCCCTCCAGTGTAACCAATCCAGTTCTGGCAATATGTTTTCCTAATGGTTAGTTCAAGTGCAGTTTAGCCTGGTCCTCCTCCTTCCAGCTGGGTGACCTTGAGGCAGCCTCTTGAGGTGTCATGCCTCTGTTGGAGTCTGACTTTGAGGGAGAGGAGGAACAACCGACAGGGAGTGGAAGTGTTGCTCCGGATGTTGTGGAGGAAACTGGGGAAGGGCAGAGGCCAGCTGGGCATTCAGAGGAAGACCCCGGCCCATCCCCTCTTCATCCTAGGACATGCAGGGAGGAGCGGATAAGGGAGAAACGTGAATGGCGTGGTCTATGGGAGAGGAAAGGGCCCTGGTCCCCTTCATGGGCTGCAGCCGTGAGAACTGTTTAAAAGGAGAAACTGTGCAGTGCTGGAAGCAAAGCATGAAATAATTCTAGTCTTATCAGTTCTTATCTGAGTTCTGGCGTCCTTCCCAGTGTGTGTATTTCGATATCTGTGGACGTCTTCAAGCCCTTATCCTGCCTTGTCTGATTAATTGCTTCAGTGTGGTTTGTGTTGTTTTTTTTCCTATTTATAATTTATACGTATTTTGGCATTTCTTCCTTTTCGCAACTGTTTGTGAGGGAGTTTTTTCTCCAGTCAATGACAATTGGAGCTTTGAAGCCAAGTTGAAGGAATTAAAGGGACTTCACCTGTTTTTGTGACTTTGTTGCTTTTGTATCCCACCCTTCGTTGCTTTTGTATCCTCATCACATGAGGAATTAGAGCATTTACTTTCATTTCCCCACACTCCCCCCTTCATTCCCTATCCCCTATTCCTCCCAGTTCGTGGCAGACTGTCACCGCAGTGAAGCACAAGCAAGCATAGAGTGGCAGCTGACACTACAAGCGTGAAGCTTGTGAGATCTTAGAAAGCTTCTCTAAACACAGAGCTCAGGGTCAGCCTTGGATGTAAGAGCTCATCTCGTCTCAACTCAATCTCATTCTTTCTTTTTCTTTTTAGGGAAATTATTCGGAGAAAAGCCGTCCAGGCACTCTACAAGTTCTACTTAATTGCTCCTAACCAAGTCCAGCACATTCACGACAAATTCCGAAAGGCGCTTTGTGATAGAGATGTGGGTGTGATGGCAGCTTCTTTGCACATCTATCTGCAGATGGTGAAGGTGGGATTCTTAAGCATCTTAGGCTGTTCATGTTGACAGCACAATTCCATGACAGAATGTAAACAAGAACGGCTTTCATCCATATAGAAATGATTCATGGAGGAAAATATAAATATTTAGCGTATGTTTTTAAGGAGAAAGGGAACTAAGTGAAGATTGAGATCAAAACACATTTTATGTGCCTATAAATGTTGTATGTGAGTCAGAGAACAAAGGGAAAGTTGGAAAATAATGTTTATCCGTAATCCTTTTTAGTAGCTTTTCTTTTTTATTATTATTACTTTTAATAACAGATCGTGAGGCATTTAGCTCAAGAGATTCCAATCCTTTTTCGCACTGCTAATTCAATGTTTTCTCATAACTCTACAGTCTCAGTAATTGCTTTGTCCATTTACTGATATTGTATCTTGGTATCAATTAGTATTTTAAGGTACAGGGTTCTCTTTAATGAAAAAGGAACTTGCTATAATAGGACATGTTCCACCGAAATAAAATCACGATATGGTGGGCAAGAGAGAAACAATTGGAGTCTTAAAACATTCCCACAATCTTACCCTGAAGATCTGATTAAATCTCGTGTAATAATACTGAATTTTTGCAAGGTTTGATAGCTCTGTGAAATTTCAAACCTTTTAAAAAGTGACATTTGCTTCTTTTAAAAAGTGGGTTCCCTTGATGACACGGGCAGTGTAGACTCTATACCACTGATTTAGACAGTACTTCTGAAAAGGACCCCTTAGAAATATATCATTTAAATTAAATTTTGTACTTGCTGATCGCAGGGTGTTTGTTCCATGTTCCATGTTTAAATGTCAGTTGCCTTCAGGTGTGAGAAATTATTAAAACATTAGCTTTCATACGAAAAGCACTGCAGGGCAAATGGCGACGAAATACCATTCATTCTTGATTTGTCCGTTCAGTCTTAATTGTGTGTGATGCATTTTTGTCCAGGAAGATTCCTCGGAATATAAGGATTTGACAAGCAGCTTTGTCACAATTCTGAAGCAGGTGGTCGGGGGAAAACTCCCCGTGGATTATAACTATCACAACACTCCAGCCCCTTGGTTGCAAATCCAGCTTTTAAGAATATTAAGGCTACTTGGAAAAGATGACCCAAGGTAAATTCTTTAAAACTTCGATATGAAAAGTGGGAGAGAAAAGTGTTGCTTGCTATACGGTTTGCAGATACGAATAATGTGCACGCTAAATAATTGTTCAGAGTTATTGAATTGTTTTAAGTCTGATAAATCAAACATTTATTTTCAATGCACAACATGCGTACAATGAAATGAAAGAGTTGTGGGACAACACAGTTTCTCTCTTTTATTTTTTTTAAAAAAGTGACAGTGAACATTTTCTTTCTCCTTTGTCAGCACCAGTGAATTAATGTATGACGTTTTAGATGAAACTTTAAGGAGAGCAGAAATCAATCACAACATTACTTATGGTAGGTGAAGTAAGATTATTTTAATGTAAGGGGAACCAAATGTGTCTTTGTCACTTGTAATACGGGTAGTCCTCGACTTACAATAGTTTACAATTACAATCAGAATAGAGCTGGGAGGTGCTTGGCAACTGGTTCATACTTATGACGGTGGCAGTGATCCCCTTTTGAGACCTGACAAGCAAAGTCAATGGGGAAGCCAGATTCACTTAACAACCAGGTTCCTGACTTGTCAACTGCAGTGATTTCACTTGACGGCTGCGGCAAGGAAGGTCGTAAAATGGGGAAAAACTCACTTAACAAACGTCTCACTTAACATCAAAAATTTGGGGCTCAGTTGTCGTAAGTCAAGGACTTACCTGCATTAGACATTCCTGCTGGTGGCAGACATAATTCTTCATAGAGTATTGACGTATTTGTTCTACAATAGAATAGAATTCTTTATTGGCCAAGGGCTCTGGCAGTTCCCCCATTTAAATCACGAGTCTCGAGCCAAACTTTCAAAACTTAAAAAGGATTTATTGGGAATTAAACTGTCCGGGATTGCCTGGGTGTAGCTGACTCTGAGACACATCATTCACTGTCACCCTTGACCCTGGTTTTCCCCCCCACCCCCTGGGTGTATCGTAATTCATATTCTCCAATGGGACACATCCATAGCTAAGAGTCATCAATCATATTCTCCAGTTAGAATTTTGTGTGGCAGAATCTTCAGTCACCTAGTTACTATCTTTGAAAACATTTATGGAATGCACTTTCGGTTTGCAAGTTGCCGCACTGCTCCCCCCCTCCCTTTCTGTTGGCAACTCTAAAAAGACCATAGAAATAGTTTATGAGTTGACATTTGGACACACAAGGAATTTGTCTTTGGTACGTAAATTAAAATAAGATACATTCATCAAGAATCATAAGATACAACGTTTAGTGATAGTCATAGGATACTAAATAAACAATTAAATCATACTAGGAAACAAATAAAACAATATAAACTGTAAAGATACAAGCAACAAGGTTGTAGTCATAAGTGGGACGAGATAGGTAATAGGAAGGATGAGAAGAATAATAGTAATACAGTCTTGCTAAATAGTTTGACAGTGTTGTGGGAATTAGTTGTTTAGCAGAGTGATGGCATTCAGGAAAAAAACTGTCCTTGTGTCTAGTTGTTCTGGTGTGCAGTGCTCTGTAGCATCATTTTGAGGGAAGGAGTTGAAACATTTTATGTCCGGGATGTGACATAAATAAACAGGCAAGAAAGCCTTCTAATGCACTACGAATGCTTTCCTGCCTCTGTTAGCTGCTTGGCATCATTTGAATATTAATGCAGTCCCATTTTATTATATATATATATTAACATATATATATGTGTGCGTGTGCGTGTGTGTGTGTATGCGTGTATATAATTTTCGAAGTTAAAATACAAAACGAAGAAGAAAAAGAGGAAACAAACTGACAATTCATCAACGTCAGTGTCAATGATATATTCGTTATTTATTTTTTGTACATTCGGATTTCTGGTTTTGTTGTTGGCATTGTTTTATTTTTTAATGCATGGGGTCTCCGATGTCCTCTCTGCCTTTTCTGCAGCAATCCTGTTCGAATGTGTCCACACCATTTACGCCATTCACCCCAAACCTGATCTGCTTGAGAAGGCTGCCAAATGCATTGGGAAGTTTGTCTTGTCCCCTAAAATTAATTTGAAATATTTGGGTAAGTTCTCTCGGTTTTCTTTTTCCTCGTTTTTCCAGCGGAATAAATGCTGAATGCCTACAGTTTCATTTTTCCAACTTGCTAGTTTTTTCTCCCCTTTAGGATTAAAGGCTTTAACCTATGTAATCCAGCAGGATTCGAACCTTGCTCTGCAACACCAAATGACAATAATTGAGTGCCTGGAACATCCCGATCCCATTATTAAAAGAGAGGTAATAAATACCAGGTTATGATTATTGTTAATGGAGTTGCGCACATTTAGCAATGTGATCAATAAATAATTGCATTTCTTTGATTATTCCACCATCTGGTCCTCAGACTGAATGCAGCTTATTTATTTATTTTTTTATCCATCTGTCCGTCTGTTTCACTTGAGTGAAATTTACCCATTTTCTCCTTCAGACGTTGGAACTTCTGTATCGAATAACCAATGAACAAAATGTCACTGTCATTGTACAGAAGATGCTTGACTACATAAATCAAAGCAAAGAGGAATATGCCATCATCAACATTGCTGGGAAAATAGCAGAATTAGCTGAAAAATATCCTTTTACCTGCTGCGCGTGCCTGCTCCATTCAGATGAACTTCTTTATCTCTCCACATGTTTTAATTGTTTGTGTTGATATATCATTTTGATGGTTGTTCCATTTTATTGCATCTGAAACTCAGGTTTTTTTTTAAAGGATGTGTCTTGCGGTACCCTTGAAATTAACCCAAAGAATAGAATAAAATAGGAATAGGAATAGAGTAGAGTAGAGTAGAGTAGAGTAGAGTAGAGTAGAATAGAGCTGGAAGGGACCTTGGAGGTCTTCTAGTCCAGCCCCCTGCTCAAGCAGGAAACTTTACACTATTTCAGATAAGTGGCTGTCCAGTCTCTTCTTAAAAACCTCTAGTTTTGGAGCATTTACAACTTCTGGAGGCAAGTTGTTCCATTGATTTAATTGCTCTTAACTGTCATGAACTTTCTCCTTAGTTCTAGGTTGCTTCTCTCCTTGATTAATTTCCAACTTTATTTCTTGTCTTGCCCTCTGGGGCTTTGGAGAATAATTTGACCCCATCTTCTTCGTGTCAGCCCCTCAAATACTGGAATACTGCTCTCATATCACCCCTAATCCTTCTTTTCTTTAGACTAGCCAGACCCAAAACCTGCAGCCATTCTTCCTATGGTTTGATGGTATCAGGTTCAAAAGTTTGCTTCCAGCCGAGTCACATTATATCAGAGCTGTATTGAGCCTTTGAAGCTGTGCATTCCTGACATCTGAAACCCATGGAAATCCTAGCAAATATAGGTAGTCCTCCCTTAACAACCCTAACCGGCAACTCTGCCACTAAGTGAGACACCCTATGACTTGTGATTTTACTACTGGTTTCTGCATTGGTTTCTGCTTTTTAGAAGCCAGCTGTGGAGTTTGCCAATGGCAATTGTGATTGCAGGATGCGGAAATAGTTGTAAAGACCTCCCCATTGTGAGCACCTGAATGTTGATTCTATGACACCAGGAACGCCACAATGATTGGTTGTAATCGAGCGGTGGATAAACAAGACAGCCATTAAGCAAGGACTACCTGTAATAGAGGGACGCAGTGGCTTAGTGGCTAAGATGCCGAGCTTGTCAATCAGGAAGGTTGGCAGTTTAGTGGTTCGAATCCCTAGCGCTGCGTAATGGAGTGAGCTCCTGCTACTTGTCCCAGCTTCTGCCAACCTGGCAGTTCAAAAGCACGTAAAAATGCAAGTAGAAAAATAGGGACCACTTGGGTGGGAAGGGAACAGCGTTATACCCTCCAGAGCCGGAATTGACTAGCACATAGGTGCAAGGGGAACCTTTTATCTTTACCTGTAATAGGTACAGACTTGTGTGAATGCCTTGCTATCATTTCAGGTCCTTGAAAACCAATAAATGCTTCCCCTCTTCGCACGCAAGTAACTTTAATAAAGAAATTGATTGTTTGGACTCTGCCATAGAACATTTGATGCCATAATAGAACACTGAATGCTGCCTTGATGGAACTATGGTGTGTCCTTTCCTTAATGTCCCTGGCACATATGCTCCAAACAATGAATGGTTCATCCGGACTATGAATGCCGTGTTTTCGGTAGGGGGAGATAAAATGCATCCTGACATTCTGAACAGTTTCTTGCGACTTCTTGCTGAAGGTGAGCAAACCATGAGAGAATGAATGCAATCCGGTTATTACAAATATAATAATAATAATTTCCAACAATTAAAAAAACAACAACAACCACACACCCTGTTTTTCTTAGGCTTTGAAGATGAGAAGGAAGATATTCAGCTGCGGTTTCACGCTGTCCAATCTTACCTGTCATTATTAGAGGACAAAAATGCAGTTTATCCGCAGAAGTTTCTTCAAGTGATGAGTTGGGTAAGAAAGAAAGATTAGACATATTTATTTTTTAAAGAAATATATTCTGGCTGAATATTTCTATTTCACATAATAGAAAAATGAATTTTGTCAGTTTAGCAGTTTCTTAAACTAGAGAAGTTCCAAATTAGAATGTACAATCTCATTAGAAGGCTGTGCTATGAGTGGTGCAGTGGTCTACAGGCGGAGCTCTCGCCTCACAATCAGGAGGCCGCGAGTTCGATTCTAGGTTAGAGCCAGATATTTCTCTTTATGGGCATGTTGAGAATATATCTGCTGGAACAAAACTCCGCATTGGTGACAGGAAGGGTATCCAGCCAGGAAACACTCAGCTCCATTCTGTTTATGGGGTCGTTAAAAAAGACTATGCTTAGAACGCTGTGCTATTAAAAATGACTTTTTAACTATTGACTAATCCTGATGTTTTAATTTTCTCCTGCCAGGTCTTGGGGGAGTACAGTTACCTCCTGCAAAACGTGGACCCCGAAGTTGTTTTAGCGACCTTGTACCGGATCCTTAAAAGCAACGCCACTTGTGAAACCAAGACTTGGATCACGGCTGCAATTTCTAAAATAGCTTCTCGTACTAATGGCTCAAAGACGGTTGAGAATTTCCTCTTGGAATTCAATGCATCTTTGGATACCAGCATGAGGCAGCATGCGTTTGAATTGAAATACCTTTATGAAAACAAGGAACTGATGAAGAGATTGTTTCCACTTGATGCGAGCTATAAGAACATTGTGGTGAGTCCTTGTTACTATAGGTGCAATGGTACGTGAGAATCAGCTTTGGCTTTCAGAGTTTTTTTACTACCAGTTCTGTGGGCGTGGCTTGGTGGGTATGGCAGGGGAAGGAGACTGCAAAATCCCCATTCCCTCCCCACCCCACTAACCTGCTTTCCAGCTCCGTTCTCCTGTGCAGGGCAACCAAAGGAGACCCAGCTGATCAGCTGGGACTCAATGGGAGGCAGAGAGAAGAGATGGGGACGGGGCCAGTCAGAAGTGGCATTTGCTGGTTCTCTGAACTACTCAGAATTTCCTCTACCAGTTCTCCAGAACCGGTCAGAACCTGCTGAATACCACCTCTGGTGAGAATGACCTTGGGGGCAGGAGGAAGAGCCACAGACCAGGCAGTAGTTAGATAAAAGGAAAGAGAGTCTACAGTAGGAATTGAACTGTGGCAAAGTCTCAGAGGGGACCCCACCTAGTTTCTTTGTACCCCCACTTTTGTATTTAAAGAGGGGGGAGACATGTCCTTTCAAACTTGCAGGACTCTTATTGTAACCTTACAATAAGGACGGAACTAATAGTCCTGGCGGTATTGTCTGAGTACGTTGAAAGGCTTAATAATACAGGTAGTCCTTGACTTACGACAGTTCATTTAATGAATGTTCAAAGTTACAACGGCAGCGAAACAAGTGTCTTAACGACCGTTTTTCACAGTTACAACTTTTCCAGCGTTCCCACGTGATCAAAATTCAGAGGCCTGGCAACGGGTCCATATTTACGACCGCTGCTGTTCCCCAAGGTCACGTAATCACCCCCTTTTGCGACCTTCTGACAAGCAAAGTCAATGGGGAAACCGGATTCACTTAACAACCGTTTGATTAACTTATCAACCACAGGGATTCACTGAACAAACGAGGCAAGAAAGATTGCAAAAATGGGGCAAAATTCCCTTAACAAATGTCTCACTTAACAACAGAAATGTTGGGCTTAATTGTGGTCATAAGGACTTGGAAGGGAGGGTGGTGTTTAATCTACAGACCCCTCACATCCCAGACATAAACTGGTTCAACTCCTACCCTCAAAACGACGCTATAGAGCACTGCACACCAGAACAACTAGACACAAGGACAGTTTTTCCCCCAAACGCCATCCCTCTGCTAAACAATACTGTCAATACTGTCCAACTATTTACAAAATCTGCACCACTATTAATCTTCTCATCACTCCTTATCACCCATCCCCTCTCACTTATGAATGTCGCTTGTATCCTTACTATTTATATTGAGTGTATCCTAGTATGATATGATTGCTTATTGTATCCTATGACTATTATTATGTGTTGTACCTTATGAATCTTGATTCTTGATGAATATCCTTTCTTTTATGTACACTGAGAGCATTTGCACCAAGACAAATTCCTTGTGTGTCCAATCACACTTGGCCAATAAAAGAATTCTACTCTACTCTACTCTACTCTACCCTACCCTACCCTACCCTACCCTACCCTACCCTACCCTACCCTACCCTACTCTACTCTATTCTCATTCTATTCTACTCTACTCTACTCTTATTCTAATTCTAATTCTAATTCTATTCTTATTCTATTCTGTTCTATTCTATTCTAAAATTTGCTCAGTAAGTAAAAGATCTCAGCGAGCCATTTTACTTGGAGCAATGCCGACTGTTCTGGACATTATTGTTCCTCTTCCATAATAATAAAACCTAATGTCCAGGCTTATGCACGTAGTCCAGTTCTTGTTGAGCACATCTGATTCCAATTAGTGTCTTCCAAGGACCTCGATGTACCTTTGTACTGCCAGGGCTGCATGTTGCCACTGAGCAGTGGGATCTGGCATGTCTGCCCGTCTGCTGGAGAAAGAAAAATAAAATAAAATCCAGAATTAGGCTTTCCTTTCAAAAGAACTAACCGAATTATAATCTTTAACTCATGTCTGATTCTATGTAGGTGGATGCTTCCTTGTCTTTCTTAGACGGCTTTGTGGCCGAAGGATTGGACCGGGGTGCCTTGCCATACAAACCTCATCATCAAAGACAGGAAGAGAAACTGTCCCAGGAAAAAGGTGATTGCTTTCTAAGAAATGAAGATCATGTATTGCTTCCTCACTAATTCCTAATTGCTTCCTAACAGTGAGAACAATGAACAGCGATAGCAATAGCACTTAGACTTCTGTACCGCTTCACAGTGCTTTACAGCCCCTCCCTCAGCGGTTTTAGAGAATCAGCTTATTGGCCCCAACAATCTGGGTCCTCGTTTTACCTACCTCGGAAGGACGAGTCAACCTTTAGCTGGTCAGGATCGAACTCATGGCAGTAGGCAGAGTTAGCCTGCAATATTGCATTCTAGCCACCGGGAGGGAGGGAGGCAAGAGGCTGGCTCTGTAAACCACTTAGAGAGGATTGTAAAGCCCTGTGAAGCGGTATATAAGTCTAATTGCTATTACTACCTTCCTTCCTTCCTTCCTTCCTTCCTTCCGCCCTCCTTCCCTCCTTCCCTCCGGTTAAAATGCAATATTGCAGGCTAACTCTGCCCAGTGCCAGGAGTTCGATCGGCTCAAGGTTGACTCATCCTTCCCTCCTTCTGATATGGGTCAAACGAGGACCCAGATGGTTGGGAGCAAATATGGTAGCTCTGTAAACCACTTAGGGCTGTAAAGCCCTGTGAAGCGGTATATAAGTCTAATTGCTATTGCTATTAATCAAATATTTTTTTCCCCAAGTTTTTGCAGTAGATATTATGTTCTGGCTCGACAGGCGTTGATGATTGTTAACTTCTCTTGGCAGCTTTGAATTTTGAACCCTACGGAGAATCCCTTTCTCGGAGCTTCCCTGTATCAAGAATTCCCGGCAGACAGTCTCCAACCGGAGTTTCTCTGAGCTCGGACAATAGTGTTGAGACAGGACAGAAAGAGTAAGTAGGTTTGTCTCGTCAGAAAAAGAACTTCTAAACCACAGCCTGGCCTCCATTCATATCTTGTAACCCAACTGTTTGGCCATCAAAACAGTAACTTCTGTCCAAGTCAGGGAAAATGTTAAAATATAAAAATATCAGAGGTCTTATTGGACTACTAGACAACCTCCAAAGGCCCCTTCCAGCCCTAAGATTCTAAGAATCTAACCCAGGGGTTCCCAAACTTGGCAACTTTAAGACTTGTGGACTTCAACTGGCTGTAGAATTCTGGGAGTTGAAGTCCACAAGTCTTCAAGTTGCCAAGTTTGGAGACCTCTGATCTAACCACTATCCCCTCTTCAGGAACAACAGTCTGAAGCTTGAAGGCGTCAAGAAATTGTGGAGCAAAGAGGGTTATCTGCCCCAGAAGAAAAACCAAGAAGAGAAAGAAGAGAAAACCACGGAGGCTGTGCTTCAGGGTGGCCCATCAGTGGAGATGGTGGCTAGCATTTTCCCATTGCAGCCGAAGGAAGAAACGACGGATCAGACAGAAGGGACGAAAGAAAAGCAGCAGCTGGCTTCAGTGCTCTTTGTTGGGCTGGGATCACAAGGCAGCACTAATCTGGTAGGCTAGCTAAATTGCGTTTCGTTTCCTTCCTTCCTTCCTTCCTTCCTTCCTTCCTTCCTTCCTTCCTTCCTTCCTTCCCCTTCCCTTCCTTTCTTTCTTTCTTTCTTTCTTTCTTTCTTTCTTTCTTTCTTTCTTTCTTTCTTTCTTTCTTCCTTCCTTCCTTCCTTCCTTCCTTCCTTCCTTCCTTCCTTCCTTCCTTCCTTCCTTTCCCTTCCCTTCCCTTCCCTTCCTCTTTCTTTCTTTCTTTCTTTCTTTCTTTCTTTCTTTCTTTCTTTCTTCCTTCCTTCCTTCCTTCCTCTTCCCTTCCCTTCCTCTTCCTTCCTTTCTTTCTTTCTTTCTTTCTTTCTTTCTTTCTTTCTTTCTTTCTTTCTTTCTTTCTTTCTTTCTTTCTTTCTTCCTTCCTTCCTTCCTTCCTTCCTTCCTTCCTTCCTTCCTTCCTTCCTTCTTCCTTTCCCTTCCCTTCCCTTCCCTTCCCTTCCTCTTTCTTTCTTTCTTTCTTTCTTTCTTTCTTTCTTTCTTTCTTTCTTTCTTTCCTTCCTTCCTTCCTTTCCCTTCCCTTCCTTTCCCTTCCCTTCCTTCCTTTCTTTCTTTCTTTCTTTCTTTCTTTCTTTCTTTCTTTCTTTCTTTCTTTCTTTCTTCCTTCCTTCCTTCCTTCCTTCCTTCCTTCCTTCCTTCCTTCCTTCCTTCCTTCCTTCCTTCCTTCCTTCCTTCCTTCCTTCCTTCCTTCCTTCCTTCCTTCCTTCCTTTCTGTCTTTCTTGTCTTTCTTGTCTTTCTTGCTTTTATAAATAACTCAAGGCAAGGAACATGCCTAATACCCTTTCCTCCTCCTATTTTCCCTGCAATAACCACCCTGTGAAGTGAGTTACTGAGAGAGAAGGACTGGACCAAAGTCACCCAGCCGGTTTCATGCCTAAGGGGAAGAAAGTAGAACTCCCAATCTCCTGGTAGTTACTACTTCAAAGTAACCCAGCTGGCTTTCGTGGCTAAGGCGGGACTTGAACTCACGGCGTCCTGCTTTCTAGCCCGTCGCCTTAACCCGCTAGACCAAACTGGCTCTAAATTTAAATAAATCTAAATAAATAAATAAACTAAGGGGACGTGCGTGGTTAAGGCGCTGAGCTTGTCAATCAGAAAGGTTGGCAGTTTGGTGGTTCGAATCCCTAGCGCTGCATAACAGAGTGAGCTCCCGTTCCTTGTCTCAGCTTCTGCCAATCTAGCAATTCGAAAGCATATAAAAGTGCAAGTAGAAAAAAAATAGCGGCCACTTTGGTGGGAAGGTAACAGCGTTCCGTGCGCCTTCGGCGTTTAGTCATGCCCGCCACATGACCACAGAGATGTCTTCGGATGGCGCTGGCTCTTCAGCTTTGTAATGGAGATGGGCACTGCCCCTAGAGCCGGAAACGACTAGCATGTAGCAGGCATGATATTCTTCCGATTAAAATCGAATTCCGATTTTTTGGGGAATCGCCCCTCCTTTCCCCCACCCCTTCTTCTTCTCCTTCCCCTCCCCTCGGAGGCCCCGAGTTAGGAGTTGCTGGCGCAGCTCCGCGCGGCTCCAGTCCCGCGTTGCCTCAGGAAGGGAAAGGCAAAAGGAAGAGCCGCGGTGGTGCTTTGCAACGGCAGCAGCGGCTCCTGGTTTTGCCTTTCCTTCCCGAGGAACGCGGGACTGGAGCAGCGTGGGCTGCGCCGGCGGTAGCAACTCCTGACAGCCCCAGCCGGATACCTGAGCGGAGCCCGGGCGGTGCGGCGGAGGCCGCTGAGCGGCAGGAAAAGGGAGCTGGGCCAGCCACAGACCAGCCTCCGTGCAACACGCCGCCGTCCGGCCCGGCGAAGGAAAGCAGTGGCGCTCCCGGGCGCGCGGCGGGGGTCTCTTTTGGCCGGCCCGATTTTTATTCAGAGCAGAATATCATGCATGATGTAGGTGCGAGAGGAACCTTTACCTTATGGATGGTACCTTTTTAGGATTCCCTCCCTCCCCTCCCTTTCCCAACCTTTGTTGCTTTGGCCGAGATGGTCCATTCAGACTTCGGTTTCCGTTTTAATCCTGTTTTCCGGTCCCGCTTACTTCCCGTTTTTTTTAAAGATGGGCAAAGGAGATCCCGCAGCTCAGAAGTTTATACGGAAATCGAAAATGAACGAAGCCCTCCCTAATGAGAGTTCATCGCCTGAGGAAAGCAGCCCTCCCACTTCCCTATTTCAGGAAGGGTTAACCGGAAAGAAGGACCTTTTTGTAAACAACGGACATCTGAAGTTCAGGAAAGCATCCCTACATTCTTCTGAAATGCCTGAATCCAAGACGACGCTCGATCGCTCCCATTCGTTGCCGGAAGGCGGGCTGAATGAAAAGTCCCTGGATGCCCAGTTTTCACCATCTTCTTTATTCCCCCATGATCACATGGACATTTTCCATCCTTCCCCAAGTTCTCCCGCTCTAGTTCAGAAGCAACTTCTGCCGACGCCTCGTCTCCCAGAAGAAGCAGCCCAACATCCTCATTCAGACATCTCAGAACTCTGCAGCAACGAGTCCTTGCTTGTATATTTTTCTAAGGTCTGGAAAGAGGACAGTCTTCTCATTTTTTTATTTCTCGCCAATAAAAGCCCTTCCATTCTGAAAGACATAACTCTGGAATTCCAGCACTCTGAACATTTTAAGGTAATCTTTTTAGCATCCCTTTGGCTCTTTCTGCTAGTATTGGATCCAAAAAAAGCATTTTTAACTCGTGGTTTTTTTTCTTCTTCTTTTATATTGAAGATGGTAGAAAGTCTTGGCTGCCAACTTGCTGTGATAGAAAGTAAAAATATAGAAAGCTTCCAGATGTATGTAGAGATGGAGAAGCCCTGCTCTTCAGGAAAAATCTTTGGTCGCATCAGTTATCTGCTAGAATTGGACGCCCACCTCAGATTTTCTGTCTCTTTAGAACTGTTAGACTTCATTAGGTAACTATATAAAATAATTTTCTTAATACATATGAAACGTAAACTTAGAGTTCCTTGGTAAGGTTCTCTCCCACAGTTGGGTTTCCATCTCTTTTTTTTCTCCACCTCCTCTCCCTCCTTGTCCTAGGTTTTTTAGTATTGGAAAACATTGAATGCTTCCAAGATTGTTAAATAAATACGGACGTACCAAGATCGAACAGGCAACTTGTAAGCAAGCTGTCTATATATTTTGGCTACTTCGACAGCAAAGTGTACTGGTAGTGTAGTAGGGGGATATCAGTCTGAGCTCATCTTAATGATTACTCCAACGTCTGTTTTTCATGAAATCTTTCTTAGCTTGACTGTCATGGCTGCATGTCCATCCATGACCAATAGATAGAAAGGCGATCTTTCAAGAAAAGTTTTAAAAATGCATAGTAGATTAATTAAATCAAGTAAAATGATTAGTGCTGCCCATTCCTTTAGACTTATTTTTTCTTTTCTTCATTTCTTTCTTTTTTTAAATTTATTGTTTTTCATCACAGAAAATAAAACATAAAACAGTAAAACAAACAAAATGAAACAAAACAAAAACATACATTCAATCTTAGCCACAAGAAATAAATATATATTATATAATAATAGATGGTTAACAGAGGGATTTGAAGATTAGTGTAGTGCTTTTTCGTCTTCTTGTGTGTGTGTGTGTGTGTGTGTAAAAGGGGAAGATAATTTTTTGCTTTTTCTTTCAGCACCTAGCCAGGATGGATCCTCCATGTTAAATATTACATTTAATTGACTAATTTTTCCTTCTGTTTTTTCTTTTCTTCATTTCTATCGACAACCCTGTTTGCAGACCAATGAAGATGAGCACGGATGAATATGGAAAACTGTGGCTCTCCATTTCAAATGAAGTCAAACAAAATCTGAAGGTGGCACCATCTCAAGGAACTCTGTCCTTGATGCTAGACACGTTTCAGCAAAAACTGAAGCTACATACTGTTGATATCATAGGTATGTAACTTAACATTGTTTCAGATGTATGACATATATGATCCTGAAGTTCTGAGATTAAACCACATTTTTTTCTAAAATTGGAATGATTTGGGCTTTTGGCTGAGGTGAAGCTACTTCTCTGAAGTAATTTGAAACCATTCGGGTTTTCCTCAGAAATTTGGACCCCCTTTTCAGAGTTTCAAGAACACGGAGATACAGACAAGAAGTCAGTAGTTATTTTCCACTTCCCCCAAATTCTCAGTGTTGGGAAAATGTTCAATAATTGTGTGTCTCTCGCCCCTTTCTACATCCAAACTGAAACCTCAGGGAGTGACAGTTGAACAGGAATCAGAGGCAGCTGTTTCCTCAGTCATTGGAGAAAAGAAAAGGGTGTTTGGGGAAATGAGTATTTTAATCTAGCCTCAGCTAGCAGTATTCATAAAGCGTCACACTGTAGCTTAGGATCCAAGAAACAAAGCAAAACAAAAACCACACAATTCCCACCCACCCACACCTACTGAAGCAGAAAGTTATTGGAAATTCCCGTAGGCAATGTGTGACATTTTCTCTTTGAATAATAAGCCCACTTGTGTTGCAGTGATTGTGCCATAAAAGGACCTGGTGTAAGAGAAGAACAAACAGAGCTGGGGTGGGGGTGGAGTTAAGCACATTATCAGCTTAGAGTTGATATGTGGTCACAAATAGGCTCGAGCAATAAATCTTCTGAACTGCAATTGCATGTATGGTCCTGGTCCTTTGTGCCTGAAACCCAGATATTAAGAACTTTCCAAATGCCTTCTTTAGGAAATGAGGGAATAGCCGCTTGTCGACTGCTTCCATCAATCCCGTGTCTTCTTCACTGCCGGCTCCATGCTGGGACATTGGCCTTATGGTTCAGATCGCCTTGTTCTGCTCTACCAGATTGTTTACTTTATCAATGTCAGAAGGTGATGGAAGAATCCTGAAAAACCACACGGACTCCCCTTTTTTGGACTGGCATGAAAGAGGAGTGATTGTGCGTAGGGGTTTTTACCAATCCCAAACTTCTGTTCTACACGGAGCGAAGGTGTATCTCGGCATCAGTGTGGCTTTCCTTCCAGTGGGAGGGGAAAACCGATCAGGATGTTCACCTGACGTTGACAAGGCAGTAAGGTACGGGTAGCTGAATCGAGACATGTTATGCAAGGCGCATATTTTCTATTAATGTATTGGTATAACTCATGGGATTATTCATAGGATCGGTTACTTGAATAACTCAGTCTTTACACTCCCTAGTGCAGAGGACTGCTTATTTTGCTGAAGCTCTTGAAGTGGTGTGATGACCCAGGGTGTTGCACAAAGGCAACACAGACAGACAATCAATAAGAGTCCCTTTATTATCTCCAACTTTGCCCCCAATGTCCAGGTTACCTTTTGGCTGGAGAAAAACTCTCCCAGGAACAGCCTTTGACTGCAGAAAATTAAGTCCAGACAAGCCAAACTGAAGTAATTAGTTTGGCAGGGCAGGAGCAAGATTTTCAGATGTGAAGGCATGGCAAAACTCACACGGTTGGGAAGACACCAGGAATACAGATAAGCCACAACAACACGATATAAAGTAATGTTTGCTCCAAACAGCCTGCCTCATGCAGCCTGGCTTTCTTATAAACTGTCTTCCCAGCTGCGGCTAATGAAGGGAATCAGGGCCCTTTCCTCCCCCATAAGCCACACAACCTACGTTGCTCTCTTCTCCGTTCCTCCCTGCATGCCCTAGGATGAAGAGGAAGTGGGCCTGGTTCTTCCTCTGAACTCCCTCTCCCTTGTTCTACCTCTCCCCTGCTCTGCCCAGACAGATTTTGCCCTTCCCCAGCCTCCTCCACAGCCAACGGAGCCACACTCCCATTCCCTGTCAGCTGTTCATCTTCCTCCTCGGATTCAGACTCTTGATGGGGGCATGACAGGTGGCTTCTTAAGCACTTATAGAAACAACAATAAACATGCAGGGATAAAATCTTCAGTTTGTAAGTATATCCATGATTGCCTCATCATGCATCATGGCTGGGTCATGGCACTGTGGAAAAGTTCTTGGCACAGGTCACCGTTGACTGTACCTCAACAATCAGAGTCATCAGAGTTGGGAGTTTGTCTTCAATGTTTTTATGGTATGGATAGATAGTAGGATGACCAGGTGTTTTTTTTGTATGGGTATGGGTGTGATCAAGGAAGTACCTTTTTGCAAACACAGCTTGAGATGGGTGGTGTGATTCTAGGTATGCAATACAGAATTTCTACAGTTTTTGCGTTAACTTCCAGATCTTCTGACTTGGTGAGCTGTTTCCCCCCCATTTTCCCGCTACCTTTGGCCATGTGAAAACGTATAAATATACTTACTTTCATAAAAGAAAAGATGACCTTGGGAGGACCCCATAATTGTTTTTTTATAAATAACTCAAGGGGGCGAACATATTTAATACTCCTCCTGTTTTCTCCACAAAAACAACCATGGTGAGGTAGGTTCGGCTGAGAGAGAGTGACTGATCGGTAATGTAAAATTATGATTAATTTATATGCCACCATTTTGTGGCATTTCTATTATATTTTGCTAGCAGGGGAATTCTGGGAGTTGAAGTCCAGTTGCAAAAGTTGAACACTTAGGTTTGGTTTTTTTTTCTTATCTTATGCTATTAACTTCTTTCGCTTACCATTTCTTAGTCCCAGTAATGTAGCTTCTTCTGAAAAACATACAATTATGGATATGGATATGTAGGTGTAGTTAATGGCTAGAAGAAGACTCTGTTGCTAAGTAGATTGCAAGGTGCCGTGAGAGAAAATAGAGCCATCCATTATGAACTCCACACAGTTTTAACTGTAGAACATCCACTCTTTCAAAGTTCACCAATTTTCTCACTTAAGAAAGTAGAATGCAATTAACTAACAAAGGGATTGAATTTTGGTAGGGGTTCCCCCTCCCTGATTTTTCAGTGTTGTCACAAAGGAATTCTTTAAAATGCACTAAATGTATTTAAAATGTATTAAATCAGGGGTCTCCAACCTGGGCGACTTTAAGAATTCCCCAGCCAGCATGGGTGAGGAATTCTGGGAGTTGAAGTCCACAAGTCTTAAAATGGCCAAAGTTGGAGTCCCCTGGGTTAAATTATATACAGAGGCTGTTGTATGATCATGTTTACTATATATGCCTTTATGGATTAAAAATAAGGATTTAGGGGTTGGAAGAATAAATACATTGGAAATATTGTTTCTACATGAATGTTAATGGTATATGATAGGATTTATCCTGTAACAGTTTAGGAAAGCTATAATTTAAAATCTATGCAGTTTTTAGCCACTGTCATCAAATCAGGTTTAAGCTTCTGGGCTTCCAGATCTTGCTCAACTACAACTCCCAGAATCCTCCACTATAATTTGCAGTTGTAGTAGAAGCATATTTGGAGGCTGAGAAGCTTCCTACCCATTTCCCGATACAAAGATTTATCCTGGAGATCCTGTTGTCCATTTTTTCCCCAAATGTTAACTGTCCTACTCTGCCAAGTATGTAGATCTGAACCAAACAAAACTTGGTGAGACTTACCGGGTTTTCCTTAATTGTACCCTCTCTACTTCCTTTCTATTTTCAAACTGTTTGCAGAAGTGGTTTCTTACTGTTCTTATTACCACCTAACTTAAAATAATTGCAATATAATAAATTATCCTGCTGTACCAAACTACTATTGTGCATCGGTCACTGGAACATTTATAACATCTATTGTGTAATGCAAAATCTAGGCATGTTGCAATGATCATTTTAACCCCAGATGTTCAAATATAGGTATGCTACCCAACTGGCTTAAACTTGCAGCGCCTGTATATACTGAAGAGGGCCATAAGGAATAATCAAAACACCCATGTTAATTATAACATTCACAGTGATTAGGTGTGGCAGAGTAAGGAGCTTTGTCCTTGGATAAAATACCATGCTCTATCCTAAATTATTCTAATCATGAGCCGAATAGGGTCATAATTTCTCCAGATGTCCAAAAATCATATGGATGAGTGGTGGCTCAGAGGTTTCAAAGACACCGGAGAAGGTCTGTGCTCCAGGGGTTTGAGTCCTAACAGCGCATGATGGAGTGAGCTCCCGTCACTTACCTCAGCTCCTGCCAACTAGCAATTCGAAAGCACGTAAATGCAAGTAGATAAATAGGTACCACTTCGATGGGAAGGTAACAACGCTCTGTGTTTCACTGCACACTCTGTGCTGCGTTATGATGTCATGCTTGGCCACCTGACAGTGGAAACATCTTCGGACAGTGTTGGCTCAAAGGCCTGGAAATGGAGATGCCCTAAAGTAGGCTACAACTAGTGGGAGTAAAACCTGCAAGGACTTCTTATCAGAAATCTCATAGCCAAAGGTTCTTGTAGTCAAAGTCCCCACTGTTTTTGGAGGGCACCAAACAGCAGAAGATAGACGTGAGCGAGAAGGATTAAAATTACAATAGCATCCAGAGGAGATAAAATCTTTTCATCACAAATCATTTAATGTATAATTTATGGTAAGGAAACACTACGTCTGACTCAAACACCATAGATAGTGTGGAACTGATGGTTTTACATGGTAACCCCACCAATATAAAAGTAAACACATTGAACGTACAGCGTAGAACCAGTCTGGGAAATGCATAAATACTCCTCCGTATGTTTAAGGCTACTCAAGTCTCATATAAATATAAATGGCAAGACATTTGACTCCTTAAAAAAATAGTCCCAAGTCTGAACACCAATATGTGCCTGTAACACCCTGCCTGGCTGAAAATAATGGGATGCGTCTGGCCACAGTGAGTAACTTGAAAGAGGTTTGCTCAACATTGAGTAGATATGGAGAACTGGGCCGTTTCTTGTACATTCAAAAAAGATTCGATGCTAATTTTCCATTGGATGAAGACAAGCTCTGAAACAAGGCTTTCAAACAAGTTTCTTAAGTTGTGCTTTAAGCCATCTTTTGTCCTAGGGGGGTATAATGGCTACATTGGCACAGATGATTAAGCAAGCACGATGCAAAAACATGGCTTATCCAAGAACAGGTACACAACCTGATTTAATTCCTGTTAAGTCACTTTCTGTAAGATGAAGCAGTTAAATAGGCTGCTCTCCTGCAATTACAGTATTCGCTGTCATGAATAATGTAATTGTATGAACTTGCACTTCATGCAATTAAAGTACTCAAATCTGCTTTCATGCAATTACAGTATTTACCAGAAAACAAGCAAATACTATCTCGTCTCTTGTCTGTGGCATGGCCTTCTAGGCTTAACTTACAGTTGCTACTCTGCAAATCCCCTGATGCATTTTCTTTTGCTAGAAACATGTATATTTGCAGGCAAGGCCCACTCACTGAGTTTTTTTAATAGATTGACTTTGGGAGTCATCAGCAGGATAAATCCTTACATATGTTGTCCTTTAGTAACATTTCTAACAAGGGACCGCTGTTCTTTTGATGCTCTTTGAAATAATTCTCTATCAGCTCTTGACTAGAACATTTTGCTATACAGTTGTGTTAACTTCCTGAATGGAAATTGTGAATCAAGTAAGCCATCAGACCAGAATGATAATGCTTTTGGGGAGGAGAAGGTTATAAAAAATGGGCAAACTTAAGCAATTGTATCTCCAAGGAGATGGTAAAAAAAAATTATGGGTGTTGGTTCCTTGGGTCAACATGGGCATTACCAAGTATATTTTTGGCACAGCATGGATGTAGTTTGGCTTGGCCCATTTCTTTCAGCCATCTGCTGTTCTTCTCTCTGGTTTCCCTTTCATTCTACATACCACCCAAGGTGTCTACCACTCATCAATTGTCCATTCTTTCCCCGGTGACCCTCCAAGCAAGCAGACTCTCCAAGCAAACACTGATGATGGAAGGCTACAAGGAAATCCACCATACCTGGAGTCTCTGCTCCTTTTCAGAACATCCCTTGTTGCAGCATAAAAAGATGTCTGAAAGGGTCTGCTTAGTCCAGTGTCAGTTTCAAACTTTCTCTGCTCTAGAACCGAATTTCGTTTGCTTTGGTACTAACTGCAGCAACATGTGAGGACTTTATGGAATGAAACTTTTAAAATAGCTCCTCTTTTAGAGTCGTTAAGAGAATCACGCCAACTTTTCCATTATTGTCAGTGGAAACACTATATCCTTTAAAAGCAATCTTGTTTGTGCTTTTGATTTTCTTGCATCTTCATTTTTCGACTTCGATTGTGTGGTTTTTCTTTTAAAACAAAGCTTGGTGCTCTCTCTCCCCCATTTTAAAGTTTTCTTCTGCAATGGAAATGTGGGGCGTTTTATTTCCTCTCCAAAATGGATCTTCAGGTTTATTTTGCAGAGCTGAATTCCAATTTTCACAATTTCTTTTGCATCGTCAACCGTTCTCTGTGCGAAAACCTTTCTTTTTATTTGCGGGGTGAAGTACATCTCGCTTCTGGTAGCTTTTCCTTACAAACGGAATGTCACATGTTCCAGAATAAAAGTATTTTGTTACCAAGATATTTTGTCCGGGGGAAGGGGGGAGTGAGTGGGTTATAAAAAGGAGAAGCAGGCTCTTGTATTCCTTTCCTAACTCTGTTTGCATCTCTTAATTTGATCTGTTCTTTAAAAGTTTTGGAAAATCGGGTTTCAGAGGACCTTCTCGTCAAGTAGTTTGTTGATCCCATCGCATATTTTTTTGAGGTGCGGACGGCATTCTCCATCCAGGCTGTAGAGAGCAGTGAGGAATTCAACAGCGGCGAAGTGATCAAAGACGTGGTTGATCCGTGCGTGAGACCTGGCTGTCAAGTGCCGCTCTACAAGTTCATGGACAAGATCTTTGCACTCATTCAACAGTCCCGAAAGAACGTTCTTGTCAAAGGTGAACTCCACTTCGTAAAAACTGACCATCGTCATGGCCGCCTGATTCAGCTTCTTGCGGAATTTCTCAACGATCTCCATCTCGTCCGCATTGAACTGGTTGTTTCGGTAGAGAATCCCAATCTTGATGGCGACTTTGATCAAGTCTTTCATAACCTTGTGGGCTTCTTTCTTGTTTTTCATGTGCTCTATGGTCACTTTGTACAACTCGTCGAAGATTTCGCTGCTGGTGTCGTCAATCAGCATGTTGGCCATCGTCTTGCTTGCCATCTTGCTCAAAATCTTCTTCTGGGCTTGTAAAGCAAGACTCTTGGAACTAAAGTGATCGGGACCTAAAGAACACAACATGGCAACAAGAGAGAGAATTAATTGTAAGTCATTTGTAATATATCTCATAATTTAACATAAGCACGGTCACTGTCAGCTTTGGAAGCCATATTGAGATTCGATGCTCCCACGCTGCCACAATTGACCCTGAGAAAGTGGGATGGAGGAATTCATTTGAGTACATCTTGTTAGACAAAATAAAATCCTTTTGCTGGTTCAAGGTCATGTAGTGTTGCGCATAATGAAAAGAAAATCTTACTTTGGGACGGATGGTGATTGGGCCATGTGATATGGTGATGGGTATAGGGGATGGATTTTAGTTTTTACTTTTGCAAGGAAGCCCAAAACTTTCAGATTCGGGATTCTACAGATGTACCAGTTACTATCCAAATAAAGGTACCTTTGAGATATGTCCGTCTCAGAGTTATTGATTGGAATGGAGGATTGCTGGAATGCTGACATTCACCTTTGTTTTATTCTTGTTAATAACTTAGAAGAATTATTCAGCTACCGAATAATATCATATATTCATTTCAACATTTTTCATATTCAATCAGATAACACTATATCATAATGTAGATTTATTGCTCAAGCCTACACACAAGAATCTAGTCAACTAAAGTTCACTACTAAATTGGCACCAGATAAGCGTCAATGGGATTCAAGAGAGGTTGGATTTGGACCGTTTGTGGCAATGCACGAATTCTAAAACGATGACGCACTTATCTCCACCCACCAACTGTACCTTGCTGTTCTACAAATACGGATGGACAGAAAGCAAGTGCTAAAGTGGCATGCCTTTTGGCCATTTCTCATATGCATACTAGAAGGCATACATACCTTATCATTTGAGAATCTGGAATAGCCAACGACGGCTTAAAAAAAGCGACCGGTGAATGATTGCAACTGAGCTATTTTGTAAAACATTCGTTGTTTTATTCTCTCTCTCTTTTCCATGGCAATCAAAAGCCACCAATAATCCATATATGCTTGTACTTGACTAACCTTGTATAGAATTCATTCGTTGTTTTATTCTCTCTCTCTTTTCCATGGCAATCAAAAGCCACCAATAATCCATATATGCTTGTACTTGACTAACCTTGTATAGAATTGAGGGGGAAGCGTACAGAGGCTTTTGAAGCCATATGGTGTCCCCCTCTCTCTCTCTTTTTTTTTTTTTTTAGAAAAGCAGGACAAATAGTAGGCGGTGAGAATTGGCTAAGCAAAGCCAGTGAAAGCTGTCAAGATTCTTTGCTAAACCCAAGTTGCTTCGAAGATGTGCCTGTTTGGTCACTGGGAGACACTGTTGCTTTGTGGCAGGGAGCCCCATTTCCCTTTTGGGAAAAATACCAAAAGCCACAAAGGAGTGGAGGGGGGGGGGCTTAAAATTCAAAGAATATACATTTAACGGCATCCTCTAATGCTTTTACTTTGAGGTGCCTTACATTTGTTTGCGTCTTTCAGCGTTGTGGCCTTCAAGCTGACGATCTGGTGCTTGAGACGCATTTGTGATGAGCTGTGTTTGTAGCCCATCTGCAAAACTATATCTCTTCCTTTGAATATTTTTGCTTTTTTTAAATCTCCCTTTTTTTACAAGTGGGTTTATCATGCAGATTTCTTGAAGCCTCTCAAAGAGGAACGGGGGAAAAAAAAACCCAAAAGAAAGTTGATAAGATTCTTTTCTCTTTTATCCAGCTGTGAAACTGCTTACGGGATTCAAATGGGCTGTTTTTGAGCTTTGCTACTATTTATTGCCTAAGACTTCTAAAGTAGCCCACTATTTATTTGAATTAATATCTATTTAAATTATGGGGAGAAGGGTTTTTTTTTTTAGCAAGACAGCGGGGTGGAGGCCAGCACAGCTGATCCTTAGCACGTTTTTAATATTCTAAACAATTCGGGAAATGACTGAAGATGTAAAATTAATAGAAACTATTAATAAATGGGCGTTTCACTTGCAAATGGACATCTGCATTCATTTTGAGAGGGGTCAAGATCCCCCCCACTTCCAATGTGCCTTACCATTTTTCTCCATGTTCTGAGAATTAGCTAGTCAACGATGGTCAGTTCAGAGTTCAGACCAGTGGTCGTTTTGTTAAAGAAAAACAGACTGGAATAGTAATAATTCAATTAAGAACCACTCTGTGAGACAACCAGAGTTTAGATAGTGGGTGTAACAGATGAGGGCAGGGTCAAAGGCGTTATGAGTTTGGAGCCGTTATGTTCTCATAAGAGATCTAAGTCCAAGCCCTCATGACTTCCGTTGACTCTTATCCAGCACCAATTTGCCTTGACTGGTAGATCAGATTCTTGTGCATAGACAGCATGAAATAAACTTCCAGTGCTTTGAACTACCGTAGTCAACTCCAATAGAAGATAATATTTATAGCCTGGAGTTGAATTGTGAGGTCCTTGGTGCTCTCTGAGCTTGGTGGTTTTCTTGTAGACGTTTCCTTATCTGACCAGGTAACGTCATCACAGGTAGTGATTTTACCTCGTCAGGCAATGATATGTTTGCAAGCCAAAAACCAACTTCATAGAGCATCAAGGAGCCCACAGCTCCACCCTGAGCTACACACGCTGTATTCTCTTCTATTGAAATCTGGAAATTCACCCAGAACTGGAACACAAGACATCTCTTTACTTGGTACCACCAGCCAGGACCTGCCTTATAATTTCAGCTGTCTAAATTCCCTAAAGACTGGATTTGCACACCTATAGCTAGATCAGATACCACCTGGATTTATACAATATATTGAAGCATGCTTCGTTTTAACATTCACCAGAATTTTTCCCAGGGTTGAATTATCTGCTTATTCAATAAGTTAATATTGTAATATATTGTGCAAAGCCAGAACATCGTTGAGTAACCAAGGAAAGCCTTTTTTTTTTTAATGTGACCACCTGTGTGTGTGTGGGGGGGCTCAATATATTTCAACCCTGCATCTGGGTGAACTTCAGATCAATGGATCAGGAAGAGCAGAGAGCTGTTACCGATACAAGCACTGAAGCTATAATTATAGATAGGACAGAAAGGATACGAAACGTTCTTTAAATGGAACCTTCCTAAAATATTTCCTTCGTCCTTCCCATATCACAAATGCAGACTATGTGAGCATCTGTGAGATTCCCAAAATATTTTATCTCCAGATGGCCGAATAAAATGTACAAAGTGTTACAGGATTCCCCCCCTCCCATATGGGTATAGCTCAGCTATGTTATTTGCATGTAAATATGGTTCCTGCTCAACATAGGCACTACAGGCATGCAAATACACAATGCACACAACCAATCTGTTCCAAGAGCCAAGAAAAACAAAACTCGAACCTTTGCTATTAAATGCTGCACGTGAATTAATAAAGACTGTTAAATTTACAACCGTTGCAGGAACTGGGCATGGCTAGTCTAGGGAAGAGAAGGACCAGGGGAGACAGGATAAGGGTCTTCCAATATTTGAGGGGCTGCCCCAGAGAGGAGGAGGGGGTCAAGCTATTTTCTAAAGCACCCGAAGGCCAGACAAGGAATAATGGATGGAAACTGATGAAGGAGAGATTCAACCTGGAAATAAGGAGAAACTTTCTGACAGTGAGAACAATCAACCCATGGAACAGAAGTTGCCTTCAGAAGTTGGAACGCCATCACTTGAGACTTTCAAGAAGAGATTGGACTGCCATTTGTCAGAAATGGTGTAGGGTCTCCTGCTTGGGCGGGGGGTTGGAGTAGATGACCTATAAGATCACTTCCAACTCTGATTATCTGTTATCCCCATGGTCACATGATGAAAAATCGGGCACTTCGCAACTGGTATGTATTCACAATGATTGTGGTGTTCCAGGGTCATGGGATCACCATTTGCAACCTCCTCCGCTGGTCTCTGGCAAGCCAAGTCAATGGGGGAAGCCAGATTTGCTTAACGACCAGATGAGTCACTTAAGAACTGCTTAACAGCGGTAGCAAAAAATCAATTAGGATTCACTTAACAACCATGTTACTGAGCAATTCTGCATCCTAACTGTGGTCGTAAGTCAAGGACTAGCCATACTTCAGATAAACGTGGATGGAATAAAGCTTTATTTCCCCACTTTATGTTGGAAATCACTGTCACGGTGACTTGGTTAACTAAAAATGCACTGCTCTTGGCTCAGAGCAATCTGGTTTAACAAGCTGAACTTAATAGTTTGCAAAAATATTTAAATAGTTTTAACAGTGCAATAACTCACTGTTGATACGGGATGTAAACAAATGTCGGGAAGAAATATACTCATGAAAAAGAGCAGCTAAGCGTAATAATTCTAGTTAGAATAAACATGTTAAATCCTCTTGGTGGAAAATATGGGGAAGTGAAGCCTTGCTTTGACTTAGACTAAACACACCACATAAAAGCTCTTTGGGTTTAGCAAGTGTTGAAATACAGTTTACAATTCTGGGTTCAAGGTTATCCCAAAGATGCTTTTTTTTTTTTCAACTGGACTTTCTGGTTTTTCTTTGAAGGTGTTTCGCTTTTCATCCAAGAAGCTTCATCAGTTCTGGAAGCTTCTTGGATGAGAAGTGAAACGTCTTCAAAGAAAAACCAGAAAATCTTGTTGCCTCTTGAAAAAGCACCTTTGGGACAACCATGACCTGGATGATTGAGAATCTCCATGGACATTTAGCTATGCCCTTTGGACCAGAGCTGAAAAAGCTTTTTGAAGAGGAATGCCCAAAGAAAAACCAGAAAGTTTAGTTGCTTCTTAAGGACTCTTGACTTGGATGACTGAGAATTTCCATAGATATCGGGGTTCAAAAAGTTTGCTAAGTTTTAGAAAACTGGGTTCGGGATCATAGTTTGCTCGTTTACAAAACTGGGTTCAGAATCATGCTAAGACAGATTTTAAAAATCATGGTTTAACAAACCAGAATGCTTGAATTCACTCAGACCACTGGAAGGCCAAATTCAACCACCGCAGCTTAGCCTGTTGCTGGAAACTCATCGGAGCAATAATTGTAAACTCATGTTTAATTGGAACGAAAGCTGATTATTGTGGTTGGGACTAATTTTGAATAAGAAAGCAGTCATCAGCCATGCCCCTCTAATTGTCTCATCAATGTTCAAGGCATGGTATAGATTGTTAGTCAGCCTGAGTTTAATGCTTTATATTTCTCTTTGACTATTGTTTAAAAATAGCCCCGTGTTTGTTACTTAGGGATGGAAATAGATCTGAATAGAAAGGGGGATGAGCCATGAGCATTGTTCACTCATAATGCTAAAATCTAAAGTCTGATCTGCTGTGTAATTCTTTGTCTCCAGCAATTCTAATTGCAACCCCAAACTTGTCAAACACCTACCAATTGGCTAAGCCAATTAAGGCTGGAAGCTGTGGATATTTACACACGAGAGCTCCTTATTTATTTTTATTTTATTTATTTTTATTTATTTATTTTTGTCATTTGCTTACAAGATAATAGGTATAAGTAAAAAACATAGTTATGAATACATGGATACATATAAGAAAAATAAAAAGAAACAATAGGACAGGGACGGTAGGCACGTTGGTGCGCTTATGCACGCCCCCTACAGGCCTCTTAGGAAGGGGATGAGGTCAATAGTAGACAGTCTAAGGTTAAAGTTTTTGGGGTTTGGGGAAGAAACCACAGAGTCAGGTAGAGTATTCCAGACACTGACCACTCTGTGGCTGAAGTCGTATTTCTTTAGAAGACTGAAGGCTAGGAGGTTTCAGAAAAAAACCATTGGCAAACCACTTCCATATGAGAGCCCAGAATAATAGAATAACAGAGTTGGAAGGGACCTTGGAGGTCTTCTAGTCCAACCCCCTACTCAAGAAATCCTATACCAGTGATGGCAAACCTTTTTGTTGTGGTGTGCCACGATAGCGTGCATACACGTGCATATGCCGGCACCCACAATGCAATGCGCCCCCCCTGTGCATGTGTGCGCAACACCCCTGCCCTGCCCCCTAACCTGCACTGCACATGTGCGGGCCTCCCAGCTGATTTTCGGCCTGTTTGAGGCTGTTTTCGCCCTCCTGGAGACTCGAGGGAACCCTCTGCAGCCTTGGGAGGCCGAAAAACGGGACCGTTTCGGCACTTCCGGTATTTCCTCAAGGCCCCTTTTTTCGGCCTCCTGAGGCTGCAGAAGTTTCCAAATGGGTCAAAACTGCCTCAAACAGGCCGAAAATCATATGGGAGGCGCACACATGCCCAGTGCAGGTAAATTTGGCTGGGGCTCGCTTGCCTATACAAATGGCTATGCATGCCATCTGTGGCATGTGTGCCATAGGTTCGCCATCACGGTCCTAGACCATTTCAAACAAATGGTTGCCCAAATCTCTTTGGAGCATTCCCAACTTCTGGAGGCAAGTTGTTCCACTGGCTAATTGTTCTAACTGTCAGGAAATTTCTCCTTAATTCCAGGTTGCTTCTATCCTTGATTAGTTTCCATCCGCTGCTTCCTGTCCTGCCTTCAGGTGCTTTGGAAAATACGTTGTTCCCTTCGTCTTTGTGGCAACCCCTGAAATGTTGGAGCACTGACATCATGTCACCCCTGGCATACCCAGTTCCTGCAACTGCCTTTCGTTATGTTTTAGACTTCAGTCCCCTAATTATCTTGGTTGTTCTTCTCGACGCTCTTTCTAGAGTCTCAACATCTTTTCTATATTGTGGCGACCAAAACTGGACGCGATATTCCAAGTGGGGAGGGAATGGAGATTTCTTACCAAGGTGTTGTAAAGTGGTATTAACACTTCACGTGATCTTGATTCTAACCCTCTATTATTGCAGCCTAGGACCTGCATTCGCTGTTTTTAGCAGCTGCAGCACACACCGCTGGCTCATCTTCAAGTCATTGTCCACTAGGACTCCAAGATCCCTCTCACAGTTGTGACTATTTCATAGTGAAGTCCTATTAAAGGAATTGGGAAAGATTGAAGGCAACAGGAGACGAGGAGAGCAGAGGATAAGGGGGTTAGATACAAAGGTGGTATTCAGCAGGTTCTGACCAGTTCTGGAGGACCGGTAGCAGAAATTTTGAGTAGTTCAGAGAACCAGCCAATCCCACTTCTGATTGGCCACGCCCCATCTCTTCTCTGCCTCCTATTGAGTCCTAGCTGATCGGCTGGCTCTTCTTTGCTTGCCCTGCACAGGAGAACGGAGCTGGAAAGCAGGTTAGTGGGCTGGGGAGGGAATGGGGATTTTGCAGTATCCTTCCCCTGCCACACCCACCAAGCCAGACTCACAGAATGCCACGCCCACCAATACACACCCACAGAACGCTACGCCCACCAAGCCATACCCACAGCTGATCGGCTGGGTCTTCTTTGCTTGCCCTGCACAGGAGAACAGAGCTGGAAAGCAGGTTAGTGGGGTGGGGAGGGAATGGAGATTTTGCAGTATCCTTCCCCTGCCACGCCCACCAAGCCATGCCATGCCATGCCATGCTCACCAAGCCACGCCAACCGGTGGTAAAAAAAATTTGAACCCCACCACTGGTTATTAGCGTCATCAGTGCAATGAACATGAATTTGGACAAACCCTGGGAAGACAGTGAAGGACAGAGGGGCCTGACGTGCATAGTCCATGGGGTTGCAAAAAGTGAGACATAACTTAGTGACTGAACAACAGCAAAACCATCAAATGAATACAAAAGTCCATAGCATCAGTCTGCAAATTCCTTCCTAACACTGCTCTACATGAGTTTTGACTTGTGGGATTCAACCATCACACAAATCCAACATACACTGCTCAAAAAAATAAAGGGAACACTTAAACAACACAATGTAACTCCAAGTCAATCACACTTCTGTGAAATCAAACTGTCCACTTAGGTAGCAACACTGATTGACAATCAATTTCACATGCTGTTGTGCAAATGGAATAGACAACAGGTGGAAAGCATAGGCAGTTAGCAAGACATCCCCAATAAAGGAGTGGTTCTGCAGGGGGTGACAACAGACCACTTCTCAGGTCCTATGCTTTCTGGCTGATGGTTTGGTCACTTTTGAATGCTGGCGGTGCTTTCACTCTAGTGGTAGCATGAGACGGAGTCTACAACCCACACAAGTGGCTCAGGTAGTGCAGCTCATCCAGGATGGCTCCAGACCTGGAGGAGGCCGTAGGAGGGCAACAACCCAGCATCAGGACTGCTACCTCTGCCTTTGTGCAAGGAGGGACAGGAGGAGCACTGCCAGAGCCCTGCAAAATGAGCTCCAGCGGGCCACAAATGTGCATGTGGCTGCTCAAACGGTCAGAAACAGACTCCATGAGGGTGGTATGAGGGCCCGACGTCCACAGGTAGGGGTTGTGCTTACAGCCCAACACTGTGCAGGACGTTTGGCATTTGCCAGAGAACACCAAGATTGGCAACTTCACCACTGGCGCCCTGTGCTCTTCACAGATGAAAGCAGGTTCACACTGAGCACATGTGACAGATGTGACAGGGTCTGGAGACGCCGTGGAGAATGTTCTGCTGCCTGCAACATCCTCCAGCATGACCAGTTTGGCAGTGGGTCAGTAATAGTGTGGGGTGGCATTTCTTTAGGGGGCCATACAGCCCTCCATGTGCTCGCCAGAGGTAGCCTGACTGCCATTAGGTACCGAGATGAGATCCTCAGACCCCTTGTGAGACCATATGCTGGTGCGGTTGGCCCTGGGTTCCTCCTAATGCAAGACAATGCTGGACCTCATGTGGCTGGAGTGTGTCAGCAGTTCCTGCAAGATGAAGGCATTGATGCTATGGACTGGCCCGCCCGTTCCCCAGACCTGAATCCAATTGAGCACATCTGGGACATCATGTCTCGCTCCATCCACCAATGCCACGTTGCACCACAGACTGTCCAGGAGTTGGGGGATGCTTTAGTCCAAGTGTGGGAGGAGATCCCTCAGGAGACCATCCGCCACCTCATCAGGAGCATGCCCAGGCATGGTAGGGAGGTCATACAGGCATGTGGAGGTCACACACATTACTGAGCCTCATTTTGACTTGTTTTAAGGACATTACATCACAGTTGGATCAGCCTGTAGTGTTTTTTTCCACTTTAATTTTGAGTGTTGCTAAATTTGATTTCCATTGATAATTTTTGTGTGATTTTGTTGTCAGCACATTCAACTATGCAATGAACAAAGTATTTAATAAGAATATTTCATTCATTAAGATCTAGGATGTCTTATTTTTGTGTTCCCTTTATTTTTTTGAGCAGTGTATTTTAACATGGTTTGCTCAACACGCTGTTGTTCTGGTTTATGGATATCAAGCCACAATAGATGGATTCACACGTTTTTGCTAAATCCAAGACACACAAGCTTCAGGACTTTCTTATACTCTCTTCATCCCGTGGCTTTAACATCCAAAATGGGTGAAGTGTCTTGAAGAACCCCAATACCTCCTTGCTGATCCTCCTAAAATATAGTCTGACTCCAAATATTGTTTCTGCCCATTGCAGTATTCTCTTCTACAAAGACTATCGCCCACAAGGCCACTTCTGACCCACCTGTTCCTCCCTTTCTGTTGTTCCAGAATCTCAACCATCTCAAGTGGTCTCAGTAACAATTCATGGCATTTCTTGCCCTAAGATCCTTTGCCTTTTAAGGCATGGAAACTATTTTTTGTGACCCTTTCGTTTTAAAGGAGAACAGCAAGGGGGCATTCATCACAATGGATCCAACCCTAGGGGTGAAACTTTGGGCATGTCTGATATGTTGGCGGATGAACTATTTCAAAAAAATATTTGGAAAAGTGATGTGGATCTCAAAAATTAATTGCTTACATTCTCCTCTACACACCACTTCAGAAACTTGTTTAGGCCAAATTCAGCCAATTAATAAATCAGAGGTTGAATTTTCAAACTTCCAGATGGTAAAATTGCTTCTTTTTATGGGCAGAGATTAACTTTTAGCAGAGAACTAAAAAATAGGACCCATAAGTCATGTTTTCATCCCAATTTGAGTTGTTTCTCTAGAGAACTCAAATTTAATGGATACCCTGGAATGTCCTAATGGCAGCATTAGATTAATGCTAGTGAGACCCAGCTTCAAATCCACTTCAGTTGTGGAAGCTTACTCAATAGTTTTGAGCCAATACCTAACTTTGCCCAACCTACTTTAGGAAATTTGGGGGAATAATGAGAGGAAGAAGCAGCATACAGGTAATCCTTAAGTTATGACTGATTGTTTAGAGACAGTTTAAAGCTACGCCAGACCCCTCCCCAAAAGCTGTTTATAAAGACTTTCCAAAGTTCCTATTGCAGCCCTGATACACATACACATGCACTAACCCTAACCCTAACCCCAACCCCAACCCTATGATTCTATGTTCTATGAGCCAGTTTGCTATAAGGCAAGGGCCTTCAAACTTGGCAAGTTTAAGACTTGTGGACTTCAACTCCCAGAATTCCTGAGCTAACATGACTGGAGGAGGAATTCTGGGAGTTCAAGTCCACAAGTCTTAAAGCTGTCAAGTTTGAAGACCCTTGCCTTATAGTAAACAGGCTCATAGAACATAGAATCATAGGGTTGGGGTTAGGGTTAGCGAATGTTGAAGACCCCTGCTGTAAGGGTTAAGGTGCTAGATTAGAAACCAAGAGACTATGAGTTCTAATCCTGCCTTAGTCATGAAAGCTGGCTATGTTCAGCCAACTCCCCTCTCTCCACTCAATCCACCGCATAGGTCTCCAACCTTGGCAACTTTAAGACCTGTGGACTTCAACTCCCAGAATTCCTCAGCCAGCAAAGGAAGAAGAGCAAAGCTGGCTGAGGAATTCTGGGAGTTGAAGTCCACAGGTCTTAAAGTTGCCAAGGTTGGAGACCTCTGATTCTACCTCACAGGGCTGTTGTTGTGAGAACATTACGTCTGCTGTCAGGAGTTGCACAAAAATAAAGTTGGATATCAACCAATTTATTTTTCAATGCTATTATATATCCTACCCGAATCCTATACAGACTCTCAGGATGTATCATGGATAGGGGACCAAAAAGAAAGCAGGACCACTTAACACCACTCAATATTTGTTTAGTCCCAGGAGTTATTCTTACACTGCTGCTTTGGAAGTTGAGTTGCTTTTTTTTTTTTCTCCAGAGGACCCCATTCTGTCTTGATGAAAGCAAGCTATTGAGATTTAGTGCTTCACCCTTCTCCAATATGGTTATTTATTTGTCAATGGTCTTTCTTCCATAAATGGTTGCTGATTAGATTTGCTGATGAAGGTTTCCTAGTTTTTAGCCAAGGTTTCCAGATTGGCAGTTCGTAGGGGAGGCCAATGAGTAGGGGGGGAAAGGAGAGGGAGGGGAGGGTTTGCTGTGAAAGTGTTGCAACTGAACTGAAGACAGATCCAGCTCTTCCAGGGTTCATCCATGCCACATCCTTCCATTCATAAAATCTGGCAAGCAGACAATGTCAGTTGCAATCAGGGTAGCGTTTACTCTATGCTTGCTGTGTAAGTGATACCCGTGACCCAATATTTTTCTTGAATTAAACCCATCATACATCTGGGTGGTTGTTGTTTTTTAACTATCATCTTCCCCTGGTCCCCAGTAACATCAGAAGCAATCCACACTTTTTTTTTTTCATATACAAATTGGAAGATTATCCTGGAAAGGATACAAACAAGCTCTAAGCTCTTTCCTTGGCCTGCTAATAAGGACCGTTAAAAAGGAGGGGGAAAAAAAAAGATGATTTCCTTGTTACAATAAAGCTTGGTTGTTCTTGGCAACAGCTTGCCAACTTGCCACATAGCTACTTCATAGCTGGCACTGCCTGCAAGAGCTGCTCAAGAGGCAGAAATCCAACAGGCCCAGCTTTCCAGCACAGTGATGGAGTGAATCAAGACACATTTTGGGAGTTGAAGTCCACACATCTTAAAAGTTTGAAGAGGTTGTGAAATACTGTTCCATAACATCGCGAGCTATATGTCCAAAACATTGCATGATTAATTAGTGCTAATGGGTTATCAAATTCTATACTGGTGAATGTCACACCTTGGGTTTGATTCACGCAATATACAAAGCCAAAGAACTGTGATTAATATGTTGTACGCTATGGCAATCAAGTGTGAGACCTCTTCAACTTCATTGAGTAACCCTCAAGGCTTATCCGAGAGTCTTTTGTGAACATAATGGTCGCACCTCTGGGAATTATCCTAAAGCATCATAATCTTGGCGAATATTTTTTTTTGGCGTTATGAAAATCCTAAGAACTCTTCTGAACTTGCAGAAATATGATTCCCCTTAATTTTGATAGGAGTACAGGCAGAGTTTGAGAAGAGAGAGGCCCTGGTTTTATTGATAGGATCCTTAGTTGGATTACAGTAATTTTCATATTATGATTCTGACTGCCTTTTGCTGTATTTTCCTTCCCCCATTTAACAATTGTACTGTGAAGGCTTACGAATCTGATCAGGGGCAAGTAAATCAATGTGTATCTCATTTTTACGTCCTATTGTAAACCCCAAAGAGCTTTTCAATATTGTGTGAATGAGTCATGAGAGATCTTTCAAGTCAGAAATGTAGAGTTTGCCCAATGCCATAAAACATCACTTTTCCTGCATGTCTTTTGTTCGTATTCCTCTGGCTCAACTTTCTAAACAGCAAATCAAATACTGTAGTAACATTTGCTGTACAGGACGAATCATGAGTACATTGTTTAACATCTGCTCCTGTTTTCATTATGGAATTTACACTCACGTTATAATAAATATAGTGGCTTCTCGCTACCCTCTTTTCCAAAAAGTTGAAGATTGTGAAAGATGGCTTTTCTTCCCATCGAAAGACTAAAAGCCTGCCAAAAAAATGCTAAAATGGTCTGAATCAGAGGCAAACGAGCGGATGGAAACTCATTACTCATTTTTCTCCAGCTGCATTGTTCAAAAGGGAAACAGGAATTCCTTAATATGACTTTTTTACATTCCCCTTGCTATGTGACAGTATGCCAGTCATGAAAACAGCTATGTAGTTTGTGGTGACAATTGGCAGTAGACAACAACTGAGATTAAAACGTTTTAACACACACACGCACACACTCTTTCTGTGCACTCATTTTTCAATGTATAAAAAAAAACCTCACCCGTAAGATGTATAGTTAGCTGTAATGGGCCAAATCTGGCAGTTATTTTACCCAACCACCCAAGAACATCTGATTCAAATTTAGCTGTAGTTACCTAACATCTGGAGAGTCAAGGCTTCGGTGCCAACATTTATTAAATGCACGGTGGTGCAGTTGAATCCTGTTACAGAGTTTTTAATTTAATACTAACCCTATCCTACAGAGAGGGCAAGTCCTTGAGATGTTTGTGAGCCTTTCAACTGGAGATGACAACCGTCTGCAAACTCTTCATCCTTTCGGGTCCAAAAGCCTCTGTGGAGGACCCATGAGCCTCTGTGGATACAGCTCTTACGCTGCCCACATAAGTTTACCAGTTTGTTTGAGCCACCGCAACATGCAAAATCGTTTTCTTAAAGGCCTCCATTCTCGGCTCGCTCCTTACCACTTAGTCTGACTCATAGGCCTCCTCCAGCACACAAAAGAAGCAGAAGAAAAAGGAAAGGAAAGTTAAAAACAAAAACCGGAGAACGAACTGCTTTCCACAGCAACCGAGGTTTCTTCTGATCTCTATTATGAAACATGCAGCAATCATCCAGAACAGCTCTAAATTACACCTTCTTCCAGCTAACATGAAAACGCCACCTCACCAGCCATTGTGATGGCAAGCTGGCTTGGTGGAAACAGATACCAGCATTAAAAAAAAAAGGGTTTTGGGTATCTGGCGACAGAAGGAGAAAATACAGATATTCTGCCTGCAACGCTGGATGGAAATATTTATTTATCAAGATTAGTCACAAGGAGTAGTAACAAGCATCAAGAATTAGGTTTCATCTCTGCATTAATTGAAGCTGTTGCTCCATCTTGTACTCATGAGTTCCACAGCTCACTACTATTCTTATTATGACTACTCTCTAGGTGCAATTCTAGCTCCCTTTACCCCCTTACACAAGTGTGTGCATGTGTGTGCGTCAAATAACCCATGCAAATTTGTTAGTGTGTAAAAATGATTTAAAAAAAAAAAATACCGGACTATAGATATAGCATTTTCTGTATTGTTGCAGTTCTTCCATTGTTTAACTACAGAATAAAAGGTAAAGGTTTCCCTGTCTAGTCATGTCTGAATCTATGGCACAGTGCTCATCTCCTTTTCTTGGCCAAGGAAACCAGCCTTGTTACTTTCCCACGAAAGTGGTACCCATTAATCTAGTCGCATTTGCATGCTTTCGAACTGCTAGGTGGGTAGGAGCTGAGGTAGGAAAGGGAGCTCACTCCATTGTGTGGAGCTCAGGTCTCGAACATTTTACCTGAGTTTAAATCAAAGAGAATACAATGAAAATTGAAGGATTTCCTAAATGGCGTTTCTTCTTTCCTCCTGAAAGCAAGGCTAGTGAAGTGCTGAAGACCACAAAGGGATTCCAAACTCTAGTGGACCTTTGTGAAACGTTGGCTTATGTGGAATTTACATGGGCCTAACGGAAGAAAGCTTATCTGTTTAGTTCTTGTGCATTTTACTAAAATGGCAGCTTAAAAAGTTGTGTATCTGCTATTTGTGATGCCGATGTCCATGTTTTAAAGTGGAAAATTGACCTCTTTGCTTTGTGCTGTGTACACTAAGATTTCTACAAAAGTAACGGGGAAAAAAACCCTTTTTATGGCTCACATAGCTTAAAATAGCCGTCACTCAAAACATGCACTTGTGTGTTTCATTCTAAATAAATTGTTTCTTTCGAGGAAAAAAGAAAAGAAAATATTTCTATCCCCCCCAAGTTTGATATCCTGCTTGGTTTAGGCTGTAGCACTCCATCTCCCCCCATTCTTTTTTTTTTTAAATATAGTTTATTAGTTTTTACAATTAAAACCAACCAACAATACATACACAAATAAGCAAAGGAAAAGAAAGAAAGAAAGAGAAGGAAAAAAGGAAAAAAATTAGAAAAAAGAAAGAAAAAGAAAAAAGGAAAAGAGAAAAAAAAAAGAGAGAGAAGGTTAAAAGCATTCTTATTTTTACAGTTTGCAAGATCTTTTTTCATAACCTTAATTTGTGTCATGTACACGCACCTGTTCTTTACTTATCTCGCTACCTCATTATTATAAGTTAATACTTTTCTCTTATGCCTTATGATATATAATTTATCTTTGGTCAATCCAATTATACCAACAATTCCAGCTATCATAATATAGTGAAGTGTCTTTGTTTTTTAGTGCCAAAGTCAATTTATCCATTTCGGCACATTTTGAGATTTTTTCAATAATCATCTCCCCCCATTCTAAATGCAACCCCCCCAACCTTTATGCAGCGTTTTTTTCCAACTCGGTTTTGCAAGTCACAAAAAACGAGGCAATTTCATTTCCAACCCATAAAAAAAACCTGTTCCAATGACTGCTGTTTTGGACGTTTCAAGCTTTCACGGAAGGGCAGATCATAAAACACGACCCAAAGAGTTTGTGGAAAAAAATGATTGCTCGGTTGTTGCAAATTAGATCACCAAAGATACAAGCACCAGGCAAATAAATTATAGTCTGACTTCCCAGTCCTAGCACACACACACACACACACACACCCTCTCATAAATAATGTTGAAATGCAGGACGAAGCTTCCTGGCCAATACTTATTTTCCCTTTGCTAATTGGGGAGAAGATGTCCATGGTATAATTTAACGCTGTCGTCCACTTTTTCATGTCAGGAGTAAAGAAAACACAGAAATGGGTTTCAGAAGTGAAAGGAATTTCTGGACGTGGCAGCAAACGGATTTAGACAATTCCACAGCTGGGTGCAAACTCCCTTTGGATGACCAGCTGCCAAGCAGTCACATGTTTAACCTCCACTGGGCTGAAGTTGTCCTCGCCCCCCCCCCCAAAAAAAGAGGTGGGCAGCATTCCATCAAAGAAAAAGCCGTTGCCAGCCTCTCTCCCGCCCCCTCCCATTCTGTGGAAACTCTGAGAACGCTTCTCTCTCCCCTCTTTTTTTTTTCTTTTTTCTTCTTCTCCTCTTGCAGGCCTCCTGCGTGCAGCCCAAAGGAAGGGCTCATTTGAGATTTCAGGCCTGTATTTTGTAAGCTGCAGCCAATGCCTGGGTTTCTCTCTCTCTGCCCGATTAGGAACTTGGGAACTCCATGTTTCGACTGTGGCTAGTGGAGAATGGAATGACAGAGTTGGAAGGGACCTTGGAGGTCTTCTAGTCCAACCCCCTGCTTAGGCAGGAAACCCTACACCACTTCAGACAAAGGGTTATCCAACATCTTTCTAAAAACTTCCAGTGTTGGAGCGTTCACTACTTCTGGAGGCAAGTTGTTCCACTGGTTAATTGTTCTAACTTGGACCACAACTGATCCCACAATTCATGTTGCTAACATATAACAGATAATCAGAGTTGGAAGGGACCTTGTAGGTCATCTAGTTCAACCCCCCCCCCACCCAAGCGGGAGACCCTACACCATTTCTGACAAACGGCAGTCCAATCTCTTCTTGAAAGTCTCAAGTGATGGCGCTCCCACAACTTCTGAGGGAAAAAGCTGTTCCATGGGTTGATTGTTCTCACTGTCCGAAAATGTATCATTTTTTTCCAGGTTGAATCTCTCCTTGATCAGTTTCCATCCACTATTCCTTGTCTGGCCTTTAGATGCCTTTGAAAATAATTTGACCCCTTCCTCCTCTCTATGGCAGCCCCTCAAATATTGGAAGACTGCTATCCTGTCTCCCCCGGTCTTTCTCTTCCCTAGACGAGCCAGGTCCAGTTCCTGCAACCGTTCTTCATATGTTTTAGCCTCCAGTCCCCTCATCATCCTGGTTGCTCTTCTCTGCACTTTTTCTAGAGTCTCAACCTATTTTTAATAGCGTGGTGACCAAAAAATGTGTTAAGTGAATGAGAAATGTGTTAAGTGAGTTTTGGTCCACTTGACGGCTGTTCTTGCTTCATTTAACAAACAGATTACTAATTTAACGAATTAAATTAGTAATCCCATTGTTAAGGGAATCTGGCTTCTCTGTTGACTTTGCCTTTCAGAAGGTTGCAAAAGGGGATCTCATGTGATCCTGGGACACTTCAGCCATCATAAATGTGAGTCAGTTGTCAAGCATCCAAATGTAAATCACGTGACTATGGGGATGCTGCAATGGTCATAAGTGTGGAAAATGGTCATAAGTCACTTTTTTCCATTGCAGTTATAATTTCGAATGGTTTACTAAGTCAACTGTTGTAAGTCGAGGACTGCCTGTAGCGTATCTTCATGTAACACACACACACACACACACACACACACACACACACACTATGGCTGTATTGATCCTTGTTCTGGATTTGCATAATACAAAAACAACAATACATAACTAACGTAACGTAACGTAAAACATAACATGAAACATAACATAACACAACACAACACAATACAAACAACAGGTCAGACTCCAGTAGGCCTGGCCAGAACCACTGACTCTCATATACCTAACTCTGCACTTGATAGCAACAAATGTTCTATAACAAGGGTCTTCAAACTTGGCAAGTTTAAGACTTCAACTCCCAGGGGTCCTGAGCTAACATGACAATCTGGGTCCTCATTTTACCACCTCGGAAGGATGGAAGGCCGAGTAAACCTTGAGCCGATCAGGATCAAACTCCTTACTGTGGGCAGAGTTAGTCTGCAGTAGTGCATTCTAACCACTGTGAAGCAGGGAAGGAAGGAGGGAAAGAAGGAGGGAAGGAAGGAAAATAAATAGTAATACTGCATGTTCTAACCACTGTGAAGCAAGGAAGAAGAAGGGAAGGGAAGGAAGGAGGCAAGGAAGGAAGGAAGGAAAATAAATAGCAATACTGCGTTCTAACCACTATGAAGCAAGGAAGAAGAAGGGAAGGGAAGGGAAGGAAAGGAAAGGAGGGAAGGAAGGAAAATAAATAGTAATACTGCATGTTCTAACCACTGTGAAGCAGGGAAGGAAGGAGGGAAAGAAGGAGGGAAGGAAGGAAAATAAATAGTAATACTGCATGTTCTAACCACTGTGAAGCAAGGAAGAAGGGAAGGGAAGGAAGGAGGCAAGGAAGGAAGGAAGGAAAATAAATAGCAATACTGCGTTCTAACCACTATGAAGCAAGGAAGAAGAAGGGAAGGGAAGGAAGGAGGGAAGGAAGGAAGGAAAATAAATAGTAATACTGCATGTTCTAACCACTGTGAAGCAAGGAAGAAGAAGGGAAGGGAAGGGAAGGAGGGAAGGAAGGAAAATAAATAGAAATACTGTGTTCTAGCCACTATGAAGCAAGGAAGAAGAAGGGAAGGGAAGGGAAGGAGGGAAGGAAGGAAGGAAAATAAATAATAATACTGCATTCTAACCACTATGAAGCAAGGAAGAAGGGAAGGGAAGGAAGGAGAGAAGGAAAGAAGGAAGGAAAATAAATAGTAATACTGTGTTTTAACCACTATGAAGCAAGGAAGAAGAAGGGAAGGGAAGGAAGGAGGGAAGGAAGGAAGGAAAATAAATAATAATACTGCATTCTAACCACTGTGCCACCATGGCTCCCATCTGCCCACAATCAGCCCATCCACGGAGCAACAGAAGGAGCTGAAACCACATAGAAAACAAACCCAGGTTGAAACTAACAAAGCTTGGCGTGTTTTGAGAATGCAACCATTTGGTCCTTACCAGGTCTAACAACAACAACAACAACAATAACGCAGTGGCTCAGTGGCTCAGACGCTGAGCTTATTGACCAGAAAGGTCGGCAGTTCGGTGGTTCGAATCCCTAGTGCTGCATAACGGAGTGAGCTCCCATTATTTGTCCCAGCTTCTGCCAACCTAGCAGTCGAAAACATGTAAAAATGCAAGTAGAAAAATAGGGGCCACTTTGGTGCGAAGGGAACAGCATTCCATGCACCTTCAGCATTTAGTCATGCCGGCCACATGACCACGGAGACGTCTTCGGACAACACTGGCTCTTCGGCTTTGTAACGGAGATGAGCACCGCCCCCTAGAGCTGGAAATGGCTAGCATGGATGTGCGAGGGGAACCTTTACCTTTAGGTCTAATAAACTGGTGTTGCCTGAGATAAATTGGTGTTGCACAGATGGAGTGGTTTTGCTGTTTTCGCGTTCTCAGAAAGGAAGGGTGTTCCCATTATTCTTTTGCCTTGGAAGATTGATAAGTAGAACTCAATTCTGATAAGACCCAATATCCACAGTGAAATACTTAGTGTCATTTCTGGACATACTGCATTTACCCCCATCCCTTCAATTTCACAACAACTCACTCAGGAAAAGTTCCAAGAACTTGAAAACCAGGTACCCTTTTTCTGACATTTAGTTTGGTCCTTATAATGACCTTTTATTTATTAATTTATCTATTCGTTTGTGTGCCAACTCATTCTCTAGACTCTAGAGCATCCATCTACTTTTGGAAGTTGGACATTTTTCTCACATAACGTCCACAAGTGCGTTACACGTGCATCCCTAACTTATGACCGATTGCTTAGCAATTGTTCACAGTTATGACGGCTTATCTAGGGTCACTTTCAATCTGAGTTGTGACAGCGCTCCCTCCCAGTCATGTGACCACAACCTAGAAATATCCTGACAGTGAGAAGAATTAATCCATGGAACGACTTGCCTCCAGAAGTGGTGAACACTCCAACACTGGAGGTTTTTAAGAAGAGACTGGACAACCATTTGTCTGAAATGGTATAGGGCTGTGATGGCGAACTTATGGCACACATGCCAAAGGAGGCAGGCAGAGCCATTTGTGCCGGTATGCGAGCTGCAGGCAAACTTACCTCACTGCACATGTGTTCGCCTCACAGCTGATTTTCGGCCTCCTAAAGGCTTGAGGAAGGCTTCTGCAGGCTTCTGGAGGCTTTGCAGGCCGAAAACTAGCCCCGTTTCATCACTTCCTGTTTTTCCGAAAATACCGGAAAAGGCCGAAAAAGGCCTCAAACTGGCCGAAAATCAGCTGTGAGGTGCAGTGCAGGTAAGGGGGTAGTGGTGGTAGGGATTGTACTTGCATGCGTGGGGGTGTGTGCATTGCCTTCTGGGTGCTGGCACGTGAGCGTGAGCATGCAAGCGTGCGCATAATTTTTGGCACAGCAGCATGGGTGGAATTCAAATTTTTTAACAACCGGTTCTGTGGGCATGGCTTAGTTGGTGGGTGTGGCTTGGTTAATCATGTGACTGATTGGACGTGGCTTGGTGGTCATGTTATTGGCTGGGTGTGGCCAATTCAACATCACTCACATCGAGGCACGCATCTCCTCGCCTGGCCTCTCGTGACTGTGGGGATGCTGCAACAGTCGTAAGTGTGAAAAATGGTCATAAGTCACTTTTTTCAGTGCCATTGTAACTTTGAATGGTCACTCCAAAGTACCAGCAAAGGAAGGGAAAAAAAACTCCAGAGAAGTTCCTGAGACAGGAAGTCCAGTCCTGGCAAGAATGTAATAAGGGTTAACGGAGAGGCAGTTTCTGTAAGCAACACCAGAATGTTTCCTTCCTGCCTTCTTTACAGGATTAGGCCAGTAATTTCTTCTAACAACTGGTTCTCCGAACTGCTTAGAATGTTAACAACCGGTTCTAGCGAATAGGTGTGAACCGGTAGAATCCCACCCCTGCACAGCAGCCCAAAAAGGTTATCCACCACTGGTATGAGTGCTTGAGCAGGGGATGGACTAGAAGACCTCCAAGATCCCTTCCAACCCTGTTATTCTGTTATTTCAGTACTCCTAGATCTTCTCCATCATCTTTGAACAGATATGTTCTTCTCAAAGTACAGCTTAAGTTTTCCACCCACTGTTCTTTCCTAGCCTCGATTTTCCCCCTCCATTCACATTTTAAACCTCTCCCCTTGAAAGGAAGTGTCTCTTTGGATGCTAATTAACAGAGTCACAGAGCAATTTCATCCCCCAGTTCCTACGACTGTGAACATCTGCTGCTTGGCTATTTCCTTCAAGCGACTACCCCATTTTTATGCCATTGAACTTTGATGCTGGAGAAGACTTCCGCGAATATCATGGACAGCCAAGGGGAAAAAAAAAAAACCAGTAGATCACCGAACAAGTCAACCCAGCATCCTCATTCAAGGCACAAAGGATTAGACTCAAAGTAGACATTACTTCAGACGCATTATGCAAAGACTTAGCTTCTTTCCGGAGACAAAGATGGAAGAGTAAAAGAAGAAGGGGATGACCCAGTGGTGGTATTTGTCCGGTTCTGCCCAGTTCTGGAGAGCCGGTAGTGGCGATGAGCAGTGGAGATCGAACCTGTTCTCTTTGCTGCTCTGTGGTTGGCCCACCCGCCCTCCCGGGCTCCCATACTCACTTTTATGGCCAGAATTCAAAGAGCAGCTGCTTTACGCGGTGCAGAATAGCGCCGCATGTGGCAGCTGCTGCAGCGACCACCATCATGCAGGCTTGCAGGAGGCAAGTTAGAACACCTCTGTGCCTGCGCAAGATATGGGTTTGGCACGTGCGTGCATGCAACATGTGTGCAGGCACGCAAAGCGCGGCCACCAAGCCATGCCCACCGAACTGGTGGCAACTTTATTTGAATACCACCACTGGGATGACCAGCAACAAGATGGATGGACCATGGGGATGAGTTGCATCATTGGAAAAATGGAAGGACCAGGTCACCATGGGAGAAAATTTATCCTTGTAGTTGCTAACCATGACTTGATGCCAAAAAAAATCAACCCACACTATTCCACTTTGAGGGAAACTGGAAAAACCAAGAAAGACATCATCAGTTTGATCTAAGCATCCTATACAGGTACCACAATACGGTTAGTCTTCGATGTACAATCACAATTGAGCCCAAAATTTCTGTTGTTAAGTGAGACATTTCTTAAGTGCCAAACCTCTGAATTTTGATCACTCGATCGTAAGAATGCTGAAAAGTTCATAACTGTGAAAACAGTCATAAGTCATTTTTTTCCCAGTGTCGTTGTAACTTTGAACAGTATTAAACAAACTGTTGAGGACTACCTGTACATGCCAGTGACCAAGCACCCAAATTTCGATCATGTGACCATGCTGCAATGGTCGGGAAACTGGTCGTAAGTTACTGTTTTCAGTGCCATTGTAACTTCGAACAGTCGCTAACCAATTGGTTATAAGTTGAGAACTATCTGTAGTGTAAGTCTAGTATTTGTATTGGGGAGCAGGGAAAATGAACATGAAGGTTACACCAGTTATTTCTTTCCTTGATCTGATCGGCCTCAACAAGATTAACAGAGTTGGAAGGGACCTTGTAGGTCAGTGATGGCTAACCTATGACACACGTGTCACTCGTGACACGCCGAGGCACTTTGACTGACACGCCTGTTGGTGTGGGGAAAACCTGTGCTCTGCTCCAATCCCTGCTCCCTGCTTGTTGCGTGGAGGCGTGGTGTCACCGCTGCCGCAAGATCTTTGCAGCAGAGAACCAGTTTTAACCGCCATAAACTGAGGTTTGTCAGTTTCATTACCTCAGGAACGCTACAGGAGGAAAGGAGATCCATGAGGTTCACAGCCCTGTAAGGTGGCCTTCCGATCCCCACATCCTGCACCTGCAGCCCTGAGACCAGGGAGACGAGTTTCACAGCCCTGTGTGATCACCCCAGCCCAGTCCGTCATAAACCAAATTATTGATATTTCTTAAAGTGACACACGACCCGAGGAAGGCTACACTTTTTCCCGATTTTCGACACACCAAGCTGAAAAGGTTAGCCATCACTGTTGTAGGTCATCTTGTCCAACCGCGCCACCCAAGCACTATTTCTCACTGATGGCAGTCCAGTCTCTTCTTGAAAGCTTCCAGGAATGAAGCTCCCACAACCTCTGAAGGCAACTTCTGTTCCATTAGTTGATTATTAGATGTCCTGATGAAACACACAAGGTTTTCTCCATGGCTTTAATGGTTTCGCCATTGATATAGTTGGAGAATAACAAACCACAAACCCCTACGATGAAATGGTTTTGCCCAAATGACAGGATCATGTTCTACCTTAACGTGATTTTTAGCAATAGCAATAGCACTTAAGACTTATATACCACTTTATGTGCTTTACAGCCCTCTCTAAGTGGTTTTACAGAATCAGCCCCTTGGCCCCAACAATCTGGGTCCTCATTTTACCCACCTTGGAAGGATGGAAGGCTGAATCAACCTTGAGCCTGGTGAGATTTGAACTGCCAAATTGCAGGCAGCCGGCAGGCAGCAGAAGTAGCCTGCAGTACCGCACTCTACCACTGCGCCACCGAGGCTCTTTTACCAAGACATTTGTAATGAACTTCTAACAGTGTACGGAGATTCTCAGTCATTCATTCCCCACCATTCAGTCAGAGCTAAAGAAGCTTCTAGGATGAGAAGCGAAACGTCTTCTATGGAAAAAAAAAACGTGAAAGTCCAGTTGCCTTCTTGCAAAAGCATCTTTGAATTTTTAACATACTTCTTCTAAGCCCATTTCCAGTTTGGACAAAAAATAATAATTCTTTGGATAGATGACAATCCCAAAATATCTTTTGGTCACTGTTTCTCAATGTTGACATTCTGGGTATTGAAAGCATGTATCAAGAAAGCATATGTCAAGAAGTTGCCAAGTCTGTATTTATAGCCTGTAAAACCCACACACTATTATCAAAAAGAGTTGATGAACATGGTTATAGTCCTTTCTACTATGTATCTACATCTACTATATTCCTGGCTATAGGAGATGTTGAGAAGATCAGATATTTTAATGTTCCTCGCTAATAAGTTTTTAAAAAAACAAATATCCTTAACATTGCATACTTTTAAAAGTCGCATTTTATTGTCTGCTGCCATTTTTTATTACAATTTCTAAGTGTCTTTAAACATTTTTTTTAAAAAAATAACTTGCCTTCGTAGCAAACCATCCAGAGAAGACCAGTATCAAATCTAGTGATTATACTGGTAAAAAGTATGTAACGTTGAGAATATAAATGCATTGCATTGAGGCCAGATCTCTTACAACAGCTTTTTTCCCCAGAATTCACATGTAACGTGAATGTAAATCCTGTAACCAAAATAGAAGCCGATTTTTAAACAATTTACTTAAGACTCATCCTTTATTGTAAATATTAGTCTTTGATTTGCTCTGTTAATGCTGAGCCCTCCTGATATGAACGACAGATATGCAGGAAAAGTTTTGGCTTTATGACGCAGAGTAAACTAAACTCTATCTTTCTAGCTTGAAACAGATCCTGTTCAAATCTGAATGTTTTTTTTAAGTCCACGTAGCTTAAAGTTGCCAAGTTTTGAGAAATACCATTCCTGTGATAATGGCAGGGAAGAGACATCGCCAGTGATCTATTTTATGTTTATGTTCCCCTCCCAGAGGGAGGCAAACAGTAAAACCACGTTCATAAAAGATTAATATCAGGATTTGATGAGAACTTGCAAACCTCAAGCAATTGGGCAGGACACAAAGCGATGGAGGAAAATTAATCAAGGAGAAGAAGCAACCAGGAAGAAGAAGAAATTTTCTGACAGTGAAAACAATCCAGTGGAATGACTTGATTCCAGAAGTTGTGGGGGCTTCAGTCCTGGAGGTTTATAAGAAGAGATTGGACTGCCATTTGTTTGAGATGGTATAGGTTTATAGGTTTTTTTCTCTGGACTAGAAGATTGCCAAGGTTCCTTCTAATTCTGTTATTCTGTTCTGTTCTAATACTCCGTTTCCACTTCATTCAAGATCAGCGGAAAGTTAAGATATCTCCAAGCACAGATATGGTTGTAGTTCTACAAGTGATACATTCTTAAATCCTACACATTGGTCCATACACACCCATCTTTTGTTACTGGATGGGATAAGCGTGACTCACTTAATCCTTTTACAGGAATTGCCTCTTCCGGTCTCCTTTGGAAACCTTATCTGGTTTCCATCCAGGGAAAACAGCTGGTTTATGTAGCTTCGACCCAACGCCCAAGTGCCAAAATCTGAGATCCTATGATTGCTTTTCGGAGGCTTTCAAAGCCAGCCCCTGGCGCAGTTGAACCTCCAATATCATCTTCCTGAACAAATTTGCATCAGGGAAAGTTTTCTTCCACCAGGAGAATAAAAACAAAGGAATTGTATTTTACAAACAACACAGGACTGGGGGAGAAGAGTAAAGAGCTCATGTAAAGCTTGTGGACTAGACACTTCCCAAGGCAAATATATTTAAAAAGTAAAGAGACTGGGGATATTGGTGTAGCCCTGATGAGAAGCCAAGTTAGGTGGCCGTGTGGCACCTTGCCTTAAAAGGCGGAGTTCACAGATCCCAAAGTGGCTTAATATGATGTGTTGATAAACCAGGGCTAAAACAAGCCACACTTAAAAGGCATTTGGTTCCGGATTGGGACCAATTGAAGGCCTTCTTCAACTTGTCCAAGTTCCAGCCATCCTGGAAACAAACATGGCATGATGCAATCCTTGTTGGCTGGGGAATTCTGGCAGCTGAAGTCCACACATCTTCAAGTTGCCACTGCTCTGATCTGTACGATGTGCGCAGATCTTGCGATGAGCATGCAAACCTCCTTCATCTACCTTTCAATCATGAGGTGTTTTTTTTTTATATCACTGGCCTTTGGCTTCACTCGTTTTCTCTCAGTCTGAGCTCAATCCTTATCAGAAAATGTCCACGTTCAAGGGGGGAAGATAAACCCTTCTTAAACTATAGATTCCACTGACCATCGGATCCTACAGATCTACTCTTTTACACAAGAAGGGCTGAAATCACACAACATGCTAAGAACCAAACCCCATCATGGTTTCCACATGTTGTGTAAAGTTAGCCCTGGCGGATTCCTCAGCATGGCTATGAACCTAATTGCGGTGCTTTGATAAGCCATGATTAAACAAGGCATGGTTTAGTGCAAGATGTGAACCCACTCAGTGGGAGACTGCCCTTCCATTAAAAAATAACAACAAGCCACAATAGCACAGCTAGTGCACAGATGTCTAAACTTTACCTAAATTAGTAGTGTTGATCTGGAAACAGCCACAAAAATATTTTTTTTAATAAATGAATAACTTCCAACCTTCTTCCGTAGAGCTCATGGCACAATATGTACTTTTTTTACTAGGACCAGAACAATTGTGAGTTGCACACAACTGCAGGATCCAAACATCAGTTTTATAGCACAGTGAACATTTGAATAAGGGTCCCTGGATTCCAACTATTCCACATGACAAAATATTATGTCCTGTCAAGGAATCCATTTATTATCACTGCTGAAACCCAACAGGTGACAATGTAATTCATTTTAGAAGTTAGAATGAGTTTTATGCACGATGAACGTCCTGATGGACTCTTATCAAAGGTGACCATGCTGGAGAGACCCTCCATCCCAAGCACTTTTTAAAACCCATCAAGCAGTGGTTTTCTAGAATAGGAATAGGAATAGGAATAGGAATAGGAATAGAATAGGAATAGAATAGAATAGAATAGAATAGAATAGAATAGAATAGAATAGAATAGAATAGAATAGAATAGAAAATATGGAATGGAATAGCATGTACTGAACTGCTCTAGAATAGAATAGAATAGAATAGAATAGAATAGAATTAGGAATGGGAATAGGAATAGAATAGAATAGAATAGAATAGAATAGAATAGAATAGAATAGAATAGAATAGAACAAAAAAGGAATAGAATAGGAATAGGAATAGAATAGAATAGAATTAGGAATGGGAATGGGAATAGGAATAGAACAGAACAGAACAGAACAGAACAGAAAGGAATAGAATAGGAATAGAATAGAATAGAATGGAATAGGAATAGGAATAGAATAGAATAGAATAGAATAAGAGTTGGAGGTCTTCTAGTCCAACCCCCTGCTTAATATAGCATGCTTCTGAGCATAGACAGAGTGCACCTCCTCTCTTGGCGAGCAAGGGATTACAGCACTTGCAAACTACATGTGCATTGAGGTCGCGCAACGTGCCCCCACCCGACATTGTAGTTTTACCCTGGCTAGAGCCGGGAACGCAGCCAACTCTGGGCGATCCGGGAAACCCTGGTTTAAGGAAAGCGTGAGAACTCGCCGGCCCCTGCCAGTACCTTTTCTTCCGAGGAAGCAGCGCTACAACAGGCGGCGGGAGAAAAGAGACCGACTCTCCCCCCGCCTGTTCCCTGCAGGACCGCTCTCCCTAGGCAGGCCCGTCCAACCAGGAGTCTCTGAGCCTATGCAAAGTATTTTCCACTCGCGCACCGGGATCGGAACCAAACTGGCGGCGTGAAACCAGAAAAGGGGGCTTTTCTCCCGAGCCAACCCGATTTCCATCCGCGCGTGGGCCCCTCCCGCCCCCTCCCCCATCGGAAAAAGCCACGGCTGTCTTACCTGCGGCGGAGACCAGGTCCCCGTCGCTCAGCTCCCCGGAATCCGAGTCCATGGCGTTGCAAGGGGAGCCTCCGGTGCAAGCGGGGCTGTCAATGCAGCCCCTCGGCAGGGAGCTCCAAGCTCTCCGCGCCGCCCGGCCGCTTGCAGGAGTCCCGGAGAGAGCGAAGAGAGACGATCCAGCCCCGCACCGGGTCGCTTCCAGCGCATGCAGCAGCAGCAGAAGCAGCAGAAGAAGAAGAGACGGCCACCGGTCCAGCCTGTTTCTCTCCCCACCTCCCAAAAAAGCTCCGGCCGCCGGCTCGGGAGGAGCCAAAAAGGCAGGTGGGCGGCGCTGGATGGCGCGGAGGGACGGAGACACACACACACACACACACACACAAAACACACACACACACACACACACACACACACACTGCGAGGGACGCTTGAGAAGGGACGGCGTGTTTCTGGAGCTCCGTCTTTCATTAGAACAGAGCTGGAAGGGACCTTGGAGGTCATCTAGTCCAGCCCCCCTGCTCACGCAGGAGAACCTAATACCATTTCAGACAAGCGGCTTCTACCTCCTCTGAAAAGCTTGTATGTAGTACGTTCCCTGGACTTCGTTTCAAGCAGCCCTCCCCCTCTTTCCCCCCGAGATTGGGGGTCTTCCCCTACAGCTTTGCAACCCCCTTCCCATAGATTCAGTCTCTCTTCGTTGCCCCCTCTTCCCCCCATCAATACCACGTCCCCAGGGGTAGGATTCAAAATTTTTAACAACCGGTTCTGTGGGCGTGGCTTAGGTGGTGGGCGTGGCTTGGTGGTCATGTGACCGGGTGGACGTGGCTTGGTGGTCATGTTATTGGCTGGGTGTGGCCAACTCAATATCACTCACATTGAGACACGCATCTCCTCATCTGGCCTCTCATGACTGTGGGGATGCTGCAACAGTCGTAAGTGTGAAAAATGGTCATAAGTCACTTTTTTCAGTGCCATTGTAACTTTGAATGGTCACTCCACACAAGCAAAGTACCAGCAAAGGAGGGGGAAAAAACTCCAGAGAAGTTCCTGAGACAGGAAGTCTAGTCCTGCCAAGAATGTAATAAGGGTTAACGGAGAGGCAGTTTCTGTAAGCAACACCAGAATGTTTCCTTCCTGCCTTCCTTACAGGATTAGGCCAGTAATTTCTTCTAACAGCCAGTTCTCCGAACTGCTTAGAATGTTAACAACCTGTTCTAGCGAATAGGTGCGAACTGGTAGAATCCCACCTCTGCGCGTCCCTCTCTGCAGATGGAGGCTCCCCTAAGAAAAGGTTTGGCTCAATTGGAATTAACACAAGGCAAACTTGGTTTTCTTCGGGATGAAAATTTTGATTTCTCTGTATGTGGGGACTAAAACCCTCCAATTCTTTCCTTCCTTCTCTCAGCCTCAGATGCAAAGGCAGGCAGCCAGCAGGGGTTGATTTTGGAAAAGACACATGATCCAACTTGCATCGCTAGGCTGCATTCAGATGCCACACTAAATAAACCAAGATAGTGATTTGGCTCAACCTGTGTGTGGGAATCCAACCGTCAGAGATTTGCAGACCAGAGGTGGGTATTCAGCAGGTTCTGACCAGTTCTGAAGAACTGGTAGTGGAAATTTTGAGTAGTTCGGAGAACCGGCAAATGCCACCTCTGACTGGCCCCGCCCCCATCTATTCTCCGCCTCCTGAGTCCCAGCTGATTGGCTGGATCTTCTTTGGTTGCCCTACGCAGGAGAACAGAGCTGGAAAGCAGGTTAGTGGGGTGGGGAGGGAATGGGATTTTGCAGTATCCTTCCCCTGCCACGCCCACCAAGCCACACCATGCCCACCAAGTCACACCCACAGAACCAGTAGTAAACATTTTTGAATCCCACCACTGTTGCAGACCAGGAATGGTCACACTGAACATGAACCACTGCAGCTCTGTTCTCCTGTGTAGGGCAACCAAAGAATGGATAACCATTTGTCTGAAATGGTTTAAGGTTTCCTTCCTAAGCAGGGGGCTGGACTAGAAGATCTCCAAGGTCCCTTCCAACTCTGTTATTCGATTCTATTCTAAGATGGTGGCCCCAGCCATGCAATCAAAGCCCCATTCCTTTTTTTTAAAGGTGTGTTGCAACCCTGTACCAGAACTAGTACAGCTGCACAGTCAGTTCAGGAAATCGTGATATCCAGGAAACCAAGAAAGAACAAAATATTCCACAGTTACAATGGAGAAAAACTAACTGCAGTAGGAAATGATCTGGAGCTCAGGTTCAGAAAACAATGACAAGGATGAAAGAAAGAGCAGCAACAAACAAACAAACATTTGCTATTGTTTTTAGAAGTTTGCAAGAATAACCAACCTGTTCAAAAATAAACCAATCAATAAAATGTCTTCCTTCTATCTTTGGAAATCAAGAGGTGAGTCAAGTAAATTTGACCAGCATTTCCCATCTTGAAGCAATTCACATTTTGGTGGATTGCAACTGGCCTTGTCTATAACCAAGATCCATGGGGGCTCTTAAAACTGAGAAAGGCAGTAAACATTGCTTTAAAATGCTCTATTGTTGGGATTGGGCAGAAAGACATGTGTGCCTACCTATACCCCTTTTCTTTATTGTAACATACAAGTAGAAATAAGATAGATAGATAGATAAATAGCTAGATAGATAGACAAGATACTGTAGATTAGATAGATGATAGATTAGATAGATCAATAGATTGATAGATTGATATAGATGATAGGTAGATAGATGATAGATGATAGATATAGAAGATACTATAGATTAAATAGATGATAGATAGAAGTTGATAGCTGATAGATAGATAGATGATAGATAGATAGATTGATGATAGATGATATAGGATAGATTGATCGATCGACAGATGGATGATAGGTAGATAAATTATAGATAGATAGAAAGATAGGAGAGAGAGGGAGAGGGAGAGAGAGAGAGGCACACAGAAAAAACAAACTCCTTTTTTATGCTTTTAGCTAAAGATCAGCAGATCAGACTTCCAAGGAAGGGTTTATATCAACATCATGAAGTAAAAGTAAGTGAAAACTTATTTATTTACCAGTACTTAAATAAACAAATGGTTTTTATAGACAAGTCATTATCTGCAGAGTAGGCACAAGAATACGACTGAACTGATGTTTTTTTATTGACCAGCTGGATTTCTGTTTAAGGTCAAGACAGTTTCATAGTTTTATTACACTGAACATTACCAAGGTCTTCATATCGAAGTCCCCAAAATCTTCATTTTTTCCATTTGGGTTTCCAAGATTTATCCAGTACTCCGGATTCACCATGCTTCCCAAATTGAAATGGCAGCTAGTAATGTACACTACTTTTTGCTGTTTATTTTTCCTCCTTCTCCTCTTCATCAAAATGTTTGATGTTCTCAAAAACTCTCAGTGAGTGGGATGCGATTTGTGGGTGAAAACGCCAATCATGAAAACAGGCCACTGGCTCGGTTGCAAAAGAAATCATCCAAACTATAGGACTTTTTTGAGTTCTCTCTCTTAAAATATCTTTAAGAGCGAAGACTGCGCTTGGAGGAGGAATTTGATCCTTGTGGTTTACAGTTTGGATTGAGAAGATGCTGAACATCTGCTATTAATACTGAAAGCCCAAGGAGCTGCAGAATTTCTCCATGATTGACATTCAAACTGGGCAAAATGCCATTTAGGCCATGAACAACTGTGTGAAGATTTTTTAGAGAAACCAACTAACAGCCCCTACAAGATCCTGGCCTGGCCTGGATGGAGATTTTTCTGCCATCCCAGAAACAGTTTCATCTCCTGACCACAGGCATCAACTTTGAAGATGGGTGGGTATCTCCTCTTTCAATTAGCTTTCAAGGTTATTTCCAACACTCTTTATGGATAGCTATTTTGGACTTGCTTTGTTCCAAGGGGATTTATTTTCAGGCCATGGAGGATGAGATGACAGGCAGGAGTCTGGACATGTTTGGGCCTACATCATCATTTGCTAATGTTCAGTAGCTGTTTGCAATGTGTAGAAATGATTTTGAAGCCATGATGATGAAGCCATGATGATGATGAAAGAGAAGGACCAGGGGAGACATGATAGCAGTCTTCCAATATTTGAGGGGCTGCCACAGGGAGGAAGGGGTCAAGCTATTTTCTAAAGCGCCTGTAGGCCAGACAAGGAATAATGGATGGAAACTGAACAAGGAGAGATTTAACCTGGAAACAAGGAGAAACTTTCTGACAGTGAGAACAATCAACCAAATGGAACAGAAGTTGCCCTCGGAAGTTGTGGGAGCTTCATCCCTGGAGGTTTTCAAGAAGAGACTGGACTGCCATTTGTCAGAAATGGTGTAGGGTCTCCCGCTTGGATGGAGGGTTGGACTAGATGACCTACAAGGTCCCTTCCAACTCTGATTATCTGTTATCTGTTATCTGAAGCCATTAGAAGAAGAAGAACATCATAGCTTCAAAATCTAAGGGACTAGTTTGGATAAAACTCAGCGGCACTTTTTTATGCAGCTGTTGATAAAAAATTGTCAACATGATTGCCAATGTCCGATGACTGATATGGCAGAAGAAGGAGAAGGTGGGGGTGGAGGTGGAGGTGGAGGTGGAGGTGAAGGGGAAGGGGAAGGGGGGAAGGGGAAGGGGAAGGGAAGAAGAAGAAGAAGAAGAAGAAGAAGAAGAAGAAGAAGAAGAAGAAGAAGAAGAAGAAGAAGAAGAAGAAGAAGAAGAAGAAGAAGAAGAAGAAGAAGAAGAAGAAGAAGAAGAAGAAGAAGAAGAAGAAGAAGAAGAAGGGGAGGAGGAGGAGGAGGAAAAAGAAGAAGAGGAAGAAGAAGAGGAGGAGGAGGAGGAGGAGGAGGAAAAAGAAGAAGAAGAAGAGGAAGAAGAAGAGGAGGAGGAAGAAGAGGAGGAGGAGAAGAAATAATAATGATTTCCACAACACCCTGAAACAGCATTGTGATTATGCCTTGTGAAATAGTTTTTTGGGGGTAGGGATTCTAGAATAACTTTCTGCAACCTGATGCTTTCCAAGTGATTTTGGATTATAGGTTTGATTTGCCAAGCAGGCTGATTGGGAATGGATGATGAGTCCCACACCCAGGTTCTCACTTGACTAAACATCTCTTTGGCTGACTTCCCTCATTTTCCCTCAGTCCCACCTAATTCGTAAGGGATAAAGTAAGAAAAGGTTCTTAAGGTCTCCAAGGAAATGTAGATTATGATCAATATGATGAATTTAAATATCAATCTTAGGACATGTCCGAGGGATGTCCCTTTGTTAACTGTCCAGTTACTCTTTAAGCTGGTAGATCTTTGAGTGATAAGGGTGGCCTTATACTTATTCAACTCTTTCTTGGCTAGTTAAATTGATCAGGATGCTACCTCTTCCAGGATCATAGAGCTTATTGATGTCATCTTGTAGTTGGGCATACAAGGGTCATAGAGAGCCAGCTTGGTCTAGCAATAGAGGTACTGGCCTAAAAACCAGGCGAAGGGGAGTTCTAGTCATGAAAACTGGCCTGGGTATCCTTGGACCAGTCAGTCAGTCTCAACCCAACTCACTTCACAGGGTTGTTGTGATGGGGAAAATAGAAGGAGAAAGGAGCACAGGATTTTAAGTATGTTCACCATCGATATTTAATAACAATAAAGGCAGAATATAAATAAATATAATGATGTATAAAATATGATATATTGAAGGAGTTACACTGATTGAAAACTTGCCAGGACAGAAACGCATGATATGAAATAAATGGATACATACAGGTCGACATAGAATACTATTATTTATAAATATCTGGACGACCTCAACTTGGAGAATGCTGATTTGTAACGTATACAGAGGGAATTCCTCACTTTAATGGAGGCATTTTGCCCTTCCAGCAAAAATAAATAAAGTGAGCTATTTCCTGCAACTTATCACTCCGTTTAATTTATAAAGCTATATGCTCTCCTTGGTGTATATTTTCTTTAAAAGAAATAGTGGAGAATTGCCCAACAGATGGTCTTTGAGTCTGCCATGTGTTTTATGTTCTTGAAGCCATTTCTCCTGGACAGCCCAAGAATTGGTCAAGTCATCCTTGTTTGGGATCTGAGAAGGATTTATGGGGATGGGATAGAGACCAAATTTCGTGTGATCTTCAGAAAACTCAGCAATGTTAGTTGCTAAGAAACAGAGTATTCTATCACACTTAAAAAAAAAGAATTAAGGCAGTTTCGTGGCTTCAGTTTCATCTATCATGACTTGTACCAGCTTTGGTTAATTAATACATAGCAATAACACTTAGACTTATATACCACTTCACAGTGCTTTACAGCCTTCTCTAAGCCGTATTGCTGCCAACAATCTGGGTCCTCATTTTACCGACCTCAGAAGGATGGAAGGCTGAGTCAATCTTGAGCTGGTGTGAATCGCACTCATGGCAGTGGGCAGAGTCAGTCTGCAATACTGCATTCTAATCACTGCGCAGGGTTGACAAATTAATGCTTAGGACATGGTCCTTGGAATTGATGGCCATCTAATAGAGTCTTCTTCCATGAATTCAAGCTAAAGTCTTATAAAGTGATCTAAAATGGCGGCCTTCACCATATCCTTTGGGGGATAATCATAGCCTGGGTGAACAGTTGGGCAGAGAATTGTGTACATGACTATGGGTTTTTTTTAAGACACTATAAAAAGAAAGTAAGAGAGAAAACCAACACCCTTGAGTCATGTTCAACATTATGACTTCATGGACATCTTTAAGAGGTTTTATTAGCAACCAAAAAAGCTTGTTATTTCAACTTCCCAGCCTAGCTTATATCCTTGAGATTCTGGTGGTCCATAGTATTAACCATGTTTGGTCCTGCTAAGTTGCTTAGAGATTAGCCATAGCTGGCTGGGTACTGTCATTCAAGAGCCTAGGTGAGCTAAAACCCATGTTGTGTCCCGCAACATGGGGACACAGATAAGAAACAAATATAGTTTTGCTTTTAATGAGAGCGTTTCCCAGCCTCGTTCAAATTATTATTTGCCGACATTTAGGATGATAGACTCTTTAAAAATGCAACCAGGCAGTTACTTTCTCATAAATAAAATGTCATCATCCTTGACATAAAGCTGCTGGATGTGCAGTCTGAAAAAACATATGACATCAAGAAATCAAATTATGTCTAATTTTATACTCTTGCAACTATAGGAAATACAATTAAACTGAAACTCATCGTCCAGGATTTTATGCAATGGATTCTGACTACGACACATCTCCCATCTCTAAAAGGATTTACGCTTATTATGGAGAAGGGTTATGTTTCTTAAATGTACTAGCCAGATATTATACCCCTGAATGTGCATTGATACCTGTGGTCTTGAGTGTGTGTGTGTCTGTGTCCCTTCTCTTAAAAAGGCAGGGAACAATTGATCTCCACTCTATCGTCTCATTAAAACTGCTACTTCATTCTACTGAGAAATATCTTTGCTTGCTGTCATTTGGCCAAATCAATAGGTCTGTTACTTTAAAAAAATAAAAGCAATGTATGTGGGCTGTTCACGGGCAGCTAAAGGGCTGGATGCAGCCATAAAATGCCCAGGTTTGTCCTGGATGTTATGAACAAAAAAATCGAATTTTGGATTGTTCAAATCATCCCAGGAAAAGGAACTCAACAAAAATAACATTGTAGACTGTGGAGCAGATATTGAATCTGAACATTCAACTCTGGAGGATAGATAGATTCAATCATCCATCCATTTCTATCTATCTAATTATCATCTATCCATCCATCCCTATCTAATTATCATCTATCTATCATCTATCTAATATATCTACTTACCTACCTACCTCCTACCTATTTATCTAACCTATCATCTCTCTAATCTATCATATCTGTCTGTCTACCCATCTACCTACCTACCTACCTATCTAATTTATCATCCCTCTCTCTCTATCTATCTATCTATCTATCTATCTATCTATCTATCTATCTATCTACTTACTTACTTTACTATCTATCTAATTAATTATCTCTCTCTGTCTCTAATCTATCATCTTGCTCATCTATCTGTCTGTCTGTCTGTCTGTCTGTCTGTCTATCTATCTATCTATCTATCTATCTATCTATCTATCTATCTATCTATCTATCTATCTATCTATCTATCTATCCATCCATCCATCCATCCATCCATCCATCCATCCATCCATCCATCCATCCATCTATCCATCCATCCTGGAATTAATTTATGCTATAGAGCTGAAAGCATGGATGATGATGATGATATCACAAAGATGATGATAATAATGATATTAATATAACAGCAATTCTGATTCATTAGTACAGGAACAGATGTCCGAAGGCAAAGTTCAAAATCAAGTGAAGACACGCAGCAGAATGGGAACTTGGCAGGATTACATGGTACAAATCTATCCAGTATTAACATAGGGAGGAGAAGCTAAGAGAATAAAAACAGAAGCTAATGTGACACCGTCCTCCCTCCATTTGTCAATTTTAAGATCCGTTAGAAGATTGATTGACAGCTGATGCTTGCTTCTTTTATAAATGGAGCATAATTTATAAATTAGGGTCCTTCCAAATAGCAGGGGGTGTCCGCAAGGGATGGTTAAAACATTGGTTAAATGGTTAAGACATTCTGCTCCGGAGGAAGTTCCCAGAGGATGGTCTCTGTCACAAGTCCGAAAGCTCGGAAGCAGAGGTGGCCTTCAGCAGGTTCTGGAAAACCGGTAGCAGAAATTTTGAGTAGTTCGGAGAACCAGCCAATCCCACTTCTGGCTGGAGATTTTACAGTATGCTTCCCCTGCCACGCCCACAGAACCAGTAGTAAAAAAAAATTGAATCGCACCACTGGTTCGATAGATACAGTGGTGGAATTCAAATCGTTTTTACTACTGGTTCTGTGGATGTGGCTTGGTGGGCGTGGCCTTGTGGGCGTGGCAGGGAAAGGGTACTGTAAAATCCCATTCTCTCCCCACCCCACTAACCTGCTTTCCAGCTCCGTTCTCCTGTGCAGGGCAACAAAAGAAGACCCAGCCAATCAGCATGAACTCAATGGGAGGCAGAGAGAAGAGATGGGGACGGGGCCAGTCAAGGTGGTATTTGCCAGTTCTCTGAACTACTCAAAATTTCCACTGTTCTCCAGAACTGGTCAGAACCTGCTGAAGACCACCTCTGCTGCGAATCCCCAGCAGCCAATTTCTGGTTCTACTCATTCCTTAAGTGCACTGCAGATGTACAATGAAGACGTTTGAATCACTACAACCTGTGGGCACCTCTGGGAAACAGATCAACAGCCAGACTATGTCACGGGGTAGTAGGGATTTAATAGATTGAAGGGTACAAAATGTCTAGGTCCTTTGCATAGCCAAGTTGCTTTCCAGCCCCCGCTTTTCCCCCAAACTCCACCTGATAAGAATGGAAATGGGCAGCCTCTTTATTTGCAGCCACAAAACCCTCTGCAGATTGAAAGCAGCGGACCGGGATTTAATTTGCGAATGCAGACCATTCACGAGCGATGTTTAATTCTTTGCCCAGAATACACAGAATAGAACAGCACCTTCTATGAGCACCCGGTATCTTCCCCAGCATAACTCATGAAATAAAATTACCCCCGAGAACACAAACTATTTTTATAACAATAGCTTGTGACATCCATTAAAACTCCTTACTCCTAGATGTAATCATCTGGGGAATTCAGCATTTTCAGTGTGCCACTCAATATTTCATTTTGAAGCTGTTTTTTCTTTTCAAGTTTGGATGAGTTGAAAAGTTCTTTTCCTTACTGGAAAGATTGGTTCGTTTCTGGAAGAAATAAAATAAAATTTATGAACAACTTGGGAGGCTAAATGTCCCTCGAGACTGTGAAATCTGATCTAAATCTCTTCTCTTGCTGCTTTCATGTGCAGTTTTCCTTTTTGAAAAACTATTCTTGGTTCTCTCTGATTCTCTTCTGGTTGAATTTCTGGTCTGGATTTTACTTGCCAGAGTAGCCCGTGTGCATGGATAATTGCCTATGACTTATGACCATTTTTCATACTTATGACCATCGCAGCATCCTCATAGTCACGTAATCAAAATTCACTGTGATGACCCAGGGCATGGCACAAAGGCAACACAGACAATCAATAAGAGTCCCTTTGTGATCTCCAACTTTGCCCCTAATGTCCAGGTTATCTTCTGGCTGGAGAAAAACTCTCCCAGGAACAGCCTTTGACTGCAGAAAATTAAGTCTAAAACATGGTCAACACAAATTGTAACTTAAAGTCCAAACAAGCCAAACTGAAGTAATTAGTTTGGCAGGGCAGGAGCAAGAATTTCAGACTTGAAGGCACCGCAAAACTCAACATAGTTGGGAAGATGCCAGGAACACGGATAAGCCACGACAACACAAGATAAAGTCATGTTTGCTCCCAACAGCCTGCTGCATGCAGCCTGCCTTTCTTATCAACTGTCTTCCCAGCTGTGGCTAATGAAGGGAATCAGGGCCCTTTCCTCCCCCATAAGCCATGCAACCCACATTGCTCCCTTCTCCGTTCCTCCCTGCGTGCCCTAGGATGTAGAGGGGGTGGGCCTGGTCCTTCCTCTGAACTCCCTCTCCCTTGTTATATCTCTTTCCTGCTCTGCCCAGACAGACTTTGCCCTTCCTCAGTTTCTTCCACAGCCAACGGAGCCACACTCCCATTCCCTGTTATCTGTCCGGCTTCCTCCTCGGATTCAGACTCTGACAGGGGCATGACATTTACATCCCTGGCCATTGACTCATAGTTAATGATGGTTGCAGTGTCATGTGATTCCCTTTTGCAACCTTCTGACAAGTATAGTTAACGGGGAAGCCAAATTCACTCAGCAAGCGTGTGATGATCTAAACAACTGTAGTAGTTCGCTTAACAACTGTGGCAAGAAAGGTCATACAATGGGGCAAAACTCACTTAACATCTCACTTAGCAACAGAAAATTTGGGCTCAATTGTGGTCATAAGTCAAGGACCCGGGGTGGGATTCTACCAGTTCGCACCTATTCACTAAAACCGGTTGTTAACATTCTAAGCAGTTCAGAGAACCAGTTGTTAGAAGAAATTACTGGCCTAATCCTGTAAGGTAGGCAGGAAGGAAACATTCTGGTGTTGCTTACAGAAACTGCCTCTCCGTTAAACCTTATTACATTCTTGGCAAGACTAGACTTCCTGTCTCTGGAACTTCTCTGGAGATTTTTCCCCTCCTTTGCTGGTACTTTGCTTGTGTGGAGTGACCATTCAAAGTGACAATGGCACTGAAAAAAGTGACTTATGACCGTTTTTCACACTTACGACTGTTGCAGCATCCCCACAGTCACGAGAGGCCAGGCGAGGAGATGCATGCCTCGATGTGAGTGATATTGAGTTGGCCACGCCCAGCCAATAATGTGACCACCAAGCCATGTCTACCCAGTCACATGACCACTAAGCCAAGCCCACAGAACCGGTTGTTCAAAATTTTGAATCACACAGGTAGTCAAGGACTACCTGTACGTGGAAAACTGTTTTTTTTCTGTTGGAAAAAAAAAGTTTTGTTTTGTGGGAGTTCACAACAAGGTCGGAGAAAACTTATTGGTTCCATCATACATCTGATTGGTATGGCCAGATGAGTGTGTGGGAGATCAGAATGAAATAATGTTTCAGGAGCAGACATACAGTACTATATAGTTTTGACAAGAGTCATAAAACAAAAATACACACCTTGTAGATCTCCCTTGGCTCCTCCTGGTCGGAAGCTTCACACCTGGGATTGCATTTTATGGGCACTAGAGGTACTGTAGAAATGATGGATGTGACAGCATAATAACCAGTGATGGCGATGTTCCTTTAAACTGCATGAGCATCTATTTGGTAGACAGTGCCTGCATCTAATATCCTTCAACTGCCAATTCACACACTGGGTGTAACAAGCCTCTTGTTGTGGCCTGTCAGCTGCTGGCCCCTCCAGCAGCTGAATCAGAGGAGGAGGAGGAGGAGGAGGCGGCATGGGAGTCAGGGTCAGCATCAAGGCAACCTGAGAGCTCTGAGGGGGAAGAAGGAATGGAGCTGGCAGAGAGAGAGAGAGACAGATGCAGAGTCTGGGCCATCCATCAGCCCTCAGATGGAGAGTCAACAGTCCCCAGGTCTGGAGGTGGCTGATGAGGAAGAGGAGGAACAGCTGGGTCCAGTGCCTGACTGCGGATGTGCAGAAGGCACAGGAGAGGAGAGCAGTGGAAATCTATGAGCCGGTCCCTGGGATGGAAGAGCCACTGCTGCTAGCGAAACCCCACCCTAGCTCTGGGGATAAAAAGAAGTGGGTGGAGATGAATAGATGCGACAGACAACTCTGGACAGAGTTGTTAGCCTGCAGTGAGAGAGAAACCTGTTGCCGAGGCTGCTTGCACTCCTGATAAAGGGATCATTGATTTAAATACAGAGGACTTGTCGTGTATAGGGAGCTGGGTCAGAACACCTCTACAACTAACACCTTCGCTCACACAGTCAGCAAGGTAAAAAATAAAGACTCCTTTGAGTTGAGCTAGCATCTCAGACACACCCAGATAGTCTTCTTGGTCATGAGATGAAAGGACTTTTGAACGTTATTCCAGAATATCGTTTTCACTTCCAAGCCTAACTTACAACTTTGAAGTTTGTGGGTGGTTCTAAATCCTCACCAAATGTGACCCTGTGGTAGTTAGCTTTGTAAAGATCAACACAGATTATAGCTACTACCAAGCTGGGCTCTCACATGAAAAGGCTGCTTACATAAAGAAGATTCTTGCTGGACTGCTAGCCAAGGAATAAATAGAGAAGGATTTTTGTAGGATTAAATATCTTGGGGTGTTCATATAGTTGTTCCATATTGAAGAGTGGGAGGTATATTTGGGAGGTATATATTTTAAAGAAGCAACTGAAATGTCCTTGATAAGGACAGATCGTTGTAGCTTTGTACGCCTCTACAGCTCACTGCTCTTGACACTGGATAGGATAGGATAGGATAGGATGGGATGGGATGGGATGGGATGGGATGGGATGGGATGGGATAGGATAGGATAGGACAGGACAGGACAGAATAGAACCAGAACAGAAGAGACTAGAATAGAGCAGAATTAATAGAATAGAATTAGAAATAGAATAGAATTAGAATTAATAGAATAGAATAGAATAGAATAAGAATTGGAATGCAGTGGAGTGGAGTGGAGTAGAATAGAATTAGAATAGAATTAGAATTAATAGAATAGAGTGGAGTGGAGTGGAGTGGAGTGGAGTGGAGTGGAGTGGAGTGGAGTGGAATGGAATGGAATAGAATAGAATAGAATAGAATAGAAGATGGAGTAGATTAGAATTAGAATTAGAATAGAATAGAATAGAACAGAAGATGGAGTAGAATAGAATAGAATAGAATAGAAGATGGAGTAGATTAGAATTAGAATTAGAATATAATAGAATAGAAGATGGAGTAGATTAGAATTAGAATATAATAGAATAGAATAGAATAGAATAGGAGTAGAATAGAATTAGAATTAGAATAGAATAGAATAGAATTAGGATTAGAATAGAATAGAATAGAATAGAATAGAATAGAATAGAATAGCTTTACTGGCCAAGTGTGATTAGATATACAAGGAATTTGTCTCCAGTGCATAAGCTCTCAGTATACATGCAGAACAACAAAGCAATAATATTCGTAATAACAGAGTAATAATAATGATAATAACAACCCCAGTAAAAGAAGATACTGGATAGATGAGAAGGATAAAGTAATACAGCTATACTACATGGGTAAATATACTTAGGCATAAGGCAGTACTATGTTCCTAGCTTTCTCTCACTTCTGTTAAGAGGTCAGTTTGGCATAGAGCTTGTTCTAGTCTACCTGGGGGCAAAATTCAGAAAAGCTGTGGAGAGAAAGAGAGAGTAAAGGCATTTGGTTTCGTACGAGTGGATCTAGGCATGTACATGGATATAAGTAGAGAACTCCTGGAATTCTCTTGATAATCTTCTTTAATTTGCTTTGATGCTATACAGTGATTGAGCTAAAGATCATACAGCATGGCCAAGAAGGTTGACAAAATTGTTATTCTGTAATATAATTAACTCACTACCACAGCACATTGTGATGCTTGACATCAGCCACCTGGCACACAATGCAAACTGCCTTATTGGGCGTATGTGTAAAAATTAAAAGGAGGGTTGCTATTGGCAACTCCAAGTTCAGTCCTTAACCCTTCCAAGGGTTATATATATATTTTCTACGTGTTGTTTGAAACCGATGATCCTCTGATTCGGGTTGCAAAAAGGCTTCCCTGGCGCTGGTTGTGAAAATCTGCTGGCATTCCCCGTCGAAATGGTAAAAACAGAAATAAACTGTAAACTCACTTAGTGTGCTGTGGCTGAACCCTGAGTCTTTCCAAATTTGTTGGAAGGTATTTCCAAGTGAGATTTTTTTTTTTTTTATACCAACGATATATAGAAATATATCTGCTGCGAAAAACTCTGCATTGGCCAGAGGAAGGGTCCATACAGTTGCCCAGACTCCACCATGCAAGGAATTATGGGGTCATTAAAAGAGGATAGTGTATATTCTCCAACATATTTCACAAGCTTTTACTAGAGATCCAGAATCTATTGCAATTCTTCATCAATTCTTCCTCTTTTTAAGGAAGAAGTGACCCAGAATCACCTTATGGGGTAGTCAGTAAATAAGTTAGCAAATAAATAATAAATAAAAACAAATGGGGATCATTTTTAGAAATTCTTCAACTGGAAGCATTGGATTTAGACCTGTGAGCAATAGAATATGGTATACACATATTAAACAGGAAATCCTTAGATGGGGCATGTGATCAAATAGAAAGAAAATAATATGTGCCCACAAGCGAAGCTCTTGTGGGCATGAGGTTCCTCAGGTTTTGGAGTTCTGGGTTGTTGACCATAACTGTGTAGGTGCAGGTCACAGTGATGCAAGTTGTGAGATGCCCCGAGCCATGCCTAACAATACTAAGTGTTTATCACAGAACAGAACAGAACAGAATAGAATAGAATAGAATAGAATAGAATAGAATAGAATAGAAAATATGGAATGGAATAAAGAATGGAATGGAATGGAATGGAATGGAATGGAATGGAATGGAATGGAATAGAATAGAATAGAATAGAATAGAATAGAATAGAATAGAATAGAATAGAATAGAATAGAACAGAACAGAATAGAAAAGAAAATATGGAATAGAATAAAGAATAGAATGGAATGGGATGGAATGGAATGGAATAGAATAGAATAGAAAATATGGATTGGAATAAAGAATAAAATGGAATGGAATGGAATGGAATGGAATAGAATAGAATAGAATAGAATAGAATAGAATAGAAAATATGGAATGGAATAAAGTCTAAAATGGAATATAATAGAAAATAAAATAAAATATGGAATGGAATAAAGAATAGAATGGAATGGAATGGAATAGAATAGAATAGAATAGAATAGAATAGAATAGAATAGAATAGAATAGAATAGAATAGAATAGAATAGAATAGAATGGAAAATATGGAATGGAATAGCATGTACTGGACTGGTCTAGAATAGAATAGAATAGAATAGAATAGAATAGAATAGAATAGAATAGAATAGAATAGAATAGAATAGAATAGAACAGAATAGAAAAGAAAATATGGAATAGAATAAAGAATAGAATGGAATGGGGTGGAATTAGAATAGAATAGAATAGAATAGAATAGAAAATATGGAATGGAATAAAGTCTAGAATGGAATATAATAGAAAATAAAATAAAATATGGAATGGAATAAAGAATGGAATGGAATGGAATAGAATAGAATAGAATAGAAAATATGGAATGGAATAGCATGTACTGGACTGGTCTAGAATAGAATAGAATAGAATAGAATAGAATAGAATAGAATAGAATAGAACAGAACAAAATAGAATAGAATGAGCTGGAAGAGATCTTGAGTTTTTTTTAGTCCTATACAATTTTAGATAAGTCTAGACTCATCTTAAAAACATCCAGTGATGGATCTCCCATGATTTCTGGAGTCAAGCTCTTCCACTGGTTATTTATCCTCACTGTTAGGAAGTTACACTGAGTAATTGGAATAAGGGACAGAGACCTGTGAGACATCAAGGTTTTTGTGTGCCCGTTCCATCTCAAACTGATGTGAGCACAGCCGGACCACAGCCAACTGGTGGACATCAGCTGAGGGCATTTATGCCTCCGGATGCCATGTGTTTGGGGGTGGATGGGACGATGGTAATAGACCACAGATAAAACACCGTAAAATGGTTTTTCACATGGTACTTTCCTGTATCGTTGGCATATGGCCTTCTTTGGTGGTCAGATTGCAATCACCAGGTCTTCTGTCCCTGGAGACAGTAATCTCCAGCCTCAAGGTGGTCAACTTGCTATTGCCATCTGTATACCAGGGAATCTCTTCTGCATATTCTCTTAGTCCAATTATTTCTTTTTGGTGTTGCTACACAACCGTAGACATTCTCCCAAATGGATGTCCTGATTGCCCTCTGCTCATAGACATTCGGCATCTCTTTTAAGCAGGACTTTCCTCTTTGCCACGGAGCAACAGGCAGAGGTGGTATTCAACCGGTTCCGACTGGTTCTGCAGAACTGGTAGAGGAAATTTTGAGAAGTTCGGAGAACCGGCCAATCCCACCTCTGAATGGCCCCACCCCCATCTATTCTCTGCCTCCCGAGTCCCAGCTGATTGGCTGGGTCTTCTTCTGTTGCCCTACACAGGAGAACGGAGCTGGAAAGCAGGTTAGTGGGGTGGGGAGGGAATGGAGATTTTGCAGTATCCTTCCCCTGCCATGCCCACCAAGCCACGGCCACCAAGCCACACCCATAGAACCATCCCTGAGCAACAGATAAGTAACCCAATCGTTTTAGTTTTAGCTGTTTGCAATATTTATAAGGCTACAGAAGCAGGCGTATTTCCTTTTATCTATTTATTCATTCATTTGTTTATCTACATTGCTTTTTCAAAGATAAGCATGTGCCCCTGGGTTGCCACCCAGCATGCGCCCTAGGAGGCCAACAGCCAGTGAAATACAAAGTACAAAACTACAATCAGGAGCATCCAAAGTCAGTTAATTCGATAAGACATGGAAAACAAACCGACGACCCATCAAATGCACTACAGGGTATTTACAGTCAGCTTAACTAGTCATTTCATGGGTCCAAATGTCTGGAGGAGAGGTTTAGATCTGGATCACCCAAGAAGAAGTTTAACAAAAGGACTTTCCCTCAAATGAAGAGACCTTGTCTCAAGTTGTTTCGGAGTTCAGATGCGGGAAAGGAAGAAGGGACAGCTTCTTCTGGAGGTCTTAAATTCACGGTGCTCATTTGGGACAATACAGCATTCTGGATAACCTAGTCCTGAGCCATGGAGGGGGCCACATTTCAGTGGTGCCCAGAAAAGGAGCAATTGTCAAGGAAGCACATGTTCGTTTGGAGAACAGCTCATCTGAGAGGACCAGTGAATGAGTGGCAACAGATGGAACACTGTCCTTTTAGCCCATTTTTCAAGATCACTTCCTCAGGTGCCCATCTACTGGCCTTTTATATCTTCCGGACATACCCAAGGTTTGGTCGTTTAGAAACTTGAAAGCTATTCACAGGCCAGGTTCATGCTCAAGCAGTCATGCAAAAAGAATGTGAGGAAAACAAAAATGGGCTGATGTAGGTGCATGGAGATGATGGACCAGCATTAGAAAATTGCTCCTGAGATGGAATCCCAGATGAACCTTAGCAACAGCTGCTTGAAATCAATATATAGCCCAACAGTCTCAGGGTTGCATGTGTTTCAGAGGGAATGCCCCCTGTTCGTGTTGACGTGGAGTAAGTAATGACTGCAAGGAAGAGAGAAAGTGGGAGCAAAAGGTGATAGGAACCCCTGATTGTATTGCTCCTCTGGGGAGCAAGCGAGTCAGTCCATGAATCACGACAGCCGATCTGCACTTTGATGACAGAGCTTTTCGGTGGAAGAAGAGGCAACGGAGTACCGATACGCGGCCAGAGAAAATGAAGAGGAGGCAGAGATGCGACAGAGAGAAAGCAAAACTCAGGTTGTGGGGTGTCTTTGGGGATCCCTGAGCTCGGTTGCTTTCTTGCAGATGTTTCATTACCCAATTAGGGAACATCATTGATTAGGTTACTTGAGTGATGCAGTGGCCTAGAGGTGGAACTCTTGCCTCACAATCAGGAGGCTGCGAGTTCGATCCTAGATAGAGACAGATACTTCTCTCTCTGGGCACAATGAGAATGTATCTGCTGAACAAAACTCCACATTGACAACAGGAAGGGCATCCGGCCAGTAAACATTCTGCTAGCTCCATTCAGTGGCCCAGTCTCCACCCTGCAAGGGATTATGGGGTCGTGAAAGGAAGATGATTGATTAGGTTTGGTAATGAAACAACTGCAAGAAAGCAACCAAACTCAGAGAGCACCAAGGACCCCCACAGTTCAGCCCCGAGCTACAGATATTCTCCTCTATTAAAACTCAGGTTGGGAGTCAAGTTTTGAATAATGAGTTTGTGATTCTTTCCATTATGACATTTGTATTGCTTTTTTTTTTTCAGTTGACTTGAAACCCTTTTGGAGTTTAAGCTAATATTAATCTTCCTTACTTCCTCAACTTTTAAAAATGTTTAAGGCTCCTTGACTGGCTGGGGGTTGTAGATGGGAATCTGCAGCCTTCTAGATTTTTGATGGATTGTAGCTCAGTTTTGTAGTTCCTCACCAACAGTCATGCAGGCCAAAGTTGCTACAACAAATGGTTGAGGTGCACCTGGAGACCTAGCACTTCCTCACTCTTGCAGTAGCATAATAGTGCAAAGAATTAGTGCCTTTCCTTGGATAGACATTCTGGGAACTGTTAGAGGACATTGAATTTGGGACCTCAAAATTGGAGTATCAAGTGCTGCAGTCGAACAGCATGGGTGAGAATGCTTGACTAAAGAGAACGTGATCTAACACAGGCACATAGGTTTTTTCTCTATTCTTATGACTGTCATTATTTATTTCTTGACCATGATGTTAGTGAGACATATAGCTTTTCAAGGATTTCTCAAATCACATTAGTTGGAAAGAATCATGGAGTTCATCTAATTGTGCAACGGTCCCAAGTTGTGTTTGTTCCAGAAGTGTGGACCAACTCCCAGAATTGACAGCTGTGGCTATCATGTCTGGGGAATTTTTGGAATGGAAGTCCAATATCCAAGGTTGCCAAGTTTCAACCAGGCGTGATTAAGATGAACTGTTGCTGAAGACATCATGTGTGCAAATGCTTTGTACATTTGCATAATGCAATTGTATAAGCTTTCTAAGATCAAAGACAGTTGATACGGAATAACTGATTTCCTATGTTTGCATTTGATGCTTCCTCAGGGTTAGCTTAACCAAAGTTTGGTCAATTATGGTCTAAATTCTAAATGTGCTTATGGGCCCTCCTGAGCATGATTATGTTTATCAACAGTACAAACATTATTCTTTGTGTTGAGCCCGAGTTCCACCAGTTGGCCACTTGAATTAGCAAACTGTTGGAGGCAACTAATCATTTTATCGAGTGAGTAGATCGATGCATCTTGGGTGGGTGAGAGTTATTCACACGACATGCTCAGCTCAGAGGTGGTGATGCAAAAATGCCTCTGTAACTACAGAGGATATCCTGGGCTTTTGTTCTAGTGCATGTCCATCAGCTGTTGCATTTTTGTGTTGGGTAGAAAGTTGGAACAGCTAAAAGTGAGATAGCGAGAGACTGGAGGCTGGAAAAGACTAGCTACAGGAGATACGAGCTCTTATTCACCTGGTTCATGGTCCCACTTTTGTCAAATGGTTGTGCGATTTGAGCTTTTAAAAAAAAAAGCAAAAAGGAGGGAATTTACCCTTGAAACCTACGCAGGCTCCATTTATGATCAGAAGACACCAAGATAACCCAGTTTTGCTTTTTCTGTTTTGCTGTACCATACAGTGAGTCAGGAGGACTTGATGGAGAAAGGAGATACTTACTGCATCTTCTTGAGACTGCCACATGGCTCTGTTGCTCTGAATAAGTTGTATCATTCTACTCCACTTCTACTTCCTAATGGACACGAGCATGGAAGAACAACAACAGGAGCTATCAGACACTGCTGCTGTATGGCCCAGTTCATCTCTGTAGACATGCAGAAACCTGGAGTTCTCCATGGCTTCTTCCACAATGAAATCTCTATCTCACAATTCTGTATGTGCAGAGTAAATTCGAAAGATGTTTAGGGTCCTCCTCACCACAATTATTCTTAACAATACTACACCTATTATCTGTCGTGTTGAACCTGAGTCCTTCCAATGGGCCACTTGAATGAGCAAACTATTGAGTTCCATCAAGAAACGTTTCATCGGGAGAGTAGATCGATGCACCTTGGGTGGGTGAGAGTTTTGAGTTTGATTAGGGTTGCCCAACTGATCCAATAGGGCTGGGATCATCTTGGCCACCCGAGCTTGGGTCAGGTTTTATTTATCCCGCTCGTTCTTGCCCAGGGATTTTCTTGGTGTGAAGATCATTTCCAGTAGCGGCTGCCTTTCGTTGGGATGTAGGGACAAGTCATTGTTTTTGGGAATGTGATTAAGGCCTTCACCTTTCAGAGTCCGGATGCTGCACCTTCTCAAGAGGGTCACCAGGATGGCTTTCATCATGACCATCGCAATGAACTTCCCAACGCAGCCGCGGGGACCAAAGCCAAAGGGCTGAAAGTAACGATGGGGGACCTACATTAAAACAAACAAACACAAACTGGCTTATTAACCATTTATTCACTTCCTTTTTAGGCCACTCAGTTTGCATGAGGAGAGTCATCAAAACGTAACATTGGTAGTCCTCAAATTACGACTACAACTGGGACCAAAATTTCCATTGCTAAGCAAGGCAGTTGCTAAGTGAGTCATGCCCAATTTTACAACCTGGCCCTATATTTTTCTTTTTGGGATGGAGTTCCACCCCATTTTGTGAGATCAGTGGAGAAGGCAGAGAATTAGACGTAGCTAATTCTTGACTTAACAACAGTTCATCCCATGATGGTTCCATGTTACAACAGGATGAAAAAGATGATTGATGACCATTTTTCACACTTACGACCATTGCAGCATTCCCATGGCCACATGATCAAAATTCAGTTGCCTGGCAACTGATTCTGTTGTGGTTAGCAACAGGTGCGGATGGCTGAGGAGAGCGAGGACTCAGATGAGGGGCCAGGACCATTAGGGAGTGGACTGCTGCCTTCAGAGATTGTGGGAGCTGGCAGCAGCGATGAAGAGGTTCCCGAGGAGCCTGTGCCAAGTGCCTGTACATGCAGGATTGCTCACAGGAAAGAGCAGTTACAACAGCACGGGTCACTCGGGAGTAAGGCTGCAAGGTAACGGCCCCTCCTGCAAGAAGATAAAAGCCAGCTGTGAAGCAAACGTTCTTTGCAGGAAGCAAAGACGCTTTGAAACTCAGCCTCGTGGACATTACAGTATTTTATATTGGTATTTGAAAACTCTTGGGTTGTGAAATATTTCTTATCTGTGATTCTTGGCAGTCTCGTACAGTTTCGGCAAGGTTTGTGCTTATCAAAGTTAATTAGTTTGCAGCATCCTTTTAACCGGGGATTCGTAAGACTCATTAAAAGGTTTCTGTTCCCTTTGGTTATTGTTTGTCTTATTGGGAAAGGGTTTGGGTCAGAACAGATTTGTATTTATGAACGTTGCAGTGTCCCGGGGTTATTTGATCACTCTTTGAAACCTTGGGACAAACAAAGTCAGTTGGGGAAGCCAGAGCCAATTAACTACCATGTTACTAACATCCCAAATGTAGTGATTCATTAAACAAGGGTGTCAAGAAAGTTCATAAAATGGGGCAAAACTCATGGGGCAAAGGGACTCATTTAGCAACAGAAATGTTGGCCTCAGTTGCGTTTCCTAAGTCAAGGACTCCCTGCGGTGTGTGAGCAAAGAGCCTCCCTCTCTTGCATCTGAGTGCTTACCCACAATGTGTTTGTGTCGAGTTGTATTTCCTAAACAAAACACGAAGCGATGTTTTAGAGCCAGAGAAAATACCTACGCTCTTTTCGAAATTGTCAAGGGAGAATTCGTTGGGCTTCGGGAAGAACTCCAGTTTATGCATGCGCCCGATGTTCAGGATAATGTTGGTCCCTTCCTTTACAGGATAGCCATCAATCACATCGTCCTGCAAGGCTTTGCGCATGACCAGGTCCACCACAGGTTGGTATCTCATGCTCTCCAAGATGAAGTTCTCAACGACTTTGAGCTTCCCCATGTCGTCCGTTTGGATGTCCCTGTCACCTTGGGAGAAGGAAGCAGGACGAAGCAGGTGAGATCTGTGTGGAGATCTTTCTCAAGGAATGGTTGGAAGATGTTGGCATTGTTTGCTGTTTGTTTCATCGAGAACACTCCCGCTAACATTGCAGGACAAGCTATTAGTATATAAATAGATAACAAATTCCATTCCCTTCTAGCATTGATGATGTTATTTAGTTGGGTAATGAAATGTCTGCAAGAAAGCCAACAAGTTCAGAGAGCTTCAGGGACCCCACCGTTTTCCTTCTCCTCCTTCTGCCTCTGCCTCTCCTCCTCCTCCTCCTCCTCCTCCTCCTCCTCCTCCTCCTCCTCCTCCTCCTCCTCCTCCCCCTCCCTCCCCTCCTCCTGCTCCTCCCAAGTCCCACCCTCTTCTAGCACTGATGATATTATCTAATTGGGTAATGAAATATCTGCAAGAAAATCACCAAGTTCAGAGGTATCAGGGACCCACAGTTCAGCCCTGAGCTACAAATAGTCTCTTATATTAACATCTGCATTGTTTTGGATATAGGCAAATATCTATCATCTGTCTGTCTGTCTGTTCGTCCGTCCATCCATCTCCATCTCCATCTCCATCTCCATCTCTCTCTCTCCATCTATCCATCCATCCATCCATCCATCCATCCATCCATCCATCCATCCATCCATCTCCATATCTATCTGTCTGTCCATCTCTCTGTCCATCTATCCATCTATATCTATCCTATCCTATCCTATCCTATCCATCCATCCATCCATCCTATCCTATCCTATCCCATCCCATCCCATCCCAACCCAACCCAACCCAACCCAACCCAACCCAACCCAACCCAACCCAACCCAACCTAACCTAACCTAACCTAACCTAACCTAACCTAACCTAACCTAACCTAACCTAACCTAACCTAACCTAACCTAATCTCTCTCTATGGTATCTCTCTCTCTATAGTATCTATCTGTCTGTCTGTCTGTTTATTATGCCACCCATCTTCCCAACAAGGTGACTCTGGATGGCTTCCAAGTAATAAAACAAGTAAAACGATAATAATTAAAACGTTCAGCTGTGCAGATTAAAAGATTGTTAAAATGGAAGCTACTTCAAGGAGGTGTGTATTTCCTTGAGAGCCGGATGTCACCAGATACGTACCCATCACCGTGTCTATTTCCTTCACCATGGCCTCTTCCACCTGAGGGTGCTCTGCAATCAGCACCAGCATGAAGAAGAGGGTCACGGACATTGTATCGGGGGCAGCGATGAGCATCTCCAGGACACACTGGTTCACATTTTCGCCGGTCAGCTCACCGCGGTCCTGCAAAAATCGAAGCAGGCAGGACTGTCTGTGTCAGTCTTAAGTTTATTGAACTCCGGTGGAGAAGTGGTTAGCCTGTAGCACTGCAGGCTACTTCTGCTGCCTGCTGGCTGCCTACAGTTTGGCAGTTCGAGTCTCACCAGTGCAAGGTGGACTCAGCCTTCCATCCTTCCGAGGTCAGTAAAATGAGGACCCAGATTGTCGGGGGCAACAGGCTGACTCTGTAAACTGCTTAGAGAAGGCTGTAAAGCACTGTGAAGTGGTATATAAGTCTTAAGTGCTGTTGCTATCGCTACACTAGACTCCCGTTAGTGCGATGTGATGTTGTAACGTTGGAAAGCTGAACCCAGTAGAGCAATTTGCCTTGCAACAGAAACAATAGGCCAGAGATGAACAACCTTGATTACTTCAAGGCTTGTGGACTTCAACTCCCAGAATTCCCCAGCCAACATGGCTGGCTGGGGAATTCTGGGAGTTGAAGTTCACAGATCTTAAAGTGGCCAAGACTAGACCCCCCACTACAATAGGCAGTCACAAAATCAATCATGGTACCTCCAGTTAAAAGGATCAGGTACAAGATCGTATGAAATAGTTCTACTTGATCTACACTGGCACTACGGAAGACAGGCTAGTCTTCAAGTTGCCACAATAACGGAGCCCACCCGTCACAGCCGTCACTCACAAGGGTTGTAAAACTGAATTTCAAGACTTTTTCGGCAGGGGTTGTTAAGTGATTCATCACATTCGTTAAGCGAATCTGAAATCTTGAAGTGAACGGAGGGCTTGGCGTGAGTGTGGTTTCGCTGAAAGCCAGGGGTAAAATGCTATTTTTTTGGGGGGGGGGGCATAAAATGGCATTAAAATCAGTCACATGACCGCGGGACACTGCAAACCAACCACTGTAAATGTGGCCATCTTTCCGAATGCCTGAAGTGTCACATGACCTCAGGGGCGGGGCTGACCATCCGAACTTCAAATCCAGGTTGTAAGCAACCCCCAGGTAGGCCTGTCAGAACTTCAAACAGTTGCTAGGCAACCGGTCATAAGTCATAAGTCAAGAACTACTTTTTGCCTCGTATAAAAAGTTGATAATTGTTATTGTTACTGTTATTGTTCCCCAGTGTTGGAAAGATAGAAAATACGATCCAGATTACCTGGGCAAAAATCAACTCTGAAGCAAAATCCATGTGTTCCTCCAGCTTATCAGTGGTGCAGAGCTTCTGTCGTTTCTGTTCAATTAAGGTCTCGATGCTTTCTTTCAGATCTTTCCTGAAAAAAGGAGAAATCCTTTCGGTGCATCACTAAATATCATTGAATGTTCTGCTTCATCCCTTCATCCAGCGATGAGGCCGTATTTTGGAAAAATACGCCCGGAACAGTGATGGGATTTAACATTCTTTACTACTGATTCCATGGACGTGGCTTGGTGGGCATGGCAGGGGAAGGATACTGTAAAATCTCCAGTCAGAGGTGGGATTTGCTGGTTTCTCCGAACGACTCAAAATTTCTGCTACCGGTTCTCCAGAACTGGTCAGAACCTGCTGAATACCACCTCTGAGGGTTACTGTAAAATCTCCATTCCCACCCCACTCCTGGGGAAAGGTTATTGCAAAATCCCCATTTCCTCCCCACCCACTAACCTGCTTTCCAGCTCTGTTCTCCTGTGCAGGGCAACCAAAGAAGACCCAGTCGATCAGCTGGGACTCAGGAGGCGGAGAATAGATGGGGTTCGCTGGGCCCAGTCGGAGGCAGTATTTGCCGGTTCTCCGAACGACTCAAAATTTCCGCTACCGGTTCTCCAGAACTGGTCAGAACCGGCTGAATACCACCTCTGGCTCGGAAATATATATATATTTATTATGGATATTTTCCCTCCCGAGTTCACACATTAATACTGAAACAGGACAACATGAAATAATAAGTTGTGAACGTAAGAAATGGAATGAAATCGGTACGCAAAGGTGCTTTTTTTTCTTCAAAAGGCAACTGGATTGTTTTTTTTTCCTTTGAGGAAAAAGAACAAAATGCTCATCCAAGAAACTTCATCAATAGGTGATGATGGAGGAAATGGAAGGATAGATACCGACAGTTGAGAGTGGATTAGAGGAAGTGGTGGAGGGATATGGAAGGGTTGCATTTCTTTGTGGTCATCTAGTCGTTAGCCTCTCTTGACCTGAATCGGTTGATTCAGGTGACCCTGAGGTCAAGAGAGAGCTAACGACCAGATGACCGTAAAGTAATACAATCCTTCCATTCCTCTTCTCCACCATCCTGTCACAACTCTCAATATCTATCCTTCCATTTCCTCTGCCATCAAATTGGAGAAGTTTCTTGGATGAGAAATGAAACATATTGTTCAGAGGTGGGCATTCAGCCGTTTCTGATCAGTTCTGGAGAACCGGTAGCGGAAATTTTGAGTAGTTCAGAGAACCGGCAAATCCCACCTCTGACTGGCTCCGCCCCCACCTATTCTCTGCCTCCCATTGAGTCCTAGCTGATTGGTTGGGTCTTCTTTTGTGGCCCTGCACAGGAGAACGGAGCTGTAAAGCAGGTTAGTGGGGTGAGAAGGGATTGAGGATTTTGCAGTAACCTTCCCCCAGGAGCGGGGAGGGAATGGGGATTTTACAGTATTCTTCCCCTGCCACGCCCACCAAGGCACACTCACCAAGCCACGCCCACAGAGCCAGTAGTAAAAAATATTGAATCCCACCACTGATTCTGTTGTCTCAAAAGTCCTTTTTTGGGAGGACAGCCATGACCTGGACGACTGAGAATCTCCACAGATAATATAACTATTATTAAGTGTTGGACCTGATGATTCTTGACTCTTGACGAATGTATCTTTTCTTTGATGTACACAGACAGGGCATTTGCACCAAAACAAATTCCTTGGGTGTCCAATCACACTTGGCCAATAAAGAATTCAATGATCTATGAGCAGAATCTTCCTTTTCTATCGCTGGAGTGAACAAGATCTATAGCAGGGGTGTCAAACTCAAGGCCCGGGGGCTGGATTCAGCCCATGGGGTGCTTGGATCTGGCCTGCAGGACCACCCTGGAAATTGCGAAGGACTGGACTGTGGGGCCAGTGAATACAGCCCTTTTCAGCCACGACAGCCTCCTGCAGCCCTTTGCCAGCCGTCCCAAGCTCCGTTTTCTCTGGCAGGGGGCTGGCAAAAGGATCCCCTCACCACAGATGCCCCCAACACGAGTGATGTCGAACTGGCCACGCCCCCCCGGCCACCCCCACCCACCCCCCTTATGTCCAACACAACTGTGATGCGGCCCTCAATGAAATCCAGTTTGACACCCCTGATCTATAGGCAGCCTGATCCACGAATGCACACGTGCCACTTACGCAGACTTCTCGTACTTCTTGTAGAACCAGGAGAACTTAAAGAAAATGTCAGGTTTCAGGAGAAGAGCTTGCCAAGCATCGAAGTAGTTCTGGATTTTGAGCACAATGGCATGTTCTGAAAGTACAAGAACGAGATATTTCCTGAGCCCAGATTATGAGTCCAAGTTTGAAAAAGAACAGTAATGTTATATTGATCAAGTCTATAGGGTTGCGCTCCAGACTTTATTTTTTTGTCTATCATGACAATTGTTTTTGCCAATCCTGGCCATCTTTTCCAAGGTTTACAAAGGAATTCGACACCAAAGAAGTCTCTTGCAGGCCAGAAGCTATCTCAGGAGCAACCACTATCCATACATCCTAAAACAGAATGATTCCTCCTCCGATCTATTGTTTTTTTTTTTTGACTTTCCCAACAAGCACCCTGTATTCATTGCATACTCAATGAATGTCCTGCTGCTTTTGTCTTCTGAAGTTTTGGTTAAAGAAGCATTCAGAGGACCCTGTGAGAAAATAGGACAGGTATATTACCATCAAGAGGGATGCCAAGAAAAAGCTTGTTGGAAGTGTCAAGCATGATGCGTCTCATAAGGTTCAGGGTGTTGACATGTTCCAACTCGGTGGTCTGTTTCTCCAACAGGTCTAGATGTGCAATTGTTGATTCGACACAGATGGCTATCATCCGTACAAGACCCGGTCCAGAAAGGGCTGAAATTTTACAATTGTCTTGATTATTTTTCTCTCTCTGGCTTTCTGTTTACAAAGTCTGCACTACTATTACTATTACTCTTCTCATCACTCCTTATCACCCATCCCCTCCCACTTGTGACTGTATGACTGTAACTTTGTCGATTGTATCCTTACAATTTATATGGACTGTTTCCTAGTATGATTTGATTGTTTATTGTACCCTATGACTATTATTCAGTGTTGCGCCTGATGATTCTTGACTCTTGACAAATGTATCTTTTCTTTTATGTACACTGAGAGCATTTGCACCAAGACAAATTCCTTCTGAGTCCAATCACCCTTGGTCAATAAAGAATTCTATTCTATTCCATTCTGTTCTGTTCTGTTCTGTTCTGTTCTGTTCTATTCTATTCTATTCTATTCTATTCTATTCGATTCTATTCTATTTATAGAAAGATAGATTTGCTGCTTGTGGTTAACTGACACTCAACGGGTGACAAGAGATTGCTGCCTGGGTTAGGAAAAAGGACATATTTTCATCCCTAATAGAACAATCTTGGTATGCAATGGAATTTTAAATCAAAAATAATAAAACAGGCATATTTGAGCAGTCCCTGTTGCTCTCTGAGCTTGGTTGTTTTCTTGCAGGCATTTCATTACCCAGCTAGATAACACCATCAGTGCTAGAAGGGAGGGAGGTCTGAGATAACCCTTTTAGCACTGAGGATGTTGGGTAATGAAACATTTGCAAGAAAACAACCAAATTCAGAGATTACAGTTCAACCCTGAGCTACAAATATTCTCTTCTATTCATACAAACATGTCTACCTACAAACAGGCCAGCTAGTAATCATCTAATTATACAGCCTTGCTTTAATCACAAGAAGAAAGAAAAGCTGTTGTGACCCACTTGAGTATCTTGAAGACCTGTTATGCTTGAATCGGCAACTGGTCTCTCCTTCCTTATAAAACAAAAAAAAATTAGATTTTTGTCCTGCAGTCTAGGTCTAACTTGCTGCTATTTCACTTTACCTAATGGTACAACTAACCATGCTCCAAAGTCTATCTATCAGGTTTGCTTCAACCCTATAATATTCTTTCTCTTTCTTATTCTCCTTATACACTTTGGTTTAGAACACATCTGAAGGCAGAGTTACAGTGGGAAGACCCAACTCGATATATTTACCCTTTGTGAAATATGGACGGATCTCTTTCCAGAGAGTTGGATTATTGTTGAAAATGATGCCATTTTCATGCATGCCAATGCACTGCAAACCAGGCTTGCTGCCAAACCGAGAACTGTAATGTCCATGTTTCATGACGTGGAACATGCTTGATGATCTAGATGTTGGAAAAAATAGAAGAAGAAGAGGAAGAGGAAGAGGAAGAGGAAGAGGAAGAGGAAGAGGAAGAAGAAGAGAAGAAGAAGAAGAAGAAGAAGAAGAAGAAGAAGAAGAAGAAGAGAATGAGGAGGAGAAGGAGAAGAAGAAGAAGAAGAGGAAGAGGAAGAAGAAGAGGAAGAGAAGAAGAAGAAGAAGAAGAAGAAGAATGAGAGGAGGAGAAGGAGAAGAAGAAGAAGAAGAAGAAGAAGAAGAAGAAGAAGAAGAAGAAGAAGAAGAAGAAGAAGAAGAATGAGAGGAGAGGAGAAAGAAGAAGAAGAAGAAGAGGAAGAGGAAGAAAGAGGAAGAGGAAGAAGAAGAAGAAGAAGAAGAGGAGAAAGAAGAAGAAGAAGAAGAAGAAGAAGAAGAAGAAGAAGAAGAAGAAGAAGAAGAAGAAGAAGAAGAAGAAGAAGAAGAGAAGAAGAAGGAGAAGAAGAAGAAGAAGAAGAGAAGAAGAAGAAGAAGAAGAAGAAGAAGAATGAGAGGAAGGAGAAAGAAGAAGAAGAAGAAGAAGAAAAGAAGAAGAAAGAAGAAGAAGAGAAGAAGAAGAAGAAGAAGAAGAAGAAGAAGAAGAAGAAGAAGAAGAAGAAGAAGAAGAAGAATGAGAGGAGGAGAAGGAGAAAGAAGAAGAAGAAGAAAGAAGAAGAAGAAGAAGAAGAAGAAGAAGAAGAAGAAGAAGAAGAAGAAGAAAGAGGAAGAAGGAAAGAAGAAGAAGAAGAAGAAGAAGAAGAAGAAGAAGAGAAGAATGAGAGAGGAGGAGAAAGAAGAAGAAGAAGAAGAAGAAGAAAGAAGAAGAAGAAAGAAGAAGAAGAAGAAGAAGAAGAAGAAGAAGAAGAAGAAGAAGAAGAAGAAGAAGAATGAGAGGAAGAGAGAAGAAGAATGAGAGGAGGAGAAGAGAAGAAGAAGAAGAAGAAGAGAAGAGGAAGGAAGAAGAAGAAGAAGAAGAATGAGGGAGAGAAGGAGAAGAAGAAGAGAAGGAGAAGGAGAGAGGAGAAAGGAGAAGAAGAAGAAGAAGAAGAAGAAGAAGAAGAAGAAGAAGAAGAAGAAGAAGAAGAAGAAGAAGAAGAAGAATGAGAGGAGGAGAAGGAGAAAGAAGAAGAAGAATGAAGAAGAAGGAGAAAAGAAGAAGAAGAAGAAGAAGAAGAAGAAGAAGAAGAAGAAGAAGAAGAAGACTTCATCAAATTCTGCCTAGGGTTAAAGTTATGCCATACTTAGATCAACTGAAATGGTAGAAGAGAAATGTGGAAGCTTGCAAGAATTCTGTTCCTGACGACTGTGCAGCCTCTCATTAATGTATTGTTTTAATGGGCTGGATTTTTCTAGTAACATAATATAAAGCACACTTATCAGGCTCTACTGACATCCAATGTCTGGGGCAAAAGTCAGATCTTCAAGGCTTTCAGAAGATCAGCAGGACTTGAAGCCCATCTTGTTCAAGAGGATAAGAGCCATCATGGGGAAGTCATAACTCCTGAGTCCCACCTAGAGGGACAGCAGTAGCACTTAGACTTATATACCGCTTCATAGTGCTTTACAGCCCTCTCTAAGCTGTTTATAGAGTCAGCATCTTGCCCCCAACAATCTGGGTCTGACCTCAGAAAGATGGAAGGCCGAGTCAACCTTGAGCTGGTCAGGATCAAACTGCTGGCAATTGGCAGAGTTAGCCTGCAATACTGCATTTTCAACCACTGTGCCACCACAGTTTCGTCTACAGAGGTTACCCAGGGCACGCTCACACCGTCAGACCTTGCGAGAAGGGCAGAAACATCCAGAAGTAGATGATGCCACAAGTTAGTTGGCCTCACGCCCTGTAGGGCTTTAGATGCTCGAATTTAGATCCTCAAATTGCAACCAATAGTTTACCCAGAGCCAATTCAAGGCCAGTTTTTTTTTAAAATTCTTTTCAAGGACAACCCTGAAAAAAACCCCATCACAACGAGGTTGTCTACCTCCCAATAAGGGTCTCTTGGCTAAACCTGCCACCTGCTTCCTTCTCCAACTTGCGTGGATTGTCACTGTCCACCAAGAGTAGGTCACGGAGAAGGAAGGGAACGAAAGCGGTCATACACCCGAGACTCTTTCGCTGTGCTCAGATGAGCTAGAAAATTGGCTTCTTGCTATCCGTGTTTGAACAGCTGCAGAACCGAATTCCCTTTAGAGGGCGATAGAAGCTTAAAAAAAATGTCAGTGCCATCATTTAAGCGGAAAACAAGAACCAGCAGTTTAATTTTTAGGGGAGGGTGGAAATTAAGGGACGAAGAGTGCGGTTTTCATTCTACGGTCAGTTCCACCGAGCGAGCAAGATAAAGATCTAAGCTGAAGGATCTCACAGGCTTTGTTGCCCCTTTGCCCCCCCCCCGTATTGATAGAGAAGAAAGATTTACTTGCTAATGACCAGGGTCTCTTCTCCATTGATCCAGACTCTCATAAACTCTCCGTAGGCCTTGTTGTAGTAGTTGCAGGCGCTGCCCACTCCCATCCAAAGGAATCTCCCGTGGGAGATAAGGGGGCCAAGTCCCATGCAGTAACCAGGTCCTGAAAGGTAATAGGAGGCAGAGAAGGGAAGGGAGGAGAAAGGAGGGGAGGGAATGGAAGAAAAGGGAAGGAAGGATGAATAGAGGAAAGGGAGGGAAGGAAGGAAGGAAGGAAGGAAAGAAGGAAGGAAGGAAAGATAGAGGAAACGGAGGAAAGGGAGACAGGGAAGGAAGGTAGCAATGAAGGAGGAAAGAAGGAAGGAATGAAAGAAAGAAAGGAAAGAAAGAAAGAAAGAAAGGTGAGAAAAATAGAGAAGAAGGCAGCCAGGCAGCCAGGAGGGATCAGTTATGAATTTTATCAGCAATAAACATAAGACCTTAATTGCATACTGTGTATTCACCCTCTTGCTAAAACATGAAGGGTTTAACCGGCGTTTACAGAACAAACCACCTCTTACAGATTTCCACGAAAACAATAAGCCGTTAACTGGAACGGAGGAGGTCACACCATGCTATGCCACAAATGGACAAACCAATGTCAATGCTTATAATGTTGTCTAAAGGCAATAAAGGACACTTTGCAGAGATGGCTGAGTTGAAGTATAAATGTGGGGTAGGACTGAGGAACCTGTACTTTCTAAATATGGGCAAATGCCAGCTTCTGATGTCTTCACCAAGTGGGCCAATGGTTCAAGAGGCCAGGAGAAGGGGGTCCCATATGGGAAGGGCCCCCCAACCTCTGGCCCGTAGCCCACTACCAGGATGTGGCCTGTTTGGAACTGGGCTGTGTGAGTGGCTGGCGCATGCATGCATGCAACTCATCTTGCGCAAGTGGCAGGCTGGTGGGCACTTGTGTCATGCACCCCAACCTGTTGCTCTTACAAGTTGAGCTGGGCATTGGCGGGCCGGCCTGCCACTCGGACCAATTGGGCTGCACATATGCACACCAGCCCACTGCTAGTATGGCCCAATTCCCCTCTCCCCCACCCCCCCACCCCAAGCTGGGCCACCAAGCTGCAAAGTTGGGGACCAGCTGCCCTATGGTTTGGGAAAAATGTCTTCCTTTCTTAAATGGAGTTAAACTCTTCCTCCAGGGCATATATTTATTGTTGTCAGTTGCGAAGTTGTGTCCAACCCATCGCAACCCCATGGACAACGTTCCTCCAGGCCTTCCCGTCCTCTACCATTCTCCGGAGTCCATTTAATCTCACGTCAACTGCTTCAGTGACCCCATCCAGCCACCTCCTTCTCTGCCATCCCCTCCTTCTTCTATTGCCCTCAATCTTTCCCAGCAATAGGCTCTTCTCCAGGGAGTCCTTCCTTCTCATTAGATGGCCAAAGTCTTTGAGTTTCACCTTCAGCATCTGACCATCTAAAGAGCAGTCAGGGTTGATCTCCTCTAGGACTGACCGGTTTGATCACCTTGCAGTCCAAGGGACTCACAGGAATCTTCTCCAGCACCAGAATTCAAAGGCCTCCATTCTTTGGCACTCAGCCCTTCTTATGGTCCAACTTCAGGAGTGGGATTCTACCGGTTTGGACCAGTTCAGGCGAACCGGATGTTAAACTTACATCTGGTTCGCTGAACTGGTATTTCAACCGACCAACTGGCCCTGCCCACCCTTCCCCTCCCAGAAGTCTCCATGCAATGCAGCTAAGTGCAGGGTCTGCATGGAGGCTCTGAGAGGGGGAAAAATGGGTCTTCCAGAAGTTTGGAAACAGGCCTGTTTCCAGTTTCCGGAAGGCCTTGAGAGGCCGGGGGAAGCCTCTGGGCCCTTGGGAGGGTGAAAACTGCCTCCTCTGGGAGGCCCACCGGAAGCCAGAAACAAGAAGTTCCGGTAGGCCACACCCACCATGGCCACGCCCACCCAGCAGCGGGGCAGAGAACCCAGTTGCCTGGATTTTTGAATCCCATCCCATCCAACTTTCACAGCCTTACATTGCAAATGTCTGTCTGTCTGTCTATTCTATCTATCTATCTATCTATCTATCTATCTATCTATCTATCTATCTATCTATCTATCTATCTATCTATCTATCTATCTATCTATCTATCGGGCATATATAATTCAGCCTAAAAAAAGACAACTGAAACCTCCAAAACAGTCTTCAGGATATCCTGGGGTTTCTTAACCTTGGCAGCTTGAAGACATCTAGATTCCTCTCCCAGAATTCTCCAGCCACCTTTCTGGGAATTGAAGTCCACACCTCTTCAAGTTATGCTTCAAGTTATGAAATTCTGGAATTCCACACGTTATCAAACTGCCAAGGTTGAAAAATGCCGGGTTCCAGCTTGCAAATTAGATTTAACCAGAGGTGAGAAAACCAACAGTTTGTGCCAGACTTGGCTGGCAGAGGGTACTGCCTTCATCTTTCAGGACGGCCAGTGATTCAATGCTCCCAGAAATTTTACACGTGCAAAATGAATATTTTAAAGACTTAAGGTGGTAATATTTGTGCAGGAATAAGTTTTATTGACTTCAGTGGGAATCCGTCTTCATGAAAGCTATGTCTGTTCAATAAAGGGGGAGCATTTACCCAAGAACCAGCCTTATGTTATTCCCGAGTAGACCCATATAAAACCACTCTGCATATTACTCACACAAAAGGAGTGTAAGAATCGATAACATATCATTGTAGGATATTGGAGCTGCACAATATGTGAAGTCTCCTGTAGCGTCAACCAAGCACAGAATGTTTTCTCAATTTAACATCCACATTTAAAGAACCAGATTAATTTTTCTGGGCAAATACAGCTACTACGAAGAGTCAGATGTTTAAAAACTCTTAAAATGTTATGTACATTTTGTGCCCCTCAAAAGAGTAATTCAAAATTATTTTGAGCCCCTCTTGAGAAAAAAAAATGAAAAACAAAAGTTGCAGCAGCTTTTTGGATTTAAGAAACTTCTCCTAAGAGATTGGCTTTACACCTCCTACAAAACTGTGATTAGTTTGACCGCAGCTTGTTGAAAAAACTAGCATGAGCTGGGTTCACAGAACATGCGGTGCCACAAATCATGGTTTATAAAACACAAGGACTGGATTCCAACACCCGTCAAAGCCAAAACATAATTGATTGGATGCTACCCAGCATCACTTGCGCTCGTGAGACGGGTGGCTCGACAAATTTTAAAAACAAATAGAAAATAAAAACATTGAGCAAAGCAAATTCTCGTAGGTTCTCATGATAGGTCCAACCCTTTAGAAAGGGAGTGACACATAATCCGAAATGAAAAAACAAAACAAAAACAGGTTGACCAAGTTACACCGTCCCCTACCCTCTCTTAGTTCCTCCTTAAATAGGAACATTTTTTTTCAATGTTCACATTTTGAAACTTGGTGGGGGTTGGACTAGAAGATCTCCAAGGTCCCTTCCAACTCTGTTATTCTGTTAAAAAAAAAAAAAGGCCTACCTGGTATGGAAGATGTTTCTTCGCAAGTCCAGATCAGGAAAAGGAATCCCATCAAGAGCAAGAGTGGTAGAGTAGCTACTGTCGGGATGCTTTCGGATACCACTTTGGTGATATTGTAGTGCATCGGATTCAGGATTTCCAGAAGCATTGTTGTCCCCAGCCAATCTGCTCAGCTGTGGGTAGAAATGCAAAGAAAACACCTAAGTGTGGAAGGGTCTACAGCCAGCTTCAACCAGTATCTGTCTCCGCTGTTGTTGATCCTGCCACTTAATGAATCCTGCTCCACGATGAGCTTTGTTTTATAACAAGGGCAGAGCTTCAGATTAGACGACACTAGCAACGTCAAAACAAGGGTAGAGAAGATTCACTGGTTCCATAAACCAAAACATTTCTGACCTTGGTATGGAGGGCCCAGGTTGCTTGGGAAAAACTTCATGCCGATGGAGAGTCCCTATCTCCCTTATTAACCTTGAATGGTCGCCATAAGGTAGACTTGGGAGTGCGTGCCAAGGTTGTCACCAGAGTGAAAGAAATTAAAGTCTGCTGTGAACTGAAGCCCCGGCTCCATCTTTTAGAAGGGGGTTTGCTTTGAACATCTTGCACATCTGTGGCTAGATTTTGGAGAACGTCCTTGGGTTTCGGAGACAGTTTATTTCCAAGCCCCATCTTCTGGATGAGGAGTGCAGTAGACAGGATGGGCTATTCTAAGGCACTTCTCCGCAGCTTTTGCTCCGAGGCTTCCTTTGTGGGGGTGATTTGGATGGAAAGGAAGGCATGGGAAATGCTAGCTTAGATGCAGAATTTGGTTCTTGCTCATGGGACAGGCTTTTTGCTCATCATAAAATCCCCCCCCCCTTGTGCTAAAAGAAAGAGGAAGAGCGGCATTTTTGATCACTTCTCCATTTGCAGGAACTGGGTATGTCTAGTCCAAGGATCTTCAAACTTGGCAAGTTTAACACTGGTGGACTTCAACTTCCAGAATTCCTGAGCTAACATGACTGGAGGAGGAATTCTGGGAGTTGAAGTCCGCAAGTCTTAAAGCTGCCAAGTTTGAAGACCCCTGGAATAAATAGATAGAGAAAGAGAGGTAGAATAGATAGATAGAAAGAGAGATAGAATAGATAGATAGAGGGAGAGGGAGAGAAAGATAGAATAGATTAGATAGATAGATAGATAGATAGATAGATAGATAGATAGATAGATAGATAGATAGATAGATAGATGATAGAATATATAGATAAAGAGTTGGAATAGATAGACAGATAGAGAGAATAGATAGACAGGCAGGCAGATAGAATAGATCCTGGGTCTTCAAACTTGGCAAGTTGAAGACTTGTGGACTTCAACTCCCAGAATTCCTGAGCTAACATGACATGAGGAGGAATTCTGGGAGTTGAAGTCCACAAGTCTTAAAGCTGCCAAGTTTGAAGACCCCTGGTCTAGTCTAATGAAAAGAAGGACTAGGGATGACATGATAGCAGTGTTCCAATATCTCAGGGGCTGCCACAAAGAAGAGGCAGTCAAGCTATTCTCCAAAGCACCTTAAAGGCAGGACAAGAAGCAATGGGTGGAAACTAATCAAGGAGAGAAGCAACTTAGAACTAAGGAGAAATTTCCTGACAGAACAGTTAGTCAGTGGAACTGCTTGCCTCCAGAAGCTGTGAATGCTCCAACACTGGGAGTTTTTAAAAAGATGTTGGATAACCATTTGTCTGAAGTAGTGTAGGGTTTCCTGCCTAAGCAGGGGGTTGGACTAGAAGACCTCCAAGGTCCCTTCCAATTCTATTCTATTCTATTCTATTCTATTCTATTCTATTCTATTCTATCCCCACTGTGGAAATGTATGGACAAGGATTGGATCCTCTAAAATCTCTGCTACTTTTGATTTCCTATCAGGAATGGAAGGCAGTTTTGCAATCAAAGCTGATGAAACAATAGCTTGAAATTTAGGAAGCTAGATCCTATAACTGTTGACCTCATCTTGCAAAATCTGCACCTGAACCTGAGACCTTTAGCATGGAAAGCACCCGAATGGCCACTGAGCTCTGGATCATCCTATTTCTATCCTCAAGTGTTCATACTTACGCTGCAGGAAACCCATTTCTAGCAAAAAACCTGTTCTTCTAGGAACACTGCTAGAAAGGCTGTTTGCTGCAAATGGAACGGTTTAGAAAGCGATGTCATATTTTACATCATCTTGAATAATTCTTACGAGCAATAGAACTACACAGCTTAATGTGGTTTATAATATTTTGAATTTGATCTAGACTTAATGCTACTTAGAGCAAACTAACTGAAATTGATCAGGTTTAAATTAGACATGAAGTATACTTACTGTTTGTTTCCTGGCATTACTGCTTATTTCCAGACCATCATTCTAAGTATTTCTTGTGTCCTTGAAATCCAAATTGATGTGAAAAAAAAATGTAGCAGATGGGAGAAGAAGCTTCAAACACAAGGAGAAGGGAACTTTTAGCTTGCTATTAATCACACATCCTTGAGTCCCCAAAAGGAAGAAGTAGCAATGGATTTTGGCTGCTAACTATGGTTTATTAATCTAGCTTGTTGGGAAATAAACCATAATACCGGGTTGGGATGTCACTCTCTACTTTGTTTATTTGTGCGAAGAAGAGATGAAATAGATTCATAAGGAATCGCTATTTCCTTGAATGATGGCCACTATTTTGATGACAGCCAAGGAAGTGAATTTGGGAGATTTTGGGAATCTTTGGAAAGGATAAAGATAACAGCAATAAAGCAGTGAGTTGACAGACATATCAGCCCAAGTGGGGTAAAAACAGAGAAAACATCTCCGAAGTTTCTCAAACCTTAATTAATTCAAGTTTCTCAAACCTTAATTAATTATTTAGAAAGACACTAGGAAATTCCTACAAGGTTTCCAAAATTCTGCATTTACCCCAGAGCGACAGTAAAGATATGTGACTGAGTTATATGCTTTCTTGCTTTCTTGTAGTTCTTGCTTTCTGGATCTTGCTCACCTCTGTGGAACTTGAAAAGGATCGACAAAATAAACAATGAAGAGAAAGACTAAAGAAGATTGAAGCTTGTTGCAGAATGTGTGGGTGCTAAGGTGGAGGGAAAGGGGAGAATTGATTTTTGCATGTGGTTTAATCAACCTTTTCCAATTACAAAATTCAGTTATTAATTTCTAGAATGAAACCCAGGATGGCATTTACAAGTTCTCCAGTTGATCTTCCAGCTAAATACCAGAACAGGCTAATTTCAAGAAATGTCATAGTCCATTTCTAAGCTGTTTTTTTTTTTAAAAAAAAAACTATAACCCATTTCTAACCTTAAAGAGATTCATTTTGGCTTCCAAAACTGACAACCTTCAATTAGATACAGGAGACTGTAAATATGAATATTGGTATGGTTTTTCTGATCTTTTGATCTATGCCCCTAATTATTAGTGGAGAAGGAATCAGGACCATTTCACTGCTTCAGGAATGACTGCAATGCAGGGCAGCAGCCAAGGGAACATTGCAAGAAAAAATATACAAGAAATGGACACTGGCAAGTGTATATAAACGCATGGTGATGAAACAGGGAAATTAGTATGTCTGGGGGTGTTTCAGACAAGCAAAATCTTACGTGTTTGGCTTGGAGAAAGTTTCAATTGCCGATCGTTTATTTTATAGCCATGATTTTTGAAAGGAAGGCAGTTCCAAAGAACTTTTATGGTAGAAAAAACAAACAGAAGATTATTGAACAATATAATCAAAAGTGGTCCATTTGTGTGTGTGGATGCTACAATATAGACCCAGTTTATACGACTTGCTGAACTGTAAGACAAGGATGGTGGGATGGTTTTGTGGCTTAGCCTCAGGGGTGGGAATCTACCGGTTCGCACCTATTCGCTAGAACTGGTTGTTAACATTCTAAGCAGTTCAGAGAACCGGTTGTTAGAAGAAATTTACTGGCCTAATCCTGTAAGGAAGGCAGGAAGGAAACATTCTGGTGTTGCTTAAAGAGCATTCAAGAATTTAGTAAGTAAGAGGTCTTCAAATTCTGCAATATGGTCACCCCCACTAAATGGTAACATGAATTTGTGCTAAAAGAAGTTAAGGGTTTCACTGGTGGTCTTCAAACTTGACAGCTTTAAGACTTGTGGACTTCAACTCCCAGAATTCCTCCTCCAGTCATGTTAGCTCAGGAATTCTGGGACTTGAAGTCCACAAGTCTTAAACTTGCCAAGTTTGAAGACCCTTGTAAAGCTAGCACTGTTACCTAGTTGGGAAATGAAACATCTGCAAGAAAACAACCAAACTCAGAGAGTACCAAGGACCAGGGCTGGGATTCTACCAGTTCGCACCTATTCACTAGAACCGGTTGTTAGCATTCTAAGCAGTTTGGAGAACCGGTTGTTAGAAGAAATTACAGGCCTAATCCTGTAAGGAAGGCAGGAAGGAAACATTCTGGTGTTGCTCACAGAAACTGCCTCTCCGTTAACCCTTATTACATTCTTGGCAGGACTAGACTTCCTGTCTCAGGAACTTCTCTGGAGTTTTCTTTTTCTCCTTTGCTGGTACTTTGCTTGTGTGGAATGACCATTCAAAGTTACAATGGCACTGAAAAAAGTGACTTATGACCCCTTTTCACACTTACGACTGTTGCAGCATCCTCACAGTCACGAGAGGCCAGGAGAGGAGATGCGTGCCTCGATGTGAGTGATATTGAGTTGGCCACGCCCAGCCAATAACATGACCACCAAGCCATGTCTACCCAGTCACATGACCACCAAGCCATGCCCACCAACTAAGCCACGCCCACAGAACCTGTTGTTAAAAAATTTGAATCCCACCCCTGCTTAGCCTGAAGGATGAAACTCGGTATATGTTTGTAAGATCCAGTGGGTTGGACTAGAAGGCCTTCAAGGTCCCTTCCAGCCCTAGAATTCAAATGATAGTCACCTATCCTAGGTTATAGAAAGTGTGTTCCTCTACTTAAAAAGATGTCCAGGAGTCACCCTTTCCTTGAAAGAGGTGTTGAGTTGGAGCCTGAAGACAATGAAACTGATAAGGAGGAAGTTGAATGTGACTCTGAGGACAACAGAACTGATAAGGAGGAAGCGGAGTCTGAATCTGTACAGTGAAATTGATAAGAAGGAAGCTGAAACATCAGGAGATTAGATAGAACATCTAATATACATCGTACATGGTCACTGAGCTATTGACCTGCAGGGCAGCACAGGCAGTACCATATCTCATTTTTATTTTGACTACAGTTTTTGAGGTTGGCTCCACATCATTGGCAGGACCTTTTAAAAAATCTGCATCTTGTCCTCTGCAGAAATGCTATCTTCAAATGGACTGTCCTCCATAAAGTGAGAATCTAGGTTGCCTAATAATAATACTAATATAGGAAGATGAAGTTAAAGTTGACCCTGAAGTTATTTAACGAATAGAAACATGACAAATGAAAAGTGTGAGTTGCAGCTAAGAAGATAGTTTTATCTCATTGGCAAGTCTGAAAACAAGCATGTATACATGTTCTATATATCAGAAGAACAAGAGTTGGAAGGGACCTTGGAGGTCTTCTAGTCCAACCTCCTGCTTAGGCAGGAGACCCTATACCATTTCAGACAAAGGGTTGTCCAATCCCTTCTTTAAAATCTCCAGTGCTGGAGTATTCAGAACTTCTGGAGGCAAGTTGTTCCACAGAATAATTGTTCTCACTGTCAAGAAATTTCTCCTTAGTTCTAGCTTGGTTCTTTCCTTGGTTAGTTTCCACCTGTTGCTGCTTCTCCTGCCTTCAGGTGCTTTGGAGAAGAGGTTGACTATCAGAATATCAACTTGAGAGAGAAGAGACTAGGACAGCCACGTGTCTGAAACGGGATAGGGCTTGAGAAAAGGGTTAGACCAGAAGACTTCCAAGATCTCTTCCAACTCTGTTATTCTATTTTATTAACTGGATCAATGTTCAAGAAAGTCCGTCTAATATAATCCAGTGTGGTCAAGATTAATATGTGACTTAAGGTCTAAAATTGCCATTGCACCAATGCAAATCCACACATATGAAAGTCATCATTTAGCCGCAAAAACAATTTCATGGCCAGTTTCCCCCCCGCCCCCCAGCCTTAGGTAGCTCCACTCAGGGCATTAGCTTCAAGGAGACATGGAAATGACTCCCTTGCTCCTCAAGACGGATTGTACCTTTTTTTTTTTAATGATATCTTCATTCAGAGCGCTGTCAGGAAATTTCATGAAACCAGCCAGTTCAATGTGGACAGAGCTTCATGTATATTTCCTGCCGAAATTTCCTGAGGCTCAAAAGACCCATCACACGTCTCAAGAGATGACCCAAATGTCTATTTCTTTCAGGAAGGATGAGATATAGAGAGAGATGTGTGTGTTTCTGGGTGTGTGTGTGTGTGTGTGTGTGTACAATGACACAATGAGGGCCAAACCCAGTGGTGGGATTCAAATTTTTTTACTACTGGTTCTGTGGGCGTGACAGGGGAAGAAGGATACTGCAAAATCCCCATTCCCTCCCCATCTCACTAACCTGCTTTCCAGGTCTGTTCTCCTGGGAAGGGCAATCAAAGGAGACCCAGCCAATCAGCTGTGGGCATGCCTTGGTGAGCGTGGTGTTCTGTGGGCATGGCTTGGCTCGGTGTGCATGGCAGGGGAAGGACACTGCAAAATCTCCATTCCCTTCCCAGCCCACTAACCTGCTTTCCAGCTCCGTTCTCCTGTGCAGGGCAAGCAGAGAAGACCCAGCCAATCAGCTGGGACTCGGGAGGCAGAGCATAGATGGGGGCGGGGCCAGTCAGAGGCGGTATTTGCCAACCTACGCAAAATTTCCGCTACCGGCTCTCCAGAACTGGTCAGAACCTGCTAAATACCACCTCTGGCCAAACCCTTTATTATTTTTGAAGGTCAGTCACTGACTATGGACAGTTTATAGGGAGAGCTGATAGCTGAAGTTCTAGGCTTCCGGAGTTTCATCATTATTTACTTCTCCTGCGAGTGGGTTTTCTTTTATCCGATTGAATGACAATGAAATTATTTCAAAGAGTTGGATTCTTTGATGGCCCGGTCAGTTCCTTGTGGGTCCAGAAAATAGCGCGAAAGAAATTTTTGAACCAAAACTAGACTGACATCTACATTAGAAATTCAGGCTCCATGAAACCTTCCTGCTGGGTATGATAGATTTAAAAATGGAAAAGAAATACCAATATTTAATTTTGCAATATTGTAACGGCAGCCAGAATAAGCTATGCACAAAATTGGAAATGATCTACTATCCCTTCAGAGAAGATGGTCATTAAAAAAATTAACGAGTGTGCAGAGATGGATAGCCTAACTAAATTACTAAAAAAACAACCAAGATAGTGACTACTATAAAACTTCGAATTGCTGGTGTGAATGGTTAAAGAAAAGGCAATATTCGACAACTGGATAAGTTATGAAATTATGGAAGACATGCTATTTAATCATAAAGTATTCTGTGAAATTAAAACATTAAAAGAACGAGGAAGGTACTGTAACAAGGTAGATCACATCAATGTTAGGGGGTGAAAAAAAAAGTGTAACCATTGCTCAACACCTGCCGCAAAATGTATATATGTGTATATATTTGTTTATATGTTTGTTTTTTAAATGTTTTAAATATACGAATCTTAAATAAAGTTTATTTAATAATAATAAAAAGAAATTCAGGCTCCATCTATATTTATAATCTGGAAGTGTAACAGAACATTTATGCATGCATCCTTCTAAATGGGTAAGCATTTTGAATGAGAGCAGCTTTTGGGTTTCTGTATGATTTTTATTAAGACTTTCAATAAGAAATAACACAATAACAGAGTTGGAAGGGACCTTGGAGGTGTTCTAGTCCAACCCCCTAGCTCAAGCAGGAAATCCTATACTGTTTCAGATAAATGGTTGTTCAGTCTCTTCTTAAAACCAAGAAGATAAAAACCGAAGCCACCGAATATAAACGAAGGAAGAAAACAGAAAAAGAAAGGGACCAAAGCAAAAAGTGCAAGAAAATAAAACAAAACCAGTCCAATTGAAATAGAAAAGAAGGAAATAAAAAATGATATCATCTTTTTCCAAGGTAAGGAGGCAAAAGAGAAGAAGTGAGAGAAGAGAGAAGCTCTTACAGCTGGAGGCTTTGCTTTGCCTTCGCAGCTTGAGGTATAATTTTCCCAGTGATACCTCCCTCCCTCCAATCTCTGAAACAGAAATAATCGCAACAGTTTTGATGCTTTTTCAAAAGAGACCACAAAGCCACGATGAAGCAGGACTTCCTCAAAATGATGGGGCACTTTAGCTCTTTCAGTGTCCCACCTCTTACTGAAGAAGAAAAGGGTGCGATCTGGGGGCTGGTAGCTGAACTGAAATTTTCCTAGGAAAAAAAACCCAACATCACTAAAATACATGCTCTCATTAGAGGAGAAACATCATTTGGCAAATATCGACCTCTAATTCTTTGGGGAAGGGAGTGTGGGAGGAGGAGAAACTGACTTTTTTTTCTTTGTAAGAGATGCCTTTCCTTTGCATAGTATCTCCCTATTTGTCTTCTCGAGTAAAAAAAAAAGAGAGCAAATCTCCAGATAAATTGTCTAGTTTGGCCGTTGCAGCAAAAAGAAATAAACAGGCACTCAAATAAACCCAACCCCAACCCAAATGCTTCTTCTTAATTATTCTGGAGGTATTTAAGGGCTGATATAGACATTGCAGTGCCATAACAATTGGCGTAGGAGATAATACGTGTGTTGAAGTTTTGTAAATGCCATTTGAATAAGGCTAAAGTTTTATTTGGCTCTACAGAGAATGGATGTTCTCTCTCTCATAGTCCCTGAATACCTGCTGAAGAGAAGCAAGGCAGATGTGTAAAATCATCAAATGCAACAGGTGGAATTAAATTAAATATGATCTACAGAACTACCTTTGGAAAAGCCAGAATGTCATGGTTATAATTTTAATTTCTTCGGGGAAAAATAATCAAACGGTTCAGTAACCCAATAAATGTGACTCCAGTGTTGGAGGAGAAGACCATTAACTAAAAAGGATAGAAGATTTAGTTTTGGACAAGTAGGCAAAATGTCTAAAAAAACCATCTCTCCAAGGTCAACATTTGTCTAGGATCATTAATGAAGAATCCTTAGTTATCCAGGTCAGCGTCTGGAGAAGGTTCTTTGGGAAATCTTTCCATTTAATCGTATTAGAGGTTCCTTTTATTGTTATGGTCACCGTCATTATTGTTCTGCTCCCTTTTTGGCTCATCTGAAATTCATCAACATTTTAAGAAGATGCATAAAGGGGAAAAAAAAACCTAGTTCTTTATCCTTCACACATAAAGAATTGCAGAGTAAAAACAAAAGAATGGAAAAGAGAAAGGAAGAAGCCACCAGATGCCCCACGATGCTAAGCAGTCAAAAGTTATGGAAATAGTCAACTTTTGATTCTGCTTTCACCTAAAAAGATCTGAAGCCCAAGCAGGTAAAATTTTCCTGAGTAAGAACGAGGATGTGTGAGAGAAAGAAGGAGAAAAACACAGATTGAGATGAAGATGTCTACAAATCACCTCCAAAATCTTTGCTATTTTTACAGAATCAATTTTTCATTTCATTCCTGTACAGAGAGGGAAAAAAAACCAATAAACCAGAAAAGTTGTAAAAGTTACCTGGTCCTTTGCACACTTGCTTATTCTAGCATCTATAGCCGGCTACCTTTGCTGTCCTTTTAAAGATCAGAAAAGAGTTTGTACTGATCACTCTTTATGTAGCATCTTTTTTTATATAGAGGTACTCCTTGTTGCTAAGGGATTGGTTGCTAAGCGATGTTGTTGGTGGGTTGTTAGGTTTTTCCCCCACCGTAGGTCAGGGGGCCTTGCAGCCCAAAAGATAATTTTTGTAATTTAACCTGTATAGCAGAACGTACTTAAGCCTTAAAAAAAAAAAAAAATCCAGAAGGACGAGAAAAAAAAACTCCAGGTGAAAAGAACTTGTTTGAACACAGACGGTGATGCTTGAAAGAGATAAGATGACATGAATTTGATGAAAACTTTGATGTCTTACATGAAGGTCCATGTTACTGTTGTGATATGTATGCCTTGTTGTGACAAGTGAAATGCAAAAGATACGATATCATCGAATTAGGTTTTCCTTGCCTTGTCATCAAGCTGCCAATGGAATTGAATTATGGGGTGCTTGGTGCTCTCTGAGCTTGGTGATTTTCTTGCAGATGTTTCACTACCCAACTAGGTAATTTCATCAGTGCTGAAAGGGTTTGTGGAGAAGAGGAGGATTGTGACATCCTTGGTGCTCTCTGAGCTTGGCTACTTTTTCTTGCAGACATTTCAATCCCCACTTGGTAACAACATCAGTTTAGTTTAGTTTAGTTTACTTTATTGTCATTGCACCTCGTACAACGGAATTATTTTCAGTGTACATTATAACTATACAAATAAACACAAACACACATCCTTCATGTTGTATACAATTGAACTGAAAAGCCCTAATATTGCATTAATATTGCACTATACAGCAGAATTCAAAAGAGCTACTGCCCTGGGATAGAAGCTGTTTTTCAGCCTATTTGTCCTTGTTTTTATTATCCTGTACTATCTGCCAGATGGTAATAGTTTAATAAAAAAGGGTTCCCGGGATGAGATGGATCTTTGAGAATATTTTGAACTTTCTTAAGGCAGTGGGAGCTATAAAACTCTTCCAAAGAGGGGAAAGGGCAACCAATGATCCTCTGGACAATGACATTAGCCCTTTTTTTTGCCTATGTTTCACTACCCAACTAGGTAACAACATCAATGCTAGAAGAGAGTGGTGTTTAATCCCTGTCGTTTACTGTTTGATAAAGTTAACTGTTAGATAAAGTAAGCAGTACATCAATCAAGGAACTACCATTTCAGACAAACAATCAAACACTAAACAACAGCCTAATTAAGGAACCTGACAGGGCAAGCCACTGATACATAAACAGTGAGCAAACTCCACTCCCATATAGCACTGATAATGTTACCTAGTTGGATAATGAAATGTCTGCAAAAAATAAAAACCAATAAACCTCAAAGTGCACCAAGGAGCCCCACAGCTCAACTTAGGGCTACAAATATTCTTGTCTATTAGAATTGAATAGGGAAGGGCATCACCCAACCAAGACATCATATGAGATGCTTTGACTAGTCCCCAAGGACCCCACAGCTCAACCCTGGTCTACAAAGATTCTCTTCTATCAGTGATTAGGCATCGTTGAGGGAAAGGGGGAGAAAATATATGGGTCTGCCTTTCCCACTCAAAAGATTGTTTGGGTCAAGTTTTCCCACATGTTGTTGGGTTTATATTTCCCAGAACCTCCTAGAGAGCAGCAGATTGCATTAATTATTCCAGGATTGCAAAGCTGAACTCTGAGAGCTCACTTTCTCTGCAGCCAGTTAAGAGTGACATCTTGTGCCTCTAAAGTAATGGGCGTTTGGGGTTGACTTGAATGGACACTTTACTTTCAAAAAAATCTCTTGTACAAGCATCTGTTGAACATCACGGAATGTTCCCATCCATTGTTCGATTGTCCCCATCTTCTGGATCAACCAGGTCATTCCTGAACTATGGAAAGAAACTTTCCTGAAATAGATGGTGCAGCAGCTGTTATAAAAAAAATTATCCGCTAGAACAGAATAATTACTGGCATTACATTCCTTTGGTTTAAGCATTTGCATTTACTTATCGACGCAAATTATTTTGTATGCAAAACATTGGGACACGAGGAAAATGTATCTTTTTGAAGGCTTCTCATGAGGTCAGTATCAAAAAGCTAGACAATGTCTGTGTTTGTGTAGGACTGTGTGTGTGTCTATGGGTGTGTGTGTGTGTGTGTGTGTGTGTGTGTGTGCATGAGTTTAAATGAAAGTATATTTACCAACGGTGGTTTTCATGCCAAAGAATCTTTGGAATCTTGTACAAAACAATCAGAATAATTAGGGGTCTTGTTCACAACAAAGAGATCCAGCTGAATGTTAACAAATTCTTCAGTCTGTGTGTAGGCTCCTGAATGAATTAACAAAGTTCTTTTTTCTTTTAATGCCACTATAAATGAGCTAGGTCTTTTCTAAATTCACAATGGACTTTTGTGATAGAAATGAGCAAACTCTCCTCTATGAAAACAAATTGTGGACTTTCTTGCGTCCCAGAAATACTGAGAACACTTAAAGTGGTTTCCCTTCCAAACTATTCATCTTACTGTTAGTAATAACACCAACCCAACCCATGCACAAAACAATAAGGTAAAAAGGTAAAGGTTTCCCTTGCACATATGTGCTAGTCGTTTCTGGCTCTAGGGCGTGGTGCTCATCTCTGTTACAAAGCCAAAGAGCCAACGCTGTCTGAAGACATCTCCGTGGTCATGTGGCCAGCATGACTGAATGCCGAAGGTGCACAGAACTTTGTTCCCTTCCCACCAAAGTGGTCCCTATTTTTCTACTTGCATTTTTACGTGCTTTCAAACTGCTAGGTTGGCAGAAGCTGGGACAAGTAGCAGGAGCTCACTCCATTACGCAGCACTAGGGATTCGAACCGCCAAACTGCCGACCTTTCTAATCGACAAACTCAACACAATACCAAAATACAAAATAGACAAATTGATAAAAGAGTGATGATATCCTCTCTCCAAAGGGGATTCAAAAAAACTTTAATTTTCACTAGTTTTTGGAAAGCCATTATTGATGATGTCAAGCAAACATCTAATGCCATAACTGAAAAGCAACTTTTTCTGGCCTCAGTTCTCTTCACTTCATAAATGTTCCCTGATTGTTCTTCAGGGAATCTTATCTCAAGATTGGTCAACTCTGGTAGGACAGGTTGTCTGGGAAGTATTAGAACCCACTTCTGGATCAGCTTTCTGGTTAGAGTGAATGTGTAAATTTATTTATAAAGATGATGCTGAAATGCTTGGGGATTCCTGCTTTTTAAAAAAGTAGAGTGTTTCCTGAAAACGTGATCAACAATAAATAATGCTTTACAAATGTCACAGTAAAATGTAGTTTTCCTACCTTAGAAATGGAGTACAATGTATAGTAATTGGAACTTGTGGGAGTTGGTTAGAATGTGAAAGCACCAGTGGAAAGTATCCTTCTAAATATTTCTGCAAAACTGAAGAGTGGATTTGCTTGCTGAGTCTTTACAAATATAAACCACCATAAACCATAGCTTAATTTTACAGACCAAATTTGACTTGTCAAATATGGCCTTCCAAAACTCTCTGAATTTGTAGGCGACTATGAATCACAAACCATCAGCGCTAGATAAAGGGTCAGTGATGTCCATGTTTTATGGAGATTATCAAATAGGGCTGCACATATTGTCTCTAATTTAGTTTCACTTGTGCATTTGATTAATGCTGACATGTGGATCAGATTCAACAACTTGAATAGATTCAGGAAATTGGTTTGATTGAATGCTTCAGTTTCAAGCATTGGATTGCGTTTGATTTTCTGTTCAAAATCCCTTTGCAAAAGTCCTAATTAACTGCCAGATTATCTCAATAGCATCCAAATCTAATGATTTGAACTGGATTTTTTTCCTCTTGGCTGCTGATTTTATTGGATGGGGAGGTTCAGTAGAACCAGCTTCAGAATGAATTTCCACATCACAACTTCACTCAACTCAACTCTCAAATAGAACTGGGGCAACTGCAAAGCTGGAGTAATTCAAGAAGATCCAAGCAAGAAGATCCAGGGGGCCAAGACTGAACTTCTAAGAGAGGACACCTATAGAATAAAGGGAAGGTAGACAAATGCCAAGAGCAATTGTATAAAATCAGAGGATCCCCAGGAAGCCATCAGCTGGAAGTCATCCAGCCCTGAATTACCATGTATTATGGGATGCCTATGATTTGGGGACCTCCCAAGAACGTCGGGAGAAGAACTTCCATTAGGTGTTCCAGATCTATAGCTCTCCAAAGCTCTTAGAACTAGAGTGCCCAGAATGCCTTGGGAGAGGGAAGACTATAATTATTCTAGCCTAATGAATAGACAGTGCAAGAGAATATTTCTGATTGCTGGATAGTGAATGGTTCATGGCAATTCCTACTCTTGGTTCTCCTGCCAAGATGATCCGGAATCCAGCTGGTAACCTTTCTCTCAAACTTAGCAGCTCCAATAGATAGGGGACAGGGTGAAAATGGGTGATTTATTATTTTCAATTTTTTAAACGAGAAAGAAACAGGTTGTTCAGTTTAGGAGACCTTCTCCGAGTTCTAATTCAGAACATAATGGGGCCTATTCATAACAGGAAATGTAAACTGGGTGCAATTGATGTATTTCTTTCCTGGATGAACATTAAATGCTCCCTTTCAGCAGGAAGTCAGTATCATCATTAGGATGCATTGTGCCATGATATGCCATCTTTATAGTTTGATGGCTGTCTGCTTAAGAACCTAAAAAAAAATGTTTTAGCAGCACAGTCAAAATCCAAAATTATGCCTCTGTATGGGATATACCCTTCCACTTTGGATTGTGGCAAATTGGATAAATATTGCCATTATATCAGAGATTCATTTTATTTTTATCTATTATTCCATCTCATTGAACATAGCCAAATACTATTTTGCTCTCTGTAATATTCACCCTACCTTATCAGAAAAGTGCTTTTGATATTTGTTGCTTGGATAAAATATTCTTTGCTTCATTTTGGCCGCTCATTCCTAGGGTTGGTTAACTTTGTTTCCCCAGAGATACTGAACTCTCTCTTCCATTTACCTACTTGAGAACGACGCCATTTTAATTTATTATTCTTAGTATTTCTGGAATATTACACGTCTCAGCCAGTCCTCGAGTATTGAAGATTTGTCTTTAAATGAATCTAAACTCCAGCTCCTCTTTAGGACAATGGTTTATTCAATATATCATCAAACAACGACTACTCTAATCAGGCAAGAATGGCTAAAAGGCAGGCGAGGTTAGCGTTGGGTTTGAGTTTGCTCTTTTCCCTTTTATTATCATTATTATGAGACACACCCCACCCCACCCAAGCCTATATGCACTTCCAGTTCTGGCCATGCCTAACCTATTGTCTCTAAATGCTATTATCCCTATAACATGTCTACATCCCTAACCTATTCTGACCCTCACTAACTGATTCCCCACCTGGTGCCACCTTCACCATGTCTTCACTCAATGCTTAATTACCACCTATATGTGCCTCAACTCCCTCTAACAATATGTACCACATCAATACATGAAAAAAAAGCCATTTCCAGCCCTGCAGTTGCTTCAGAATCCATCCTGCAGCTCACAGCTCTGCTGAGCCATTCTAAAGCCATCTTCAACACCATCGGTCAGCACACGAGCAGCAATACAGACCCGGTGTCGGCAGAGCTAAGGTGATATTCTCCACTGCCAGCTGACTTGTTGCGAGGTATGTTGGGAGCTGATGGGCTCCGTAGCAGACTCGGAGCCCGACAACAAGTTTCTGTAAGATAGACTATTGAGTAGCATCTCTTCTTGAGAAAAGTATACGTTGCTTTCTCGCCCTGTTCAAAACTCAGAATGACACTTATTATTTCACTGATAAAATATTAAGAAAATAATTCCATTTCAGGGCCATGTAATATTCTTCCCGATACTGTATGAGCACCTCTTAGGGAATGGCTTCGAGCTCTAAGCCAAGCACAGTTAAATTTCATCTCCTTTCAGAAATTCCACTTATACAGATTCCTCTCCATTCAACAAGGAAGATTCGGGCATCCTTCACACGACTCTTTATTTCACTGAAGTTCAGGCAATACGGCACCTACGGCACTCCTCCTAACAACAAATATATAGATAGATACGTTTGTAATTTCCTTTGTTCAACAATTGCTTCATCTTCATCACTTTTTCCCATCTTGTTTTAAATCACTTTTGTACAACTTTAATATATTGGAGATCAAAATGACCCACCCCAGTTCTCAGCATCCAGCGTTATCTATAATCTTAGGTGGTTCTATTCTTATTTTTAACTCCCCACTTTATTTTGCAACACTGACCTGAATTTGAGGGCCACTGCTTTGGGTTCAAGATTTGATCCTCAAAGGTGGCTGCCAACAAATATTTGGAGGGAGCCTTTAGAAGAAGAGCAAGTATTTATTCTGTCATGTTTATGTAGTGCATATTGGAGGGGGTGACCCTTTGAAAGCTATGCAATGAAATTTCATTTTAATATATGTCAATTAGTGTAGTGACAATAAAGTTATTATTCTATTCTATTCTATTCTATTCTATTCTATTCTATTCTATTCTATTCTATTCTATTCTATTCTATTCTACCCTACCCTACCCTACCCTACCCTACCCTACTCTACTCTATTCTTATTCCAATCCATTCCATTAAGTAGAGCTAAGTTAAGTGAGTCATCAGCCTAGAATCGTTACATCCCCACAAATGGACTAAGTCCGACACCTCTTGAATTCCATTGACTGTTATGCAAGAATCTAGTTAATTAATGTTCAGTGCCAACTGAGCATGTAGGCTTGCGCAATAAGTCTTTTGAACTGGAATTTATGTGTGACCCTGATGATTTGTGCTTGCTAGATGCCACTGTTTTCAGCCAGCATGACCATACTGGCTAAGAGTTTTGAAACATCCTGGGGGCCAGTATATTTATAGAACTCCAGATTGGGCAGGCCTAATGCAAGAGATTGGTTGGTTGGCTGGTTCTGGCTAGCTTAATACATCCACCTTAAATCAAGGGGAAAATCATATTTACCACTCTTTCCATGCATTTACTAAGAGCATGATTGACAATTCTGAACTTCCTTAAAAGAAACACATTAATATATGGAAGGATGATATGTGCACGTAAATCTTTAGATGAGATTAGTACTAACAATACAGAGCAGATGTTACTTTTAAGGAATGAAAATCACAGTTAAGTTCTAGTTCTGGTAAAGACATACTGTCAATAGTAAAAAAAACACAAAAAACCCGGTAGTATTCAGAATACAGAGTAACAGAGTTAGAAGGGACCTTGAAGGTCTTCTAGTCTAACTCCCTGCTCAAGCAGGAGACTCTATAGCAGGGGTCTTCAAACTTGACAGCTTTAAGACTTGTGGACTTCAACTCCCAGAATTCCTCCTCAGGTCATGTTAGCTCAAGAATTCTGGGAGTTGAAGTCCACAAGTCTTCAACTTGCCAAGTTTGAAGAGCCAGGATCTATTCTATCTGCCTGCCTGCCTGTCTATCTATTCCAACTCTTTATCTATATATTCTATCTATCTATCTATCTATCTATCTATCTATCTATCTATCTATCTATCTATCTATCTATCTATCTATCTATCTACCTACCTATCTATTCTATTCTATTCTATTCTATTCTATTCTATTCTATTCTATTCTATCTTTCTCTCCCTCTATCTATCTATTCTATCTCTCTTTCTATCTATCTATTCTACCTCTCTTTCTCTATCTATTTATTCCAGGGGTCTTCAAACTTGGCAGCTTTAAGACTTGTGGACTTCAACTCCCAGAATTCCTCCTCCAGTCATGTTAGCTTAGGAATTCTGGGAGTTGAAGTCCACAAGTTTTAAACTTGCCAAGTTGGAAGACCTTGCTCTGTAGCATTCCAGATTGTCCAGTCTCCTCTTAAAAACACCCCAGTGATGGAATACACACAACACCTGGAAACAAGCTATTCCACTGATCAATAGTTCTCACTGTTAGGACATTACTCCTTACTTCTAGGTTGAATCTTTCTTTTATAAGCTGTAACTTCTTATCCTACCCTCGGGTGCATGGGTAAACAGATTGACCTCCTCTTCTCTGTGACAGCCCTTCAAGTATCAGAAGACTGCTATCACGTCAGCCCGTTAGACTAGCCGTATCCGATTCTTGCAGTCGTTCTTTGTATGTTTTAGTCTCCAATCCCCTAATCATCCTGCTTGCTCTTCTCTGCACTCTTTCTAGAGTCTCAAGACCCTTTTTGTATCGTGGTGACCAAAACTGGATGCAGTCTTCCAAGTGAAGTCTTACTAGTGAAGCATAAAGCTATATAAATAGTTTGCTGTTATGCTACGGAAATATGCAAGGAAGCTAAAAATAGGAGTCCATTTCAGCCGTTTGCCCAACAGATGCTCACTAGCAAAGCTTTTCTTGATGTCACCCAAAGTCTGCTGCATTTATACTGTTTTATCCAAGTTCCTGGACCTCCTCTGTGTCTTTCCCTCCTCCGCCCTGTTCTTCTTTGCATGCAAGAATTTTGACATTTTGGTTTTCTTCTCCTACTCCTGCTTCTTCCCGGTTTAGTTGGCATGCTGCGTGCGCACCCAACTTCTACACACAATCTGCCTTGATCACCCCCTTCCCCGGCATAGCTGGGGTTTCCATGGTTGGGGTGCAGCTGCTAGGAAGGCAAGTGGAAAGCTGAACAGCTCCAGGCCCACCTGGGGAGCTTGAAAAGAGATTTTTTAGCATCCTGGCTTTCTGTAAATTCTCCCTGCTGATTCCCACCCCCCTTCCTAAAAAACAGCTAGCATCAGAAAAGAAGAGGAAGATTTGATTCCGAAGCAAACAAAAATGACCTCCTTTCCCTCTCTTTCTCCATATTTCCTTCCCATCTGAAGGAGTTTAAAAATTTGAAATAAAGAAATAAAATGAATGAATAAATAAATTCATCTTGAGATAGAATAGAATAGAATAACAGAGTTTGGAAGGGACCTTGGAGGTCTTCTAGTCCAGCCCCCTGCCTAGGTAGGAAACCCTACATCATTTCAGACAAATGGTTGTCCAATCTCTTCTTAAAAACTTCCACTGTTGGAGCATTCACAACTACTGGAGGCAAGTTCTTCCACTGATTAATTGTTCTCACTGTCAGGAAATTGATGGAAAGAAGGTCTCGAGTTCAGATGTACAAAGAACTTTCCATAATCTCTTTCTTAGAAAGCAGCTTTAAGAACCCCTCAAGAAGAGAGAAAAAGTATGAAATTAAAATGGGGGGAAGGTTCCATTTTTCAGATCTTCTCATCTACATTTTTCCATCATCTCTATTTTTCTTTTCTTTTTTTTTTTAAAAAAACAAATTTTTATTAATTTTACAATTAAAAACAAATCAACAACACATACACAAATAGAAGAGCAAAAAAGAAAAGAAAAAGAAAAAGAGAAAAGAAAGGAGAAAAAAAGGAAAAAAAGGAAAAATGAACACTTAAAAACATTCTCATTTTCGACAGTTTGTAAGATCTTTTCTCTTCTTGATTTATGCCATATACGCACACCTCATCTATATATATGTTTATATATCACTCATATAGATTTGTCCTATTCTTTTTTTACCTTATGATATAAAATCTGTCTTTGGTCTAACCATTTATACCAGCAATTCCAATTGTTATAATATATTGAAGAATCTTTATTTTTTAAGGCTAGAGTTAGTTTGTCCATTTCTGCACAATCTGAGATTTTTTGGATGATCATCTGTTCTGTAGGTATGTCAGGTAGCTTCCAACATTGAGCAAATGCTAGTCTGTCCGCTGTTAATATGTGTATTGTTATGTACTTCTCTATTTTTCTATGGGAACTTTTTCCCCCTAGGGCTACAGAAAAAAAAAAAAAAAGAGAAATGCAATCATTTTTTTTTGTTCCTTCCTTTACCTTATGGTGAGCCTTCAGAGGGGATGGCTCCGCATTAATGGCCTGCAAGCATACACATGTGCAGCTCACTTAAATGGAGCACACACGTGTACGATGACCCAGTGCTCGCACAAGGGAGGATGCTGACAGGCAGTCGCTGGCTGGTTCTGCAGCCTGGTTGCAAACCCCTCAATGTCCCACAGGTTGAGGACCTTGGTCTATGGAGAAGTTTAGTTTAGTTTATTGTCATTGTACCTCATACGACAAAATTAAATACCATCTTCAGTGTACATTATGACTATGAAAATAAACACAAAGACACATCTTTCGCATTCTATACATTGAATTGAAAACCCCTGCTATTGCATTAACACCTAACATCAAAAACATCATCAAAAAAGCACAACAAATAATGTTTTTCTGCGCCAATTCAGAAAGCTCAAACTGCCCAAACAGCTGCTGATCCAGTTCTACAGAGGAATTATTGAGTCTGTCATCTGCATCTCTATAACTCTCTGGTTTGGCTCTGCAACCCAATAAGACAGACACAGACTCCAGAGGATAATTAGGACTGCAGAAGAAACAATTACTACCAACCTGACTTCCATCAAGGACCTGTATACTGCACGAGTCAAAAAGAGGGCTGTGAAAATATCTACAGACCCCTCACATCCCAGACATAAACTGTTTCAACTCCTTCCCTCAAAACGACGCTAAAGAGCCCTGCACACCAGAACAACTAGACACAAGGACAATTTCCCCCCAATGCCATCACTCTGCTAAACAAATAGTTCCCTCAACACTGTCCAACTATTTACAAAGTCTGCATTACCATTACTATTAATCTTCTCATCACTCCTGATCACCCATCTCCTCCCACTTGTGACTGTATGACTAACTTTGTCGCTTGTATCCTTACAATTTATATTGATTGTTTCCTAGTATGATTTGATTGTTGATTGTACCCTATGACTATCATTAAGTGTTGTACCTTATGATTCTTGACTCTTGATGAAGGTATCTTTTCTTTTATGTACACTGAGAGCATTTGCACCAAGACAAATTCCTTGTGTGTCCAATCACACTTGGCCAGTAAAGAATTCTATTCTATAAAGATTTCTATTAATATTGCACTATACAGTAGAATTCAATAAAGTTACTGCCCTGGGATAGAAGCTGTTTTTCAGCCTGTTTTTCTTGTTTTTATTATCTTGTACTGTCTGCCAGATGGTAATAGTTCAAAAAAAGGGTACCCAGGATGAGATGGATCTTTGAGGATGTTTTGAACCTGGTTTGAAAGAGGGATCAAGGAGACCATCTACATTAAGATTGAACAGCCCTTTCTGAATTGCTACACCTATCTCCTGTTACAACACAGTGCTTTCAGCGGTTCCAAGAAGGCTCCACACCCATTTGCACTACTCAGGTGACCCCAATGGCAGAGAGAGAGAGTGCGAATGACCAGATGACTGCAAGGACTATAAACCTTTCCATTCTCCACCATTCAGTGAGAACTGAAGAAGCTTCTTGGATGAGAAGTGAAACATCTTTAAGGAAAAACAAAGACCGGTTGTCTTTTGAAAAAGCACTTATGGGGCATTGCACTAAATGATATTTTCTTTAACTGGGGTTTGTTGATTGGGTTCCTTCAACACAATCAGCTAGAACTTACGCTTTCTCAAACGGTTTTGATACACATGTGAGACAGAGTCCATTTCATGGTTCCAGTTTGCGGCTAAGCTCTCCTGTCCACCCTTCAATAGGACAGGTAACAAAGTTATATCAGTGGAGGAGAAATCTGATACAGTGGTGGGATTCAATTTTTTTTACTACCGGCTCTGTGGGTGTGGCTTGCTGGGTGTGGCATGGCTTGCTGGGCGTGGCAGGGGAAGGTTACTGCAAAATCCCCATTCCCTCCCCACCCCACTAACCTGCTTTCCAGCTTCGTTCTCCTGTGCAGGGCAACAAAAGAAAACCCAGCCGATCCGCTGGGACCCGGGAGGCAGAGAATAGATGGGGTTGGTGGGGCCAGTCAGAGGTGGGATTTGCTGGTTGTCCAAACTACTCAGAATTTCCGCTGCCAGTTCTCCAGAACTGGTCAGCACCGGCTGAAGACCACCTCTGATCTGATATGTGAATGCAATAGTTTCGTAGCTGTATGGATTCAGAAACACAGCTTATGAAAGGGCTACAGGATACTCCGCAGGAAGCTACTCTTGGTAATTGGACATATTATCCAGCGCTAAGATCTTTACATACTGTTCCTGGCCTAATGTCTCAGAACAATTAATTTAATGGTACTATGCTGTTTAAAAATGAGTTCCAAACTGCAAGCACAGCATCTAGTCAACAAGAGCAGTTTGGCTTCTTCAGTTTGTTTTCATCAGCAACGAGATGGCAAGTTATCTCCAACGTGTTTCCTTTCAACAGCAATTGTATTCCTTAGCAGCATCAAGATCTGCCACTTGAACCGATCAGAGGCTGTTCAGAAAACACAGATGGGGCACCATGCACTTCTACACAGGAGAACAGGGTACATCCCCAGGAACGTGGATTTAAATGGGATCGAATTCTTAGCTTGCCCAAAGCGTTAGACATTATCGCTCCAGAAGGAACTCCGTGAAATTGCCTCTCAGGTGAAGGAGAGATTTTTATCCTCTGAAATATTAGCAAGTTGAGAGTCATCGCTATAAAGCACAGCCCCAGATCTGGAGAAGAATGAAGGGATTCTTGAAAAGCTAATGGGTAGCAATAAGCTATTTAACTAAAAGAAAACAAAACAATATTTTCTTAAGTTTGCTGCCCTGTGTGACATGCAAAAACTTAGCATGACTAAAAGATGCACGGAAAGATGCAGTTTTGTTATGCATCTCACCATCTCACATTCCCTCCAAAAGGTTGAAAGTCCTGAAGTTTCAAATGTTTAAAAACAAAAATAGTTTTATTCCATCCTTTTTGAACAAAATTGACTATTGCTGTAGCTTTCTAGTAATTCTATCTCTCTCTGGATTATTTTATTTTTTTTGCGTCTGTATTTATATGCATTTGTAAAACAAATACCTTAGAGTCTTGCCTACAATTTATGGATTGCATTGGGTTCCCAAAGTTGGAAAGATAAATAAAGAATTTATTTATTCTTTAAATAAATTATTTATTCTTTAAACTATGATAAAACTTTTCATTCCTTGGACCTATTCCAACACAAGATTCTCACACTCTTGGTTTCATTCATGCAACCTGTTAGCCAAAACTCATGGCAGTTGCATTCATATGACACGTTAAGCCACCAAGAAGCAAACCAAGCTAGGTTTTGGCATAACAGACCTAGATTCTGCTTTTCATTACACATTTTTACCCATTCTTTTAAAAAACGATTATTATCATGAGATCAGTCTTGCTGCCCTGCAGTAATTTCCTCACCCCCTTTTCCAAACTTGACGATGGATCCAATCTTAATCAGTGAGCTAAATTATGAAATCAGTCCTAACAATAGGGTTTAATCGTCAACACACCTCAAAAAGAAATAGCTTTCTTACCTGCTATGTTCCAGGCGAAGAAAAATCCATTCTAGCCCGTGTAAATCCATCCAGCAAATTTAAGGTTGGGTGATTCAATCTGGGGGTAACTATCATCTTTTAATATTTTCCTTCTTCTTAGCTAAAGAATTGTTGCTAATTAACAATCCAGAGTTTCCACTAGCTTTAAACTAGAACTATTCCGCTGAAGGTTGGAAAACATTTTGGGAAGTAACATCTATCTCCACTTCGGTTTGTGGGTTATTGTGAACTCTTGGTGCCAGCAGCTCTTGAATTCACAGCCTCGTTAAGGCCTCCTTGCTTGGAAGTTTGCAAATTTCTCCCAACTTTTCATAGGAGGATAATTGTTCTTTGATGCATTTGGATTGGGTTGGATCCAGAGTACTTCTAACAGCTTGTCCTGTAGAGAAGCCCACTAAAATAAAATCAAATTCCAGAATAAGCAAGATGTTTCAACTGCCTACTGCAATTCACAGGGATTCTAATAGGCACAGATTGGTTCCCAAATGTACTGAGCTCTCTTGGAGGGATAGGAATGTTCCTATTCCTCTTTTCCCCAAGACATATTTAACAGAATAATAGAGTTGGTTGGGACCTTGGAGGTCTTCTAATCCAACCCCCTGCTCAAACAGGAAACCCTATACCCTACTTGAAAATATGCAGGATGATTCAGTTAAAAGTTGACATTCTGATACCACCAAGATACATTCTAAAAGATTTGAAAAACAATTTACCTATTGTTTCCAAGTAATCTACATGGATGTGTCCTTTGACCTCACCATACATTGAGTGTGACCTGAAGGAGACATGAACTTTCTGTTCACTTTACACATATGTTTATTTGCCTTTTGGGTGTGAATATCCTGTTACAGTGGGCCTTCTTTACAAAGAGTATGATAATCTTGGTATCAGAGCCATCGGTTTTTGGAATTAACACCATAGAACATCCTGAAGAAAGGTCTTTCAAAGAAAAATCAATCTGTCCCTATTTAGGATCTTATCTAGAATTATAATATTTTCTTTGATCTCAAAATGTTGTAGGGATGCTCTATGATTTTGGGGGTAGCTTGATTCCTGGCCAGTTTCTGGACAAGTCCATTAGAAGGAGAAATCTCTCCCAGCAAAAATTTCCTGGGAACTATCCAAGGTCCTGTTCTTGTTGGTCTTTGCATGACCAAGAACTTCATGTCTGACCTTATCCTCTTCCCAACAGCCTCTTTAGGGCCTGTTTTCAAGACGTTTTGGAAGTGAAGGGAGTTATGAAAGAGACATGTTTTTTTGGGGGGATGACACCTAGAATTTCACTACTGTTCCTTAAGAAAGAGCACCCAAACATTAAATTCAATGTATTTTTCAATGAAAAAAAGATTTATAAGACTTCTATAAGAAGCCTTTTCTTCTTTGCCTAAGAAAAAATATTATTGCATTGCTTAAATTTATAAAAAAAATGCATCACTTTTTATTCATATAATCCCAAGAAGATATAACAACTCAAAGTAGAATATGATAATTTTTAGTTGTATGATCTACTTTCCTGCTGGGCAGAAGGAGGGAAGGAAGGGGAGAGAAATATTTCAAATACTATAAACTAGTTACCATTCCAAATGTTATTTTCATTTTTTTTGCTGTGATTGTTTCTCATGAAATATATTATAGTTTCTCCAATTAACCCATCTGCATGATGCAAGGAACTGAACACGTGAGATGCATTCACAGAGCACGCTAAGGCTGAATGTAATTTCCGCCACAAAGTAGCCAACATAACTTTCCCAATTTTGGTAAAGGTGTGGCTAAATATTAACAATTTCTGGATCTATCTATCTATCTATCTATCTATCTATCTATCTATCTATCTATCTATCTATCTATCTATCTTTCTATATCTATCTATCTATCTTTCTCTATCTATCTATCTATCTATCTATCTATCTATCTATCTATCTATCTATCTATCTATCTATCTATCTATCTATCTATCTATCTATCTATCTATCTATCTATCTATCTATCTATCTATCTATCTTCATAGATTTTCACAGGTACAGGTATGCAGGTCTTGGCGTGTTCGGGTCTTTTCCCATGTAAGATTGAGAGTATTTTGGCAACGTTTCGATGAGGTCCCACTCGCCATCTTCAGGCTGGTGCTTTTGGCTTTGTGCTTGTGTGAACAAAGCATGATCGGAGCTGCCATCTCTCTATAAATACTGGTGGGGAGATTGGCTGTGTTGTCATTTCTTCATTGGTTGATGGAGTTGATGTTTGCAGATTGGTTGGCTTTTTCGTAAGAACATGTGTGGCTGAGGTATTGGCTATGTGTCTATCAGCCTCCTGCATTGTAACGACCTGGGTAATGGGCTGTGTGACGACCTTCTGAGTTCTATTGTTGTGACATCCTGGGTCTTGTGCTTTAATCTCCTGGGTCATTGGCTGTGTTGTAACATCCTGAGATCTTGTGGTGTAACCTCCTGAGTTCCGTGATGTGATATCCTGAGAGGGGAGCTGTGATGTGACGTTCCGGGTTTTGGTTTGGCTCTGAGTTTGAGGCCTGGCTATGTGTTCATGGCGTGCGTCAGTTTGCTTGGTTTGGGGTCGGGGTGTGTGGCAGCTGGTGATGCAGCCATGGTCTGGTTTCTGGACGGTGGTTGCCTTTCATCTATGGGATGGGTTTGGGTTTGAGTCTGGTGAGGGAGATTGGTGGTGGCGTCATGTGTTGTTTTGGGTCCGGTTTTGGTTTTCATGGCTGGGACTCATTTGTTGAAAAGGGCTAGTTTACAGATGTCTGGTAGGCAGGAGGTATCGTTCCGTTTATTCATGTTATTGGGGTGTTTTCTCTACTTTGATGACTTCCCTGATTATTCTCTTGTTGAAGTGTCCAGTATTGGAGATTGATTTGGTTCCCTCAAAATTAATTTCATGTCCTGTGGCTTTAAGGTGCTGGAAAAGGGAGGATGTATTTTCTTCTTTTCTGACTGCGTTCTTGTGTTCTGCGATGCATGCATTTATTCTCCTGTTGGTTTGTCCAATGTATGTGGCTGGGCAATTGTTGCATAGTATTTCATAAACTCCTTGGTTTTCAAGATGGATCTTGTCTTTGGGGTTTCTTAGGATGTTGGCTATTTTTTGGTCAGTGCCGAAGGCTGTCCTGATATTGTGTTTGTGGAGAGTTTTGCTGATTTTATCTTTGGTGCCTTTGATGTAGGGGAGGAGGGCAATATTGTTGTCCTGTTCTGTGACTCGGTTTCTGGGGGGTGTCTCCCTTAGGATTAGTAATTGGTAATTGTGTCTCTTTGGAATCCATTGGAAATTAATACATTAGTGAGGGTGTGTACTTCTGTTCTCAGGTGGTCTTTGTCAGCTAGGCGTTTGATGCTGGAGGTGAGGGTCTTGGCTACGGAGTTGATCCGTGCAGGGTGGTGATGGGATTGTGCCTTTAAGTAGTGGTTGGTATGTGTTTTCTTCTGGTGGATGGTGTGTCCTAGGGAGCCATTGGTTTTTTTTTGTAAATTAGGACATCCAGGAAGGGAAGTTGGTTGTTGGCTTCTGTTTCCAATGGTGAATTGTATTTTGGGGTGTAGGCTGTTGAGGTGTGTGAGGAAGTTGTCCAGTTTTTCTTTCCCATGTGGCCAAATTATGAAAGTGTGATCTACATATCTAAGCCAGAGTTTGTGTTTGTGTTCGGATTTGTCTAGAGCATTGGTTTCAAAGTGTTCCATGTATAGGTTAGCGATGACGGGTGAGTGGGGTGATCCCATAGGTGCGCCTTCTATCTGTTTGTATCTTTGTCCACCAGTATTTATAGAGATAGACGGCAGCTACAGAGGAGAATGACACTTGCTGAGCAGAGCAGCATATTTTTCTCCATCAAGACACCATGAATGTGTTCAGATACTCACTTGTAGCTCTGGGCAATGTTTGAATGAAGCTAACTATTCTTCTGGAAAACCTCCATTATTCCATTTTTTTCTTCCTACAGTGATCTTTAAACACTGACTCCTACTTGTTATTTTCAACTTACAAAGGGATGAAGTTACAAGCACCTCTCAAGGAAGCCAAGGACTGACTCAACTGGCTGGACTAGCCTGGAAAAAAAGAAAGGAAAGAAAAGGGAAGGGGGAAAAAAAACCTGGGAAAACTTCCAGAGAATGAAGTTCAGCTTCACTTCGCTTACAGTACATCCCCTTTCATTGTCTCATGCTGAGACCATCTAACATCCCGTTAGTGTTTTTTTTAAAAAGGAAATCTATTACTCACAAACCAAGAATGCTGATTGGTACAAAGTTTGCAGCTATTGGGGTAGTAGACATTGATACAAATTAAGAAATGACCACTGTGTTTGAAATAAGCATTGGTATGTCTTCCTAGAAGAGGAAGAAGGTGATTGGATAGTCTGTGGAATAAATCCTAAATATATAATAGCATGCCTTAGATTTAGGATTAACATAAAAGCAATGGAATAGTCCATGCATGGTTATGCATGATTATACTGAATATATACAGAGCAAATGTATTTGCTTAACATAATTGAGTTTGCTTAGCTTTAGTGCTTATGATTTATGATTTGTTGTTTGTATGATATGATTAATGATTGTAACTATGATTTATGATCTATGACCTACTACTTTGTTGTTGTGTGTACATTGAGAGCTTGTGCATTGAAGACAAATTCCTTGTGTGTCCAATCATACTTGGCCAATAAAGAATTCTCTTCTCTTCTCTTCTCTTCTCTTCTCTTCTCTTCTCTTCTCTTCTCTTCTCTTCTCTTCTCCTTTCCGCTCCTCTCCTCTCCTCTCCTCTCTTTAATTATGATTCATACTTTAATTATGATTCATACTTGTTAACTTGTTTTTCTACTTAATCTGATGTTGAAACCCATCTCTTTTGAAAACTGAGTTAAATATCTCATGCAAATCTTAAAGTTTGTGCACAATATTTGTGAACCCATCCCTTGTGGTTTCAAAATCACAGCTGATGACTCGTTGTTGCAGGTAAATCCAAAGGTAGTTTCTTCAATAAGCTATGGGTTAGTGCATTTTAGCTCAATCTAAGGATTGTGCTTTGTTGTAGGGGCTATTGGTATGAATTGTGTATTTACATTTTTAGCTAGAAAATCTGTATCTGTTTGTTTCTCCTAAGCCAAGTATACTGTTGTCTAAGTGTTTCAATGCTGGCAAGAGGATAGATTCTGTAATTTAGCTTGTATTTTTCTTTTTCTAATCCGATAAGTCCATTCTCAGGTGGTTGGAGGTGGGGTAGGCACAGGGAAACGGCTGGCATGCAGTGTCTATGGTGGGTGGGATGATAAAGATAGCTTAAGTTCATTGCCCCCTTCTTTCTATAAATATCTTCTCTCCTTCATTTCAGGCAAACAGTTAACAGAAGCAAACATACAGAACAAGGATTCTTTCCAAAGTCTGTTGAACTAATAAATTCATCTTAATTTACTGTAAAGGAGAAACAGCACATTATTTGGCTGCCTGGGTACCAATGGAATTAAGTCCTTTACATCAGAAGCAACTGGGCAGGGTTGGCATTCTGAATTGTTGAAGGCATGCCACTCAAATGGCTATCATGAGTCACAAAACAACCAGAAGTCAAACATATTCATCTGCAGACATAGGCTTTAGCACCTACCTGTCTTTTCTTCTGGGCAGGTAGGAACATGTTCAAACAAAGCCATGGGTTTAAACCACTGATCATTATTTTTCAAGTCTGCCTATGAGTCTATATGTGGTTATCTTTGGTATCAAAGATAATGACAAATGCTAATACTTTGGGGTTTTTTGTTTTTTTTTGTAGAACTGTGCAAGCTTCCCAGGGATTTTTAAAAATTAATGTCAGGTAGGAAATGCCGATCAACAAAGAATAAATTCTGCAGACAATGAGCTCTTCAAAGGAACCAAGTTGATTGGGTTCACAACACCATCATTTGATGGTTGGCTTTATACATTTGATGGTTGGTTTGTATGAACCACATTTGCATGGTGGTTCATGCTAGGCTTGTTGACTGGAAAGCCAGCTGCTCAGGTTCAAGAGCTGAGTACCACGCAATGGGTGAGCTCCTGTCCTCGCCCCAGCTCCTGTGAACCTAGCAGTTCAAAAGTATATGTTGTGGTTTGCTGGCAGCCAGTGCAGATGGTAGCGGAATTGGACAGTGGGGAAGAATGGAGACCAGTCCGGGAGTCTGGGGAGGACTCAGACGAGGATCCTGCATCTGATGCAGAGATGGGGCCAGGACCATCTGGGAGTGGGCTGCTGCCTTTGGAGCCTTCGGAGTCTGGCAGCAGCAAGGCAGAGGAGCAAAGGGAGCCTGTTCCCAATGTGCGTGTGCGCAGAGCTGCTAGAAGGCGAGAGCAGTTGAAGCAGAAGGGGCGACTCGGGAATAAGTCTGGGAGGTGATTGCTCCTCCCATAAGGTATAAAGGACAGGCAAAGGTAGAGAAACCTTTGCAGGAAGCAAAGTTGTTCACTCTGTTTGGATTAAATCTTGAAGCTCTGTGTGGACTTTGTACTTCGGTTGGGTTTTTACAATTAATTTGGCACTTTAGTTGTTGGCAGCAATTCAAAGGAGAGAAAGGTGGGTGCTGATCTCAAGAGACTGTTTGAGACTCATTACGGGCTGGGAATGCACATAATTCCCAGCATTGAAATAAAATAAGAGTTGTTTGGACTAAGCGTGTGCTTAATTACGGTCTCAGGAAGCCTTGGCAAGAACAGTATACAAATGCAAGTAGATAAATAGGTACCACCTCAGTGGGAAGATAACAGCACTCTGTAACATCGTGCTGGCCACGTGACTGTGGAAATGACTTCAGACAGCATGGCTCAATAGCCTTGAAATGGAGAAAAGCACCCCCTAGAATTGGCAATGACTGGGGAATAAAATTCTCAGAGGCTCCTTTTATGTTTACTTACTCCATTATAAACCACAATGTGCAAACCAAAGTGTCTTAAACAGTGGTTCTTAGAACTTGCTAAACCAAAGACAAACTAACCAATGGCTTGATGGATTGTGTTCATTCAACCAAGAGGGGAGAACAAGGTCACCCACTGAACTTCATAAGCTAAGTGGGGATATTCTCACAAATGACCACATCTGCATGCAAAACTCTTTTTACAACAGTATGATATCCACTTCCATTAGTCCCCATGGTTGTCCTCAGGACAGAGGAGTTAAGATCTGAGGACGGCTATCAATCCCCAGGCCGGGTTGTTATGAGTCACTTGCAATCCAAAAAGCCGGTTGAAGTTTGGACGAAGTCTGAGACTCTCTAGCACACAAAAGTGACATCAATTGCTTTCATCTACTACAGCAGAGCAGCTACATTAGCCTGTGTCGGCTTGCATAATGAATAGCTTGTTCCCATCCCTCTCTTTTCATCCTGCTCGATTCATTCACATGAATCATGTCCTTTCGCTCACTTTGATTGCTCCCTCTGGGTTCTCCTCTGATTCATTTTTCCTGTCCAGAAACAATCCTGTAGTTGTTCAGAGAAATCCAGCAGAAGTTTCTGGGGGAAGCATCCTTCGGGGGCCAATGAGACGATCGTTTTCTTTCAAGCTGTGTGCCCATTTTTTTTTTTGTGTGTGTGAGCATGTTTTCCTGGCACTTGGGCTATTGAATGCCTTGTTTTGTGTTGTAGAGTCCAAGGAACTCTTGTCATCACACACACACACACACACACACACACACACACAGACAGACAGACAGACAAAGAAAGGAAGGAAACAGTTACTGCGGTGTCTCCAAAAGATTTGCAAAGCTCTTTGTACTTAGTATGCACAGTACACATGATTGGGTGGAAATGCCTGAAATTTCATTGAAAAATGAACCAGGTGTGTTATTGTTTGTTTATTTTTTATTTTTTTAAAAAGGAAAAGGAATTGGTTCATTACCTTCTTATTGGCTGGACTTGTGCAACACAGAGTCATTTGGCAAAGTCTTCCTTTGATGAGGCTTGTTGTAGATTCCTCTAGATTTGTTCTAGATTTCAGGAACCTTGCATCTTATCAAGAATTTTGTTTCTGCAGCCTAGGACATCTGGAGTCAACAGAATTAAAGATGGCAGCCTAGGATGGTGCAAATGGTGTATGCACCGCCACCTCATTAAAAGGGGCGGGGTTTGATTGCCTTGTTTAGGCTGCCATTTTGACTCTTTGGACCTATGCATTTTCTATCCTCCAACTCGTCTCTGTAGCCCTTTTCGGTCACAACACCTCCCCAAAATGTCCATCTAATTGATTTCCCATGGTTATTGTTTAAAAATACATTTACATATTTTGTGGGGGTTTTACAAAGATAATTTGTGGTTTATATGTTAGCTTTTTCCTCCTGGTTGCAAGATGTCTCTCTAGCAAATGTTTGCTAGCATGATGTATCTAATGGAAGAATAGAATAGAATAGAATAGAATAGAATAGAATAGAATAGAATGGGATAGAAGATGGGATAGAAGATAGAATAGAATAGAATAGAATAGAATAGAATAGAATAGAATAGAATAGAATAGAATAGAATAGAATAGAATAGAAGATGGGATGGAAGATGAGATAGAAGATGGGATAGAAGATAGAATAGAATAGGAATAGGAATAGAATAGGAATAGAAGATAGAAGATAGAATAGGAATAGAAGATAGAAAAGGAATAGAAGATAGAATAGAAGATAGAATAGAATAGAATAGAATAGAATAGAATAGAATAGAATAGAATAGAATGGAAGATGGGATAGAAGATGGGATAGAAAGAATAGAATAGAATAGAATAGAATAGAATAGAATAGAAGATGGAATAGAAGATGGGGTAGAAGATAGAATAGAATAGGAATAGGAATAGAATAGGAATAGAAGATAGAAGATAGAAAAGGAATAGAAGATAGAATAGAAGATAGAATAGAATAGAATAGAATAGAATAGAATAGAATAGAATAGAATAGAATAGAATAGAATAGAATAGAATAGAATAGAAGATGGGATAGAAGATAGAATAGAATAGAATAGAATAGAATAGAATAGAATAGAATAGAATAGAATAGAATAGAATAGAAGATGGGGTAGAAGATAGAATAGAATAGGAATAGGAATAGAATAGGAATAGAAGATAGAAGATAGAATAGGAATAGAAGATAGAATAGGAATAGAAGATAGAATAGAAGATAGAATAGAATAGAATAGAATAGAATAGAATAGAATAGAATAGAATAGAATAGAAGATGGAGTAGAATAGAATTAGGATTAGAATAGAATGGAATGGAATAGAATAGAATAGAATAGAATAGAATAGAATAGAATAGAATAGAATAGAATAGAATAGAATAGAATAGAACAGAACAGGAATAGGAATAGAATAGGAATAGAATCACAGTTGGAAGGGACCTTGGAGGTCTTCTAGTCCAAACCCCTGCTCAGGCCTGACACCCCATACCATTTCAGACAAATGGCTTATCCTTAAAATCTTCCAGTATTGGAGCAACCACAACTTCTGAAGGCAAGTCGTTCCATTGATTAACCATTCTAACTTTCAGGGAATTTCTTCTTAGTTCTAGGTTAACTTATCTCCTTGATTAGTTTCCATCCGTTGCTCCTTGGAAAAGACCCTGATGTTGGGAAAGATGGAAGGCAAGAGGAGAAGACAGCAGAGGATGACATGGTCAGATAATGTCATTGATGCAAAGAACATGAGTTTGGACAAACTCTGGAGGACAAGGGAGCCTGGTGAGCTATGCTCCACTGGGCCACAGGGTTGCAAAGAATGAGACACAACTTAGCAACCAAACAACAACAAAATGTATTTATTTTATCATATTCATATAACTATCTATCTCACCTAGTGGCTCGCAAATGATTATCCATCCATGCTGGCTGGGCTCAGATATCCGGCCAGTCCAAAACAGAGTTGGCTTATTTAAGATTCAGTGTATGTCTGGGTCAGAGGTGGTATTCAGCCAGTTCTGACCAGTTCTGGAGAACCAGTAGCGGATTTTTTGCGTAGTTCGGAGAACCGACTGACTGACTGGCCCCGCCAACCCCATCTATTCTCCGCCTCTTGCATCCCAGCTGATCGGCTGGGTCTTCTTTTGTTGCCGTGCACAGAAGAATGGGGCTGGAAAGCAGGTTATTGGGGTGGGGAGAGAATGGGGGTTTTGCAGTATCCTTCCCCTGCCACGCCCACCAAGCCACACCCACCAAGCCATGCAACACCCACCAAGCCACGCCCACAGCTGATCAGCTGGGTCTCCTTTTGTTGCCCTGCACAGAAGAATGGGGCTGGAAAGCAGGTTAGTGGGGTGGGGAGAGAATGGGGGTTTTGCAGTATCCTTCCCCTGCCACGCCCACCAAGCCACACCCACCAAGCCATGCAATGCCCACCAAGCCACGCCCACAGCTGATCAGCTGGGTCTCCTTTGGTTGCCCTGCACAGGAGAACGGAGCTGGAAAGCAGGTTAGTGAGGTGGGAGAGGGAACAGGGATTTTACAGTATCCTTCCTCTGCCACACCTACCAAGCCAAGCCCACAGAACCAGAAGTAAAAAGGTTGGAATCCCACCACTGGTCTGGGTCCAACCTTAAACTCGCTGTTGGTTCGCTCGCAACGGCCCTTGAATCCTCAGAATCAGCAGCCACACCTTTTAAAATTGCTCAGCTGCTTGTGGGTATGGCACAGATGGAGGCTTCAGTGTGTCTCCTCGCCTCCTGCTATGCTCCAAATGCTAGAGCTTCAAATTGTTGAGGATGTTTTCTTTCGGCTATCAGGTGCCACACACTTAACAAAAAAATCAGCTCCGTTCAAACCCTGAAATCTATTTCTTAATTGTCCCCCCAGAAGACCAGACAATGTTCGTGGAAAAGAAGTGGAATCAGCCAAGCAACATGTTTGTCTTTACAATCTACGAAAAGGTGAAGGAAAACAAACCAGTGCAGTATTCGCCTGCTTCTCTCCTCCTGTAGCAAACTAATAAAAGGAGAATTATTTGTTAGCACAGGATTGAAACGAAGGGTCCTTGGTGCTCCCTGAACTGGCCTGGTTTTTTTTTTGGTTTTTTTTTGCAGATGTTTCATTGCCCAAACTAGGTAACATCATCGGTGCTGTCCCAAAGGTGCTTTTTGCAAGAGGCAACTGGACTTTCTGGTTTTTCTTCGAAGACGTTTCGCTTCTCATCCCAGAAGCTTCTTTGGCTCTGAGAAGCAAAAGGTCTTCAAAGAAAAACAAAGGCAAAGTCCAGTTGCCTCTTGAAAGAAAAAGAACACCTTTGGGACAGCCATGAACCTGGAGAACTGAGAATCTCCATAGACAATCATCAGTGCTACACTCACTAGCACCTAGTTGGACGATAGATAGATAGATAGATAGATAGATAGATAGATAGATAGATAGATAGATAGATAGATAGATAGATAGATAGATAGAATTCTTTATTGGCCAAGTGTGATTGGACACACAAGGAATTTGTCTTGGTGCAAATGCTCTCAGTGTATATAAAAGCTACAAGTGATTAATAGAATAGAACAGAACAGAACAGAACAGAATAGAATAGAATAGAGAATAGAATAGAATAGAATAGAATAGAATATAGGAATAAAATAGAGAATAGAATAGAATAGAATAGAATAGAATAGAATAGAATAGAATAGAATAGAATAGAATAGAATATAGGAACCAAATAGGAATAGAATAGAAAATAGGAATAGAATAGAATTCTGTATTGGCCAAGCGTGATTGGACACACAAGGAATTTGTCTTGGTGCAAATGCTCTCAGTGTCCATAAAAGAAAAGAAACATTCGTCAAGAGTCAAGAGTCAAGAATCATCAGGTGCAACACTTAATAATGGTCATAGGGTACAATAAGCAATCAAATCACACTAGGAAACTGTCAATAAAAATCGTTAGGATAAAAATCGTTAGGATACAAGCGACAAAGTTACAGTCATACAGTCACAAGTGGCAGAAGATGGGTGAAAGGAAGGATGGGAGGATTAATAGTAATAGTTGTGCAGACTTAGTGAATAGTTGGGCAATGTTGAGGGAATTATTTGTTTAGCAGAGTGATGGCGTTCAGGGAAAAAACTCTCCTTGTGTCTAATTGTTCTGGTGCGCAGTGCTCTAAAACATCGTTTTGAGGGAAGGAGTTGAAACAGTTTATGTCCGGGATGTGAGGGGTCTGTAGATATTTTCACAGCCCTCTTTTTGACTCGTGCAGTATACAGGTCCTCCGTGGAAGGCAAGTTGGTAGCCATTGTTTTTTTCTGCAGTAATGAAACGTTTGCAAGAAAACGAGCAAGCTCAGAGAGCGCCAAAGGACCCCTCATTTCAACCCAGAACTACCAATATTCCCCCTTTTATTAGTTTGCTACAGGAACCATTCACACGCTGTTCCTTTTGCTTGGTTGGGGCTTAGCCGGTGGCAAATCCTCATCCGCGACGACTCCTAAACCGCGCTTAGCGCGCGTACCCAACTTCGACAAACTGCAGTTCTTCAGCAAACCATGGTTTAGACTCGCCGGTCGTGGTTTCACCCTTCTCAAGTTCACCGTGTAGCAGCCGGACTTTGGGTCCCCTAGAGCTCCGGAGCCTCGCCCGCCTGCGCCCGCCTGCGCCCGGATCCTTGCGCGCCTTTGCAGCCGGGAAGGGACGTGGGCTGCCGGGTCGGCTCCCTGCCGTCTCCAAAGGCCGGCCGGTGCTCCTGGCACCCGGGTGACTCAGCCGCCCACGGGCCAGAAGAGCCGCCCCGGGGCCGAGCCGCAAGCAGCAGCTTCCCCGCCCTGGGACGCGCACACAGCCTCTCTCCGGCCGGCGCCAGGAGCAAAGAACCGCGATGCAGGGCCAGGGAAACGGCAGCGGCGGGGCTGGCCGGGCGCTGCGCTGCGCTCTGGCCGCGGCCGGGCTGATCTCGGCGCTGAGCGCCGTCGGGACTCTCTTCTTGCTGGCCCAGTGGCGGGAGCTGAGCGAGGCGTTGCGGGAGCTGCAGGAGGAGGCGAGGCAGCTGCGGGGACCGCCGTCCTCCGGGGGCCCCGCGGCCGCGCTCCGGGCGTTGCTGGCGCCCACCGCTCCCACCGACGGCGCCTTCCCGCCGGCCGGCCGGGCTAAGCGGAGCCAGCAGCGTCGACGCGGCCTCGCCAAGGGTCACCTTCGAGCGGAGAGCGAGGACATGCTCATGCTGATGACTTACTCGATGGTGCCGGTAGGGGCGCCCTGGGGAAGGCACGGGGGGGGGGGATGGGGGGGGGGGTGTTCCTGGGCTTACAAGTGGGGCCCGAAGCTGGTGGTGGGGAGGTTTTCCCTTGACTTTGCCTCTTTCCGGTGGGCGACCGTTGCCCACCCTGCCGTCTCTTGAGTAGGTCTGGGGGAAATGTCTCAAGGCGGCTGGACAGCTCTGGGACCAGTTGCGGCGTTCTCCAGCTGAATCAGCTCCAGGTTTAAAAGGGGGTGTTTCTGAACTAAGGAGAAGACTTGGGTTCTTGGAGTCCCAGGGGCTCTTCAAACTTGACAGCTTTAAGACTTGTGGACTTCAACTCCCAGAATTCCTCCTCCAGTCGTGTTAGCTCAAAAATTCTGGGAGTTGAAGTCCACAAGTCTTCAACTTGCCAAGGTTGGAAACTCCTGTCATGAAAAATACTCCAGGAGTTAGAAGCCACCACTAGACATTCTCCATCCTTATCTGCCATTAATCAAAGTTCCAAAACTAGGGCCAACAGTAGCTAAGCAGCTAATGATCATCTAAGTCAGGGGTCTTCAAACTGGACAGCTTTAAGACTTGTGGACTTCCAACTCCCAGAATTCCCTCTTCCAGTCATGTTAGCTCAGGAATTCCGGGAGCTGAAGTCCACAAGTCTTGAACTTGCCAAGTTTGAAGACCCTTGAGCTACAGAAACCCAACTAGGTCAACCTCTTTCTTACATCTTGGCTTTGCGATAGATTGTTAGTGTTGAAGTTACTCTAAGTTAGCTGTTTTTCTGGAAGAAAATCATAAGTAACCTGTAAGCGATCGATACTCAATAAGGAACCAACGACGTTTGTTTCTAAAAATGGTCAGCAATGATTGTTCATGATACTCAGCAGCTCACTCAAGAGTCAAATGAATGGGCTCAAATCTTCCTATTTTGGACATAGTATTCAAAGACCCAAGTCTCTGGAGAAGGCTCTACAGTTGGGAAAGATGGCAGGAAAGAGAAGAAGAGGATGACCAGAAGCAAGACTCAGCACCTTGGAAGAGCTGAAGGACAAGTTAGGTTGCCATGGAGAAAAATCCCTCTAACTTTGGCAATATTAGTGGATAGTGGAATAGAAGACAAAGATTTGGAGAGGACCACGAAGTATCAAGATCTGAACTGAAATTGAAAGATTATGGCATACATTGACCATGGTGTCCCAGTGGTTATTGACACATTGGGTGCCTATACTAAAAAATACCTTAGAAAAAGGGTGTCCAACCTTGGCAACTTTAAGACTTGTGGACTTCAACTAACCAGAATTCCCCAGCTGGCCACGAAGCCCACAGGTCTTACAGTTACCAAAGTTGGACACCCCTGTCTTAGACAATCTGTGCATTGACAACATTCCCACCTGCCAATTGCAAAATTGCACACTGTTTGAATCCATACTCCTACTACGCCAATGCATTACGACATCCTAGGTTCTTGGGAGGAAATCTCGGGTGGGTGAAGGCCAACACCAGCTGAAGAACTGGCACGTGTGACTTCACCTTGTGATGAACAGAGAACAATAATCCCAGAGAGAGCTGGTGATATTTCTGTTCTATTTTTTTTTTAAAAGCAAGCTGCATGGAGGTAGACCATAAGTTGAGCTTGGCTTCAAAAAAGACTTCTCTTGCAACCCTATTTCAGGTTTTGCGCCTTTAGGCTTCTATACTTGTCCCAAAGGTGCTTTTTCAACAAGTTACTGGACTTTCTGGTTTTTCTTTGAACACGTTTCGCTTCTCATCCAAGAAGCTTCTTCCGTTCTTCTTCAGCAAAACAAAACATTTTCAAAGAAAACCCAAAAACTCCAGTTGTCTCTTTAAAAAGCACCATAACCTGGATGACTGAGAATCTCCATAGATATTTAGCTATGACCTTTGGACCAGAGCTGAAGACGCTTCTTGGATAGGAACCTCCGTAGACATTTAGCTCTTACGCTTGTGCTTCATCACAAAGTAACGGGATCGTAGGATGAAGTTGGCCTCTTCCAACTTCAATATTCTTTTCAATATTGCCTCTTTTCTCGTCTTTTCAATAGCAGTATTGGGGCAAAATCTTGAGATGGAGATAAATGCCTGAACAACAGAAAATTAGGGCCTTTTTCTCACTGGGCTGTCTCTGCCAAAGTAATGCGAGAAGATGCAATTTCTGCCCCCTCTTTTTTCCCTTTTTTTTTCTTTAATGACTCATAGAGTCCTCATCATCTTTTTTCGGGGTGCAATAAGCGAGCAATTAATCTCTCTTAAAACCTTGCTGTGTGTTTGTTGAGAGAAGAAAGGCATAGGGTGTCCCTGTCTTCACAATCAGGCTTGCTTTGAGACTGGAGGACATGAAACAATAAAATAAAATAAAAATCGGTATGATTAACCATTGTGGATAAAATGAAAAGCCCAGAGAGTGCAGAACAAATGGAACACATTGGACATTCGGGATTCGACATTCATCCATGCTGCTGCTGCTGCTGCCATTCATTTTTCTCATTCATTGAATCAAACTTACATGAATGCATAATTGGTTTTTTTTTTCCTAAGCTGTCCACGGTCCAAGATTCTGAAATAGGTTTGGGCTCTCCATGAATGATCAACATTGGAGGACCCACTGCTTTTACCTGCTAATTTTTCTCAATCATATTATATTGTCTTCTTTGTGGATGGAGAATCGGAGTCCAAGAAGGCTGTTATCCCATTCTTACCTGTTGCTTGCAGATGGGTGTCTCCTTAAGTTGCACAGCTTTGGAGCTGTAGGGTCCTACAAGCTTCCATGTTGGGAGATCTAGATGGAGATGGACAACTTTTTTAAGGTGGTGTGTCCCATCTTTGGCCTTTGAATGCTACATTCAGGGCCAGACTCAAAAGTGAGCAGAGGTGGGACAAAGAAATGGGTGAAGCCAGGGCTAAACAAGCTTTAATTTATTTTCAGGTCCAGTTAAATGCACTTATATGATTGGACCTTGTATGCTCATGACCTCATGCAATCATACCTACTCGATACCAGCGACAGCATCTTTTGAATCTCAACCTTGACGACTGTAACATCTCCATTCCCACCCCACTCCAGGGGAAGGATTCCATTCCCTCCCCACCCCACTAACCTGCTTTCCAGCTCCGTTCTCCTGTGCAGGGCAACAATCAGCCGGGACTTGGGAGGCAGAGAATAGATGGGGGCGGGACCAGTCAGAGGTGGAATTTATTTATTTATTTATTGTCAATGGCTTACAAGATAATAGGTATAAGTAAAAACATAGTTATGAATACATGGATACATATAAGAAAAGTAAAAGAAAGAATAGGACAGGGACGGTAGGCACGTTGGTGCGCTTATGCACGCCCCCTACAGACCTCTTAGGAAAGGGGTGAGGTCAATAGTAGACATAGTTCTCTGAACTACTCAAAATTTCCACTATCGGTTCTCCAGAACTGGTCAGAACCTGCTGAATACCATCTCTGCATGGCACAGCGGATTGCCGGGCACCAGCTGTTTAACGCAGAGAGATTGCTGGAGAAGGTCAGTAGCAAATGCTCTGCGCGCACGCAAAGCGTGCATTCACTGAACCATTTGTTACCCTGGTTGAATCGCACCCCTGATTAAGGACTTCTGTTCTACTGTTCTAGCTTGCAAGCTTGCAGTGGCAAAGAATAGGTTAGGTTGAAGGTTACAGGGTGCCATGCTCCTAGCCACAACCACACAAGTAACAACCGTGGAGTGTTGATAGATTTTATATGCTCGGACTGGGCAGAGTATGGGAAGTAGATCGTCCCTAATCACTAATGACTGGTTTTAAAACCATCTGTCTTTCTTTGCTTGGTCTCTTCACCATGGTCTCACAGGGGAAGGTCAACCTGTGGCCTCACTCTGAAAGTTAGTCTGGGTCACATTTTGGAACATGAGCTCTGTTCGTCATCCTCTGGGACTTTGCATTTTTTTCTAAGTGTAAGCAATATTGTTTGCACAAAGAGCAGACTCGCTGCCTTCCTGAAAGTCTCATCTGATCCTTATGGGGTGGCCATGAATAGAGAGAGAGAGAGAGAGAAAAGGAGTTTTAGAAACCTTTCCCCCTCTTTGCCAGCACGATGCAGAAATTGCTCATTCAGAAGCCTCCTGGAGCTATTAAGGCTCATGGAAATTTTAAACCGTCTTTGCTAGGAATTAAAATTAAGACGAAATGTATTACATGTAGGCATGTGTCTTTCTAAGCTGGAAGTTTCTAAGAACAGGGCTGTAATCTGAGAATCCTTCTTTATTTTAATCTATATTCTTTTCTTTCTTCACCCCAAAGATACAAAAGAGGAGTATGAAAAGATCGTGAGATTACAACCCCAGGCCTACAACTGTTAAAATTATTTCAGTGTTAGGAATCCAAATTTAAATTCTCTGAAATTTCCTGGCAAAGTACAAATCCTGTGCAATGCAGGTGACCTTTGAAATGTCTTCTTATTTTAGGTCCGGGTAATGCTTGAGTTGTGCAACAGCACAAAAGGAGTTTGTCTAACAGGTAAGGGAATCAATGATGATGGTCTTGAAGGAAATAATTGATTTTCCTGGGATGTGTGTCATGCTCCAACCTGATCTCTTTCAAAAAGAGTTAACAATATGTTCTTAGCTGGAATCGGCAAGGTGTACCCAGTGTCTAAATGGCTCTTGAACCTGGTTGGGCTCATTAAAATATTTCTCTTGTTTTCTGTAAGATGTTGGCATAGTTCTACATCTAAGCTTTGTGCTCTTGGTTTAGTATTCAGTTGTGCGATGGCTTAGCAGTTAAAGATGCTGAGCTTGTCAGCTGGAAAGCTGTCAGCACAGGTTCGAGACCCAAGTGCCATGGGACAGGGTGAGTTCCTGTTACTTGCCCCAGTTCCTGTAAACCTAGCAGTTTGAAAGCATGCAAATGCGAATAGATAAATAGGTACCATTTCGGTGGGAAAGTAACTGTGTTCCATGCACCTTTGGCATATAGCCAAAGTGGCACACAGAACCATGTCACCTGGCATGCACGGCATCACCCATTCCTCTTCTAGATTTCTGGTGCACATGTACGTATGATGATCAGCTGGCCTTCATGTGTGCAGCAGTGCTGGAAACCAGAAGAGCTGGTCTTCCGGTTTCTGGCATGCTCATGAGCACCAGCCAACTGATCGTTGTGCGCACATGCATGCCAGAAACCAGAAGACCAGCTGGTCGGTGTGCATGTGCATGCCAGAAACCAGAAGTTGATTTCCCAGTGCACGCATGCCCCCCTGGGCTGCTCCTCTTCCAGGTTGTGGCCTCGATGAGTGTGTGCGCGCTCTCTTTTCAGCACATCATCGAGGTTCGCCATCACTGGCATATAGCCATGCTGGTCACATAACCATGGAAAATGTCTTTGGACAATGCTGGCTCCCTTGGCCAAGAAATAGAGATGAACACCATGCCCTGGAGTCAGACATGACTGACAGGGAAATTTTTACCATTTATCTTTACTTTATGCTTGGTCTTGATTTGTAATTCTTTGTTTATTCTCTATTTAGGTCCACCAGGATTATCAGGTAATATATATTTTCTCTTCTGGCTCTATTATCTTGGTCTTACTGAAAAAAACAACCCTAATATTAAAATTCTCCCCTGTTTATCCAGCTTTCTCACTTTGCTTCTCATTCCTCTATGATTTCCCCTTTGCTGAATTTTCAATTGGAAATTTGCTAGTGTTGGCCACTTGGAACTCCAGAATGAGCCTTGGATGTTAATAATTTTATAAATAAGAGTTTTTATAAAATATTTTTTATAAAATAAGAGTAATGTTATTGAGCCATGGGTAGGTTTGATCACAACTTAACCTGCTGTTGGTTTAGTGTAAATCAAACCCTTGCAACTGCTGAACCATGGTTGATGGCTTTTGATGTGCTCTATGTGTAAATCCTATGAGTTTATGCAATGTAACAAACCATGGCTTAGCCTGATACAATAACCAAAGGATTGGGGGCCTGTTCAGATGACCTTGGTTATGATAGAGAAATGGGCCTTTCCTCTTGCCTTTCCCCCGCGACCATTGTTTGTGAAGCACTAATATGGTCCTATGAGCATCTTCACTGGAATGGAACCTCCTTCTGTCTCTGAGTGTCCAATTTTCTGTTGGCCAGAGACAAAAACACAAAAAAATATTATTTGACTTCATCAGGTCCCCCTGGAATCGATGGATCGCCTGGTTTGAATGGATCTGATGGTGCTCCTGGGATTCCTGGACAAAGAGGTGAACCAGGAAAAAGAGGGAAAACAGGTATATTCACAAAACACGAGTGATGAAATTGATCTATCTTCTCTTCTCCAGCTTAATCTTTGGAGCCATTGAGGAGTTTCAGGCAAATTATATCTGGTGATTTGATTTTTCCCTCCGAGGCCCAAGTAGGGCTGATATTGACAATCCACATTGTCACAGATCTTGGTCTATTTGGGTTTTTTTCAGACTAGATTGTTGCATCATATGGAATGAGATTTATTTATTTACTCCTTACATTTTGTACATTGCCCATATCACCTCAGTGACTCTGTAACAATGAGGTTCCTCAAAGGATTCGTTTGGTCCAGTACCTCAGCCAACATAATTTTGCCTGGGCTTTAAATGAGATGCAGCTTAGCTGGAATCTGGTTTAGACATAGCATTAGACGTTGAATGCTATGCTCCTCATGATGAGAAGTTTGAGGTATTCTTACTAAGTGATCAATACTTGGGTGTTTTCAAGGCAGTAGCAAATTTTTTATGGGTAGCCTTAACTTATAGAAGCCCTTTGATGCCTTCAAGGAATCCTAAAGGTGATTTTTCCAAAAGGCAATTGGACTTTCTTGGTTTTTCTTCTTTGAAAACATTCTACTTCTCATCCAAGATGCTTCTTCAGCTCTGAAGAAGATTCTTGGATGAGAAGCAAAATGTTTTCAAGGGAAGAACCAAGAAAGTTCAGTTGCCTTTTGGGTAAAGCACCTTTGGGACAACCATGATCTGCATGATTGAGAATCTCCACAGACACTTCAAGGAAACGTTAATTTCATTGGATTTCTTCCTTTTATCTATGTATGGTATATATTGTTTCGTACATATGTATTAACGTGGATATTTTTTTAAATAAATTCTGTAATGGTTTTGACAATAAGTCAACAAATAAATAAATGAATATTTTCAGGGCAAGCAGGGTAGGGAAACTACCGGGGGGTTGAATTCAGGTCTCTTTGGGATTGCACCGTATTCTCGTCTGCCTGTCTCTTGTGGCATTTAATGTTCTCCTGTGTTTTCCAGGACCTAAGGGCGATCCTGGAGAGAAAGGTGAAAAAGGAGATCCTGGCGAAATTGGTGCACCTGGAAAAGAAGGGGGACGAGGTGAAAAGGGCTCCAGAGGGCCCAAAGGGGACAAAGGAGAAGCAACCAATGAACTGGTTTCGGAAGGTAAGGTGAAATGATGGTCTACAGAAAACACATGTGGTAGCAGAGATGATCTGAAGAGAGCCTTAATGGTGATGGAGAGGCCCACCTTGTTGTTATTGATGGGTTCTGATGCATTCTGGATGGAGGGAGAGGAGACGAGTATAGCAACAAGCAAAGCTTCCAAAATTACTAGTGACCTTGAGCTTCCTCTCAGAAACAGTCATTCTTTCCTCACCATTTTTTGATTGGTGCTTCTAGGTGAGAAAGGTGATCCTGGTCCCCCGGGACCTCAGGGACCACCAGGACCTCAGGGGCCACCAGGACCTCAGGGGCCACCAGGAACTTCAGGGAAGCGTAAAGCCAAGTCCCAGGAGGAGAAGATCTACAACACCGAATGCACAGGTGAGTGTTTCTGGATGCTAACCAAGGGCCATCTTCTGCTTTTTCTCTCTTCCATTTTGTTTCTGATTCAAATTTGAGATAACCTGTTGTTCATTTGATCTAGACCAGAACTCTCCAAACTTGGCAACTTTAAGACTTGTGGACTTCAACTCCTGGGAGTCCACAAGTCTTAAAGTTGCCAAGTTTGGGGACCTCTGATCTAGACTATTGTCTTCAGGTCAAAACAAATGAACCTCTTGAGCTATTTCTCCTTTCAAGCTTTGATGAAGTTCGTCTGCTCTTTCTATGTCTGGATCATTCCTTAGGTAGCTCCAGGGACGTATCTCCGTCTTCCTCCCCACCCCACAAAAAAATCCCCCTGAGTTTAGTTCTGCTATTTTTGGTGGCTCTCACCTTTTTTGTCTTTTTTTCCCCTGAAGGTAGCCCCTGCTTATTTTCTACCCTGTGAAGTGGGTACATGGCCCTCTTCCAATGCTTGGAACAGAACGTGCCATTTCAAGGATGCTGTGGGGGGTGGGAATGTTGCTTTCACCCTCTCCTCTATGTACTATTTTGGGGGCTGGCTGATTAGCTCACCATGGAACTGCCACCCCTACTGGTTCCATCTCCTGCTGTGTCTAGCTTCTGTCTTATCTTATGTGACAGAGGAGAAGATAATTGGGAGTGGATAAGGACTTGAGCTATCATTTGCAAGGTAAGCCTTGATTTGTGAGGGCTCAAATGAACCCAGAGAGATGCTTAAATCCATCTCTAAGCTCAGAAACGGAGAAACAGAGCACAGAGTTTTGTATTCAGGCTTGATCCTAGCTAGTTCAAGGACAAGCTGGATAAAACCTGGCATGGAACTCTGGAGAATCTGATTTGATGGAACGGCTGTGAAGATGGGGCTACTGAGAGTTGGGACTGAATGATCTACTTTGGTTCAAAGCAGAGTTCTTCTCTAGTTCTTCCCGTTGGCTCTTTTGCTTGAAGTTACCAACTTCTGAAGACCAGAAATAGGATGTGAGAGAATTGTAGATTGTACAAACTAACTTTTCTCCTACTTTGAAGGGATCTGAACTAGGTTATAGCACCAGCATTAGAGGTCTATTTGGTTTGAACCTCCAGCCTCACTTGTGAGATCGAAAGAATATTATGAGTAAACTCAAAATTGGATAAAGCAACATCTCCTCCCCCCATTTTTTTTAGGCTGAAGAACAGTTTTTTTTTTTAAAAAAAAACAAGTTTTATTTTCAAGACAAACAATACATAAATACACATAAACACAAAACATAAAAGCATAAAAATTCTCTTTTCTGAAAGTTGCTTAGTCCCGGGTTAAAACTCTTGGTACAGACACAAGTTCAGTTTCATATTCATTTTACATACCATTTCATATCTTATTAACATTTTCAATTTTCTATATAACTTCTCCTCTCCTTTAAATTTTCTCAATTTTTTTTCCTCCTCTCAATTCATATCCTAATATTTATTATTCTTTGTCTGTTCTATTCCAGCCAATCATTTATTTTTCTTCTTTAAAAAAAAGAAGAAATACTTCTCCTGTACACTATATGGAGATGATGCCTTTATCTTTTTCCCTTATATTTATAGTACCTAATATAAAATACATAACATACATTGGGATTCTGTCTGGTACATTCTAAAATTATACTATATTATCAAAAATAAAACAAATCTATTCATTAATATTGATATTCATTCATACCTTAGATGTTTAACTCATTACTTTTCAATTAAATCACATACTTTTATGAGAGCCCTATTTTCCATAATTATCCCCCCCCCACATCACATATTATAGCTCAATATTTCATTGAAATGTTCCTCCTTCTTCTACTTCAAATCTCATTTCACAATTTTTTTTGCTAGTATACCATGTTCTAATCATTAATTTTAACAATCATTTATATCTTAAACATTTTATCCATTTCAATTGAATATTATGCCTTTGTGGGAACACTTATGCTTTCCACGATCATTACCCCCCACATCACATTCTTGAATCATATTTCATTACAGTAGGCTGAAGAACAGTTTTGATGGGGAACCAGGGAGGTTTTGGATGATAATACAACCCTTAGAGCAACCTCACACAACACCTAAGGGTGCTTCAAAGTCTGCTTTGTGAGAAGGGGACTACTTGACAATGTTCCTCTACAGATGTAGGGATTCCTGTTCTCAAGGAGAACATAACTACAAGCTGTTCTGCTCTTTTACAAGGAGAGAATGCTGTGTACTGTGAAGTAGCTGCAGTAGGTTTCAGGGAGCCTTGCTTGAAACAATACGGCTTCTTCACCCTGAACTCAAGGTGGCATGTGGGGCAGGAAAGCTTATCTAAGTATGAAGCTTGCTTCTGGTTTGAGATTTGTGGACTTAGTGATTCCTAGGAGTTGGAAGATATCCAATGGAAACATGGACGGCCTTCATTTTTTTAAAATTGTTGTTAAAGGTTATGGCAAGTCACAAATCCTGTTCTTGTCTTCATCACAAATGCTAGTTTGGACCTTGACTTTTTCCACACAGAAAGGTTAAAACCTTGGTTTAAGGGGTGCTTGTCTGCTTTCCTTAGGAAAAGGAACTGTGGAAAGAGAATAGAATATAGAATAGAATAGAATAGAAAGAAAGAACAGAATAGAATAGAATTAATGAATAGAATAATAGAATAGTTAATGGAATAGAATAATTAATAGAATAGAACAGAACAACAGAATAAGAGAAGAGATTATGAGAAGAGAATGCAGAATAAGAATAGAATAACATCAGGATCATGTCACTATTATCCCAATCAGTCAATCAGAATAGAGTGGGAAGGAACCTTGCAGGTCATGTAGACCAACCTCCTATACCATTTCTGATAGATGACAGTTCAGTGTCTTCTTGAAATCTTCAGCAATGAAGCTCCCACAACATCTGAAGAAATATCACTCTTCTCCAAACACACAGTTCTGCCACAAGCCCAAGTTTCTAGGGTTGAGTAATCAGGAAGAAGTTCTCACTTAATATGGTGAAAGGGGTAAACAGGAGTCCTTAACCTTTGAATTGTGAGCTGAGACACTATTGGCTTTGTCTATTGTGTAGCTTATAAGTCTTAACCTCCAAACGAGTAGCTTAAGGACCCTTGAACCCCTAAATAACCATCAAAATAGGTCTTGGCCTCACCAGATTGTGGTCTTGGCCAAGATGAGGTTGGAATCTTGAATTCATTCTCTACTCCCAATATGGATGTGATAAGGGAAGGTATAAAAGAGCATTAGATAGACTATCATCAGTGATGAACATTGATTAAAAAAGAAAAAGAAATCTGAAGAGTTGAGGGTAAGGAAAACATTTTAAATAAATATAATCATTTAAAAAAAGTTTTATTGATTTTCTGTTGTTTAGATTTTGTTAGTGCTTAATAAACACCATGTTGTCTGGGTTATTTTATTTGCTTAGCAGTACAGATTATATTCTTTTTCTCCATCCCTTTCTCCCAACCACTGGTAGAATAAGTTCCATGTTTGATAATATTCTGTATCTTCTTTCTGTTTAATCTTCAAAGTGAGTCTTTCCATTTCTGCATAATCGGGTATCTTCCTAATGATCTCTTCGTCTCGTGGAATTCTTTCACTTTTCCAATATTGCGCAAATGTAATCCTCGCTGCTGTTAATACATGCAACATTAAATATATATATTTTTTTATCAAGTTTTTCTGGTGTTATACCTAATAGAAAAAGTTCAGGTTTAAAATCTACATGTTTTCCTATCATCTTTCCTAACCACTTATGTGTTTTTCCCCAATTTTTTTAATTTTTTTTGCTTTAGCACAGGTCCACCACATATGGTAATATGTGCCTGTGTTTTGGTTACATTTCCAACATTTGCTAGACATATTTGTAAACATTTTAGCTAACCTAGCGGGTGGTACTAATCATTTTTTAGCATCATGAAACAATGCCTTTTTTGGGAGGGGGGCAAAGTTCAGCCACAATCTCTGCTTTTCTCTCTTCTCCATGGTTTTAGGAGAGGCTTGTAGCATTCCAAATGATGATACTCTCGCCGGGAAAGCCAAAGACTCAGCCCATCTCTATCAACGCAGAAAACCCGGTAAAGTAATTCATTTCCAAATCCTTCTTGAAAAATTATGAGGGTTTGCCCAGTTTCATTTTTTTTTTTTTGCTTCCAGTTCTGTGGGCGTGGCTTGGTGGGGCGTGGCAGGGGAAGGATACTGCAAAATCCCCATTCCCTCCCCACCCCACTAACCTGCTTTCCAGCTCCCTTCTCCTGTGCAGGGCAACCAAAGAAGACCCAGCCGATCAGCTGGGACTCGGGAGGCAGAGAATAGAGGGGAGGCGGGGCCAGTCAGAGGTGGTATTTGCCGGTTCTCCAAACTACTCACAATTCCCGCTACTGGTTCTCCAGAATTGGTCAGAACCGGCTGAAGACCACCTCTGGGTTTGCCACCTGCAGTCTATTGTGCTGATTTCTCCTCTCCTTGTTAGAAAACATGATCGAGTCTATTGGGAGCCCTGAAGAGATTGTCAAGCTGAAGCAAAGTTACGGAGCATGGATGGTAGATCTCGGAAACCGCACCGATGAAAAGATTTGGATCGCTGAGCATTTTACGGGTAAACTTGGAGTAAACCTGCTTGGTCTTGTAAAACAGGACATTCAGTTATGCTTTCAGAATAGTGTTAGCGTTTAGGCTTATATGCCAACCCTACAGCATTTTACAGCACTCTCTGGACAGTTAAGAGTAGTATGCAATATGAAAATAATGTAGAAGCGTTATTTGCACATTGTCCCTAACAATCTGGCTCCTTGTTTTACGGGCCTTGGAAGGATGGAAGGCTGAGTCAACTTTGAGCCCTGTCAAGATCGAACTGCTGACTGTGGGCAGAGTTTGCCTGCAATACTTCACTGTAATCACTGCAGCACCAGGAGGCTTTGGCTGTTTAGAAGTCATGTTAATATGCTGTCCTTTTTCTTTAAAAAAACCCAAAACCCAGGGATTCAAATACCATGTGTCAGGATTCCAACAATCGCCCTAATTAATTAATTAATTGACAATGTACCTTCTTTTAAAAAGGAAGATAAATTCTTAACGGGTGTGAAAATGGGACAATGCAGACCGTGCCCAGATTCACTGATGCTGCTGTCCTTAGAAAGTTAAAACAAACCCTACATTTTTCGGATGGTGATCTAAGCCGTGGATCTGATGCTCAGTTTCGCTCTTTGTATTCATTCACTGGGCTCATGCATCACTTGAGCCATAATTTGTTTTTTTGCCTTGAAACACTGAGTGAGCCCATCCATGGGGGCTTATGAACCGTGATTTATGATTCAGCATGTTGCATGAAGTCAACTAATCAGGATTTATACAAGAAACCCTGGTTAAACATAACGGATAAACCTCACCAATGGGATTTATCCAACTATGATTTATGGCTTAGCATTTATGATTGTATTGTGCCAGAATTGCGTAACTCCAGTGTGGCATAAATGCTGTCATCTGTGACTTATTGGACAAATCATAGCCTTGTAAAATATGTGAAGCTAGACAGTGTGAAAATGTACATTAGCTGCTTAATCCTGGTAGGTGAGCTATGTTTGCAAGGTTTTATAATCCTGCCTTTCCCCCAGGAGCTCAGGATAACTTATATATATATAGAGATCTCCTTTCCTTTGTGTCATAGTAACAATCAATCTGCTTTGTAGGTAGTGCTGTGAGAGATTGATTTGGCCATAAGTCATTCATGAGTTTCTGTGGTTGTCAACCTTGCGACGTGGCCGACTTTGGAAGCATGCTCAGATGCCCAACTATACTTTATGAGACTGTTCCCAGGGGTGGGCTTCAAAATTTTTAGCAACGGGTTCTCTGCCTGGTTGCTGGATGGGCGTGGCCTAGTTGGCCTCCTGCACTGGGGTGGGGGAGGCGTATTTGTCCTCCCTGGGCTCCGGAGGCTTTCCTTGAGCCTCCGGGGGGGCGAAAACCACCTACCTGGGGGCCGGAGGCTCTTTAGAAGCCGGAAACAGGCCCGTTTCCGGCCTTTTTGAACTTCTGGGAGGCTCTTTTTTTGCCCTCCCTGAGCCTCTGTGCGTACCCTGCACTTACTTGCATCCAAAATGGGCCATGTGGGGACTTCTGGGAGGGGTGGGGCAAGGTGGGCAGGGCCAGCCAGGAGTGGGATTTTGGGGGTTCTCTGAACTGCACAGATTCCTAGCTAGGGGCTCTCCCGAACCCCTGCGAACCCCCAGCAGCCACCCCTGACGGTTCCCCTCAATTGTCTCCCAAGGCCAATCCCACATACCATTGGATCAGCTGAGGGAGAACTTGAAGTTGAAGCCTTTCTTGGTCTAGAGGAGACCAGCAGCTTATCTGTTACACTGTATTGAGTTAGAAAAGCCTAGGAATGTCAATGAGCAGGTACTCAACTTTTGCACTTTGGGTCAACAGGACACATAATCAAGGAGTACCAGGACCTCAACGCATTGTGGGATGGTAACTACACCACCATTGAACTGCCCTGGTCATATTATGGATGCGGCCATGCCATCTACAACCATGCTCTGTACTATCAACGGGTGGGACGCAACATTGTTGTGAAGTAAGTAGCAATGGTAGCTTGACCTTTGCGGATAAGGCAAGAAAGGTTCTCTGGAAGGAATCAGGAGAGAAAACCAAAGAATTGTTTAAGCATTGGAAAATGTTCAGCTGGTGAGTCAGAGAGGTCATCGGGTAGGGGATGTTCATATACCATCCCATTCAGGGTTACCCTAGCAATGGGATTACTGCAGGATAAAGTATCTTAACTTATTGCACCTCTGTATGGTTTGCCAATTGCACAGTGGCAGGTAGGACAGTGCTCCAGAGGGTTAATGTCATTGCCCAGAGGATCATGGGTTGCCTTCTCCCCTCTTTGGAAGAGCTTTATAGCTCCCACTGCCTTAAGAAAGTTCAAAACATTCTTAAAGATCCATCTCATCCTGGAATCCCGTTTTTTGGAGCTGTTACTACCTGGCAGATGGTACAGGACAATAAAAACAAGGAAAAAATAGGCTGAAAAACAGCTTCTATCCCAGGGCAGTAGCTCTATTGAACTCTGCTGTATAGTGTAATATTAATGCAATGTCAGGGGTTTTCAATTCAACGTATAGAATGTGAAGGATGTGTGTTTGTGTTCGTTTTCATGGTCATGATGTGCACTGAAGGTGGTGTTTGATTTCGTTGTACGAGGTGCAATGACAATAAAGTAAAGTAAACTAAACCAACATCACACACCCCCCCCCCAGTATTTCCAGGTAAAACAAAACCATGAGGAGGTGTTGCTCATCAGTGTGGACAGTACTGGGAGTGTTGGTCAGAATCAGTGTGAGGCAGCTTTTCCTGTTCTTGTTCTCTTGGATTGTGCGGCCTTCGAGAGGTCATTTCTAGGTTTGTAATTCTGGGTCCCTTTGCCAACTGAAAAGCCATGTGTTTGTGTAGTATTATTGCTTCCTGCTCTGCAGAAATTGACATTGTGTTAGAATCTGGACGTCTTCTGGGGCTAGATGGACAAATGATTGAAAGAGATTTCTTCCCCCAAATTCAGGCTGGTTCTTGATCTATAGAACCTATGGATCTCCTTCCAGAAGTTGTGTCTCTGTTGGCTTGTGCCCAGAACTCATCAGCAACTGCCACATGTTCACCTGTCTGTCCATTAAATTGTACATTTGCTTAGGCAGAACAACATCCTTTGTTCCTCTTATCCCAGAGCTACCAAAGACCCATCCCTTTTTTTAAAAAAAACATTGGGTTGACATTGTACAGTTGATTCAAAGTTCCATGTAACAAACAGGGCTGTCCATCTGGTTGGAAATGTGTGGGAGCTGAGATAGCTCAAGAGCTCTGGCCTAGCGCTGCTGGCTCACAAGGTCTCAGGTGCAAAGCATGAGTAGTTTCCCCACTTCCTTGCCTTTGATGTGTGAGCCAAAAACAACATTGCCTAGTTTGAAAGCAGGTGTGGGTTGCTCCTCACTCTCTCTCTCCCCTTGGGAAGGGGGCCACAGCATGGAAACGAAGGAGGGTCTTGAGAGCCTAATTTAGAGCTTAATTTATTAAAAGGCAGGCTTGATCATTAAGCAAAATCTTTTAGTTATCCCTGGCTCTCTAAAAGGGGGCTTCCGATTGCTTCCACGGAAGAAGTGGCAGACAGGAATTTTTGGCTAAAAATTGAAGCAGGAACTTTTTGCTTGTTGTTTGGATGCACTGAAAGACTGGGGTCATCTCAAAACTTGCAACATTTCTCCCAGAAGACACAAGAAGAGAAGATGGGTGAAGGTTTGGATAGGAATTTGACTTTATTTCAGATGTTTAGCTGTCCTCCAAGTGGTGGTTTTTTGTTTTTTTTATGAGCATAAAATTTTCCCTGCTGTTTCTCACCCCGCCTCCCTTCCATGAAAGGACCCTTCTACCTGATTGTCATAATGTTTCTGAGCTGTTTTTCCAGTTGGGAGGCAAGAATAGCTACTTCAGCTGGTGGGAGTTGATTGTGCAAATCTTCCCGTCACTCTGACGTCCACCTGGCTGCCCAGAGAGCCCAGTCTTGAAAAAGCTCCCAAGGAGGAATTTCCTCATTATGTTTTTCCTTGGGATTTATTAGAAGCGTGATAAGCAAAGGGAGAGGATAAATGCCGTGACAAACAGGATATTCATCCAGACACCTGGATTGCATTGACAAAAGATAAATGCATGAGACTTTTCCTCCCACTTCCCTTTTCTTTGAATGGAAATTTCAAAAGCAAAGTTTTTCAAGAAGGAAAAAGGAGGATTTCTTTAGTATTTGCTCTTCCCTTCCTTTCCCATCTTCCTGAACGGTGTACAGTCTGTTTCCCAACAATTGAGGCTTCCAGATATGTGGACTTCCCTTCCGAGGATCCTCATCAATGTACATGCTGGTTTGGGAATTCTGGAAGTCAGATAACAGATAACAGATAATCAGAGTTGGAAGGGACCTTGTAGGTCAGCTAGTCCAACCCCCCGCCCAAGCGGGAGACCCTACACCATTTCTGACAAACGGGAGTCCAATGAAAGTCTCAAGTGATGGTGCTCCCAACAACTTCCGAGGGCAACTTCTGTTCCATGGGTTCATTGTTCTCACTGTCAAAAAGTTTCTCCTTATTTCCAGGTTGAATCTCTCTTTGTTCAATTTCCATCCATTATTCCTTGTCTGGACTTCAGGGCTTTAGAAAATAGCTTGACCCCTTCCTCTCTGTGGCAGCCCCTCAAATATTGGAACACTGCTATCCTATCTCCCCTGGTCCTTCTCTTCCCTAGACCAGCCATGTCCAGTTCCTGTAACTGTTCTTCATATGTTTTAGCCTCCAGTCCCCTAATCATCCTGGTTGCTCTTCTCTGCACTTTTTTTTAGAGTCTCAACATCTTTTTTATAGTGTGGTGACCAATACTGGATGCAGTACTCTAGGTGTGGCCTTACACCTACAGTCCATACATATCTAGAAAGTGCCAAGTTGAAAAACTCTATTTCATTAGACAATCTGTAAGACCTTTCTTATTGCGATTCTATGAAAAACAAAACCAATATATTCAGATTCCTTATTGCCCTTCGCTTAAACCTAAAGAAATCAGAAAGGAATTTATGTGAGGTGCCTTTGTTGTGTTTTTCATAAGTTTTGAAAACCAGGGTGCTGTCTTGTTCTCTTGGATCAAGGATCTTCAAACTTGGCAAGTTTAAGACTTGTGGACTTCCAACTCCCAGAATTCCTGAGCTAACATGACTGGAGGAGGAATTCTGGGAGTTGAAGTCCACAAGTCTTAAAGCTGTCCAGTTTGAAGACCCCTGTCTTGGATGATCATTCTCAGCTCTTTTCCGCCATCTTCTTTGCAGGTACCACTTTGAGACGGGCATATCCAAAGCACTGTTCATTGAGAACTCTTGGTACTATGAGCGCATGTATCTCTTCAGCACTTCCAAGTCGTATTTCAGCATTGCAGTGGATGAAAATGGTCTCTGGGTGATGTACCTTTCCTGGCCTGATGCGCACATCATGGTGGCAGAAGTCGATGAGGAGACATTTTCTGTATTGCGGCACATCAACACCACCTACCCGCAGTCCAAGGCTGGCAATGCCTTTGTGGCCGGCGGGGTGCTGTATATCACCAATAAGAACCACATGCATGTGGCCTTCGCTTTTGACCTCTTGCGCGAGAAGCAGCTGGATGCCCGCTTTGAACTGAAACTGTTCCTTTCTTTGGAAGGGTTCGAACAGAAAGTGTCTCCTGGTTCAAATGCGACCTTGGTACCGGTGTTGGCCATGCTCTCCTACAACTGGTTGAATAAGCATCTACATACCTGGGAACACGGGTTTCTGATACAGTACCCTGTCCACTTTCTCGTCTAGTGTTGGACAGCCTTTGAGTCACCCACACCTCTACGGAGGGCTTTTTTTGAGAACCTCTTCAAATTTCCATCTCCTGTTCAAAAAATGTCCAAACAAGGAGTGTATCGGGATACAGATTACAATGGCTGGCGTGTCCATTAGTTAGATCTGAGGACCATGCTTTCAAAGTTGAAGGCAGCTCTTAGCACCCTGGAGTGCTGCTGGTCATCTCTGGTTGTCGGTTGGTTACAGAGATGAATCTGCACCCACCTGCTCATGTTAAGGCAGTTATAACAAGAATTCCCTATTAATGTACCCTGCAATCCTACTGTTGCCTGATATGAAAATAATACAAGACATGTTGTCCCGTATTTGTGTCATTCCTTTGCCTTCCTCTGTTTTTGTGTTTGTGTTTGCTGCAAAGACCACATGCACATACACACCAACGTGCAAAGCCAACCTTATGATGGGAGAGAAGCAATAATCTTAAAGTGTTAGTGGAGTGCTCTGCATAAAGATGCTCTTCTCACCCAGGGTATAAAAACATGTTGGGCAAAGCAAATTTTGCCATCACATAGTTGTACTCACATGGGATAAACACACAAGTGGTGGCTTTTATGGATCGATTAAAAGGTAAAGGTTCCCCTCGCACATCTGTGCTAGTCGTTTCTGGCTCTAGGGGGCGGTGCTCATCTCCGTTACAAAGCCGAAGAGCCAGCGCTGTCCGAAGACGTCTCCGTGGTCATGTGGCCAGCTTGACTACATACCGAAGGCGCACGGAATGCTGTTACCTTCCTACCAAAGGTGGTCCCTATTTTTCTACTTGCATTTTTACATACTTTCAAACTGCTAGGTTGGCAGAAGCTGGGGCAAGCACTCCGCTACATGGTGCTAAGGATTCAAACTGCTGAACTGCCGACCTTTCTGATTGACAAGCTCAGCGTCTTAGCTACTGAGCCACCGTGTCCCTATATTGATTGATTAGGAACCTCTATAAAATAAACTCCTTAATTGTGGGTGATTTTGGCCAAATCCATCCCTATTTTCTCTACAAAGACTTGTCTATGACTTAAAAAAAATATATCTGTTGGAGCTTCCTTCACCTCATCCATTATCTAGACCAGTTCCTCCCAGATGGATTCCTTCCTCATAGGTTGGAACTACAAGTCCCAGAATACTCTAGAAACCATGTAGATGTTACCATACTGGGATAAATCTTCTTTAGATTAGCTGAAAGCGTTCTCCTTGCAAGTTTGCATATGTCTTTCGTCTAGCACCTAATTATATTTCTGTGCTTTAAAAAAAACACACCCAAATGCCTGAAATTCTAGAAGAAGGATTTTCAAATTAACACGGTATCAGTTAAAAGCTTATTAAAAAGCAGAAGTTTAAGGTAGGAATGCTATCCTAGTAAGATGAAAGTCTTGCCCCACAGATTAAAAAAAATGGTGCAAGAATTCCATTGTTGCAAAAGCATTTAACTTTTTTCACCCCTTCTAGGCAAGAAGGAAACCAGTCAAAACCAGTCTTAGTATCAACATCTTCCAAAGCCCCCTAGTAAAATGCCAACTCTACATCCTGTGAAATAAAAGGAATTTATTTAATTTCCAAAGATAAAACTAACAAATGATAGTTGCTTTCTTCTCATATACATACTTCACAGCTTGCAGTTTAAAATTGCTTTTAGGCAAAGGTGCAATTTATCCCACCGGCTTCTGTTTCGCTTGTACAGTACAGCACATACACGAACACTCACAAGAGGGAAAAAAATAATAATACAATTCATCAACATTGAAGTACACAGACATCGGCTGTTTCTCTTAGTAAGAATGTGTTGGCTTGTTTAGAACAGAGAAAATACGTCTAGATATGACAAGAGCTAGTATATTACAAGCAAACAAGAGTGACCTCTGCATAGTTTATACAATTACGCTGTGGAAGTTGGTTTAAATTTGTCAACTCTTTCCTAGCTGGCCATGTGGAAGGCTGATATCAGTTTCTCAAATGAGCAGTGGATGGGTTTGCTACTGCATTTTCCCATAGTATTATTTAATTAAGTGTTGAGTGTGTATGTGTATATGTGTGCTTACTGGCCCAAATAAAACTCAAGTAATGATGAGATGCTAGATATAGTTTCTTGAAAACTTTTGGTGTCCACAATACATTCCTGATCAAAATGACAAGGCTGAAAATAAATAGAGGGAAGAGGAGGAACACTAAAAAGTAGAATGTGGTATGAGATGAAGGTCTTCAGAAGACACAGAAGTTTTTTCCTCCTCCGTCATCTCTTCTGTCACTTTTCCCTCTTGATTCTTCTTTCATCCAGGGTACTGAGAAATGAGGACACTCACAGCAAACGAGGGGCTAAATATTGCACAAAGATACGCTGGGAACATGGAAACACCAGGATTTGATTTTGGATGGCAATATTATGGTTCAAAAATGTTGACCATCCATAGCGATCAACATGAACGTGCAATTTTAGAAAAAAAAAGAAACTGATTCTATAGTAACTGCGTAATGTAGCGTATCTCGGTTATTATGTGCATTGATGCTAACTGGAAAAGGATCTCAACATTAAATTAAATTAAAAAAATCAACAACCCTCAACATTAAATTAAAAACAATAACCCTGCTGAGCCACCAAATCATTCCTCATTGCACATTAGCCCACAAATAGTGCATTCGTCACATGGTCATTCGTTATAGGACCCCAAGAAATGATTACGAATATAAAAAAAAAATATAACACCATAAAAATTACACTCCCTCAGAAATCCTTACCTCCCCTTTCATAACCAGAAGGGAAACAGACACTATTCAAGTGAGGGAGGACATGACAGTTGAAAGAAGAACACTGAAAAGGCCCACTATGTATCCCCTGGAAAAATCTAACTCTGAAATAAACAAACCATGATTGGTGCCCCTCCTAGAGTGCCACTGCAGTGCTTGGAACGATATGAACGTGCGTGTGTAAACCTTGCTCTCCCTGCTACTTCAATACTGGTATTAAATGTTGCACTAATTTCTCGGGAAGCCAAGTGTAGAAAAGCATTCCTTGTAACTCTTGAGGGAAGGCCAGGCCTTCTCCTTTCGATGGGGCGGCTGCCGAGGCTACATAATGTCACAGAGGTCTGAGGGGATATTGAAAGCGTTGGGCAAAACCCTCATTTTCAGAGTGCCGTCTGCGCCGCAGGAGAAAATGCGATTGCCCGGGGCCATTTCGATCTGCATGACTCCTGTACTCAGGTTGCGGAAGATGGATTGCTTGGCGTGTTCGTGTTTGAAGGAATGGATCAAACTGTAGCCGGTCAGTCTCCAGACCTAGGGTAAAAATGTTTTTGTTCAAAAGTGGACAGGCAGGAAAACCAGACAGTCAATATCCAGGAACTGACTTGTTTAACTATTGTGGAGTCCTTGGTGTCCAAGATCAACCAAGCTCAGAGAGGATCAAGGACCCTGAGCTAAAAATATTCTCTTCTATTGCTTAACTGTTGTCTGATGAATATGGATGAGCTGCGGTGGCGCAGTGGTTAGAATGCAGTATTGCAGGCTAATTCTGCTGACTGCCGGCAGTTCAATCCTCACTGGCTCAAGGTTGTCTCAGCCTTCCATCCTTCCAAGGTTGGTAAAATGAGGACCCAGATTGTGGGGGCCAATGTGCTCTGTAAATTGCTTAGAGAGGGCTGCAAAGCCCCGTGAAGTGGTACATAAGTCTAAGTGCTATTGTTATTGGTTTAGACCAGGGGTGTCCAACCTTGGCAACTTTAAGACTTGTGGACTTCAACTCCCAGAATTCCTCAGCCAGCAAAGCTTGAAGTCATCAAAGTCCACAAGTCTTAAAGTTGCCAAGGTTGGACACCCCTGGTTTAGACCTTCCTTATAATTAGGAATCAAACTATCAAACTATCCACTATCAAACTAACAGAATAACAGAATTGGAAGGGACCTTGGAGGTCTTCTAGTCCAACTCTCTGCTAAAGCAGGAGACACTAAATCAATAGCTGTCCAATCTTTTCTTAAAAGCCCGCTGTGATGGAGCACTCACAACTTCTGGAAGTAAATAATCCCACTAGTTAACTGTTCTTGTCTTGCTTTCAGGTGCTTTGGAAAATAGGTTGACGCCGTTCTTTGTGGTGGCCCCTTAGATACTGGAACACGGGTATTATGTCACCCCTAGTCCTTCTTTTCATTAAACTACTCTTGATGTTAAGACCTTCTTCTCTGTGCCATCCCTTCAGGGACACGGAAGGGCCATCTTGGTCTTCTCAAAGCTCCACTTCACTCATTCCCTCCATCTCCCTTCCTAAGACTTGGCTTCCAGCCCTCAATCCCTCTTGTTGTCGTTCCTGGATTGGAAAAGTGGACTAAACTCACCTTTACGTTCCCTTCTGCAGAACCTGTGCAGAAACATTCTTCTGAGGAGTCCAAGGCAAGGGCCTTGATTGAAGAATCATGTGCCTGAAATGTGTGAAGGGCCTGCCTTTGCCGGATGTCAAAGATGGAGATATGGCCTTTCCTGCCTCCGGAAATCAGCAGTTGATGTTTTGGTGCGTACTGAAGCACTGTGGCGCCATGTTCATGACACGTGAAGGCTAAGAGGGAAGACAATCATCCAGATGGTTCTTAGTAATGGTCATAAGCCTCAACATGTCCCTCAGCTGAGTAATGTAAGAACAAGGGAAGTCAGGGAGATAGCAAGTAGGTGGAACTTGTATATCTGTATCAGCTTTTCCCATCCTGGGTTCCTTCAGATATGTTGGAAAAACAATCTGCAGAATTGTCCCAAGGGTGCTTCTACAAAAGGCAACAGGTCTTTCTTGTTTTTGCTTGAAGACCTTGTTTGCTTCTTCAGAACTGAAGAAGCTTCTTGGATAAGAAGCGAAATGTCTTCAAGCAAAAAGAAGGAAGTCCAGTTGCCTTTTGAAGAAGCACCTTTGGAACAACCAGGACCTGGATGACTGAGAATCTCCATCGACAATCTGCAGAACTCCCTAACTAGCACTTCATATAGTTCAGTGGGGGCTAACCTTTTTGGGCTCCTGTGCCAAAAATTGTGTGTGTGCTTGCCCCAGAAAGCAATACGCGCACAAGCCCCACCCCTATGCATGAGCACGCAATTCCCCCCCGCTGCTCCCTTACCTGCACTGCATCTCGCAGCTGATTTTCGGCCCATTTTCGGCCTCCTAGAGACTTGAGGAAAGCTTCTGCAGGCTTTGCAAGCCGAAAAAATGGGCCTGTTTCATCACTTCCGGTATTTCCGGAAATACAGGAAGTGACAAAACGGGCCTATTTTTCGGCCTGCAGAGGCTTTCCTCAAACTTCTGGGAGGCCCAAAAAGGCCTCAAACAGGCCAAAAATCAGCTGGGAGGCACGCGCATGAGCAGTGAGGTGAGTTTGCCTGCGGCTCGTGTGCCAGCACAAATGGCTCTGTGTGCCACGCCTGCCATAGGTTCAGCATCATGGATATAGTCTGCGGGCAATTGTCCTAACATATCTGGTGGGCAGCATGTTGACACAATTTGATTGTGGGTTGACTGGGGGAATATAGATTTCAGCACTAAACAGTGCTGAAATCTATATTCCTATTTTTCAAAATATGTCTCCCAACAATCTATTTTTCTAAAGTCTACTTTGAAATGCATTTGGAGTGTACATCAGAGGCAATATTCATAGGAGATGACTTGTCAAACCATTGTGTATGGATTAAACCCTAGTCATCTAGGTTCACACAATATGCTAAACCATGATTCCCCAACTAGAGCGGCAGGACTGACATAACACACATACAAGCAAGCCCACCTTATGGCTTAGGACAGGAGTCTTCAAACTTGGCAACTTTAAGACGTGTGGACTTCAACTCCCAGAATTCCCCAGCCAGCATGGTTTGGCTGAGGAATTCTAGGAGTTGAAATCCACAAGTGGTAAAGTTGCCATGTTTGTAGACTCCAGCTTAGAACGTCTTCTGAACCTGGTTACATTCAGAAAGCTATTCTATTTGCTAGGAGGTAGAAAAAAAAATTAGATAACCAACATTTGGAGGATTGAGGAGTGCTTTCAGATGATTGAAATGACACAATTATTTAATCGATTGCTGTCTTCTAATGTTAGCTATGCCCAAATGCAAATGCCAGGCCAATCGAAGAGCAAGAAAAATGAACAATAAAACAATGGATTGAAAGCCCCCCCCCCGCCCCCAGGTGACTGCAGTGGTGAAAGAAATGCATTCTGATACTTTGCCTTTCTGTCTCAGGATAAGTCTGCAAATTCAGGATTTGTTTTCTTTTTAAAAGAAATGTTCAATCTGCAATTGAAAACCTGCAGCCCCCTTTCCTGCTTCTTGCACCAAATTCCTTTGCATCTTCAGAAGAAAAGAAAAATAATCCATCAACCACTTCTATCAGGGACAGCTGGTTGCTCTCTTAACTTTTCATATTCTCTGGCCATGCACAGATTACAGGTCCTAGAAGCTATCTCCTCCTCCTCCACATTTACGCATGGCTTGGGCTCTTATCGTGCTGATTAGCTGGTGTTTTGTCTGCTTCAGAGACAGGCAAATTCTGCCGACTCTCTTTCCAGATCTTTCCGAGAGCGGAGGCTGTGGGGCAGGAAGGAATGGCTCACTCAAGGAGAGGAAAGGAGAAGGGAGAGGTTGGTGAGTGCCAAGTTTTATAATGGAAGTTTTCAAACGGATCCTGTTGATTCGGGAGGGTTTATAGGCCACCAAACTTCTGAAGGAAGTCTTTGGTTCTGCCTGTGAGAAACACACAGGGTGGTTAAGGGAGCAGGCTAGAAAGTGGTGGGTTGGGAGTTCTAGTCCTGCCTTAGCCCTGAAAGACAGCTAAGTGACTTTGAGTCAATCACCAGGGGACTGGGAATTCTAATCCCACCTTAGCCATGAAAGCCACCTTTAGGCCAATCACCAGGAGACTGGGAGTTCTAGTCCTGCCTTAGCAATGAAAGTTAGCTGAGGGACTTTGGGCCAATCATCAGGTGACTAGGAGTTCTAGTTCCACCTTAGCCATGAAAGCCAGTTGACGGACTTTGGGCCAATCACAAGATGACTAGGAATTCTAGTTCCGACTTAGCCATCAAAGCCAGCTGAGGGACTTTGGGCCAATCATCAGGTGACTAGGAGTTCTAGTTCCACCTTAGCCATGAAAGCCAGCTGAGGGACTTTGGGCCAACCATCAGGTGACTAGGAGTTCTAGTTCCACCTTAGCCATGAAAGCCAGCTGACGGACTTTGGGCCAATCACAAGATGACTAGGAATTCTAGTTCCGACTTAGCCATGAAAGCCAGCTGAGGGACTTTGGGCCAATCATCAGGTGACTAGGAGTTCTAGTTCCACCTTAGCCATGAAAGCCAGCTTAGGGACTTTGGGCCAATCATCAGGTGACTAGGAGTTCTAGTTCCGTCTTAGCCATCAAAGCCAGCTGAGGGACTTTGGGCCAATCATCAGGTGACTAGGAGTTCTAGTTCCACCTTAGCCATGAAAGCCAGCTTAGGGACTTTGGGCCAATCATCAGGTGACTAGGAGTTCTAGTTCCACCTTAGCCATCAAAGCCAGCTGAGGGACTTTGGGCCAATCATCAGCTGACTAGGAGTTCTAGTTCCGTCTTAGCCATCAAAGCCAGCTTAGGGACTTTGGGCCAATCATCAGGTGACTAGGAGTTCTAGTTCCACCTTAGCCATGAAAGCCAGCTTAGGGACTTTGGGCCAATCACAAGGTGACTAGGAGTTCTAGTTCCGACTTAGCCATCAAAGCCAGCTGAGGGACTTTGGGCCAATCACCAGGTGACTAGGAGTTCTAGTTCCGACTTAGCCATCAAAGCCAGCTGAGGGACTTTGGGCCAATCATCAGGTGACTAGGAGTTCTAGTTCCGTCTTAGCCATCCAAGCCAGCTGAGGGACTTTGGGCCAATCACAAGATGACTAGGAGTTCTAGTTCCACCTTAGCCATGAAAGCCAGCTGAGGGACTTTGGGCCAATCACAAGGTGACTAGGAGTTCTAGTTCCACCTTAGCCATCAAAGCCAGCTGAGGGACTTTGGGCCAACCATCAGGTGACTAGGAGTTCTAGTTCCACCTTAGCCATCAAAGCCAGCTGAGGGACTTTGGGCCAATCACAAGGTGACTAGGAGTTCTAGTTCCATCTTAGCCATCAAAGCCAGCTGAGGGACTTTGGGCCAATCACAAGGTGACTAGGAGTTCTAGCTCCTCCTTAGCCATGAAAGAGTGACTTTGGGCCAGTCGTTCTCTCTCAGCCCAACTCACCTCACAGGGTTGCTGCTGTGGGGAAAACAGAGGAAGGATTATTACGCATGTTCACCCCTTAAGTTATTTATGGAAACAATAAGGCTGGGATACATGGATGAAATAAAACAAAATAAAGCTAAATAAAATAGGATTCCCCTCGAATCATTTTACTTACATCAAGATGTTTGGCAAGAAACCTACCATGTATGAGGTTGTTAGAGGATGACACCAAGGTGTCCCACAAGCACACATTTCTATAAAAGAAAACACACCCATGTAAGATCGTTAGTACTCAACAGTCACCAAACCAGGAGTAGGTGGTTACCGGTTCACACCGGTTTGGGTGAACTGGATGTTAATTTTATATCTGGTTCACCGAACTGGTAGTTGCAATGACTGGCTGGCCCTGCCCAGCCCCTCCCCTCTCCTCCCTGGAGTCTCCACACAGCCTATTTTGGATCCCAGGTAAGTGCAGGGCTCAGGGAAGGTGAAAAACGGGCCACCTGGAGGCTCCAGAAGGCTGAAAAATGGCCCTCTGGAGAGCCTCTGGAGTCTGGGGAGGGCGGGAAACGGGCCTCCTGGAAGTTCCAAAACAGGCCCTGTTTCTGGCCTCCAGAGGGCCTCAGGATACCAGGGATGCCATTTTTGTCCTCCTGGAAGCTTGACGAAAGCCTCCAGAGTCCAGGGAGGGCGAAAACGCCTCCCCCCGGCACTGTGGTGCAAGAGGCCAACTAGGCCAGGCCCACGAGAACCGGTTGCTAAATTTTTCTGAAGTTCACCCCTGCACCAAACCCACATTGGGTGACTGTCCCCGCCCGACTTGTTTTTCTGAACCCACCGGTTGTCGTTGGACTGTCCAGATGTGGCCACTAGACTCGAAGAGGTAACGAAGGCGAAGTCACTTGTGGTTTTGCTGTGGCACTGCCAACTCTGTAAAAACAACAACAACACAAGAACAACAACCCCAGACACGGTGCGTTCAGTGGTAGGGTACAAACCACACATTCTACATTCAGATGGTCCAGCCATCCCATCTTCTCAAGCTAAACGGCTGGAACCCCCATGAGAGCTAACAATTGCCTATACAGAAGCCTGATGATGGCAGATGAGATTCTGCTGAAACGTTGCTACAACTTTAAAAGCACAACTACAATGATGTGGGAAAATACCCGAACAAAGCTGAATGCCATATATATATATATTCTCAGCTGTAAAGCCCAGGGAATGAAAAAAGGAGCTTAATTAACACTCTCATTCATAATTATAATCTTTTTCTCGCAATCGCTAAGGGGAGAGAAATCTAATTAAAATATGACACTTGGAAAGGACAAGATGTTTCCCTCGTCTCTGTGTACCATCTAAAATGGATTTCAAGGATTAGAAATCAATGCACATTATTAGCCAGCTGGAAGTCTTGCAGCTGATAGGATCCATAAGTGGAGCGATGAAAGTCCAGAAAATAAATAAATAAAATAAAATAAGCAAGCAAACAAGCAAGGAATTTGGAGGGGGGGGGGAGGCAGAAAAACACGGAAAATAACTTTTTTCTGGCAATGTTGGGTGATTTGTTCCTTCCCTCCTCTGAATTTTTCCAAGGTTTTCCTTCTCTAGATCTTCTCAGCCCTATCAACAAGCTTTAACTTAAATATATATATACCTTCCAGTAGAGTATTTCCCCCTTCTAGGCCAGATATAGCTCCCGAAATTGTCTTCTGATTTCAAAAAGTTCAACAAATGGACATTTTATCACAGTGATGGCTAACTTTTTCAGCACTGAGTGGCCAGGGGTGGGATACGACAGGGTTAACTACCAGTTAGTTTGGTCATTTACGAGGTTGGGTGATTTATGATGTGCTTCCCTGCACGCTGCCAGCCCCGCGCCTGTAAATCATCATCAGCACTTTTGTGCAGAGAAGCAGCCTTTCAAAAAGCCCCTTTTCCCTGCTTTTTTAAACTGCAGCTGTGCCTTGCACGGCAGCTGAAGTTGAAAAATCAGGAAATAAAGGTCAGGTAAGAGCCCGGGTGGGCAGGTGGGCAAAAACATCAGCAGACATAGAACCGGTTTTAGGTAAGAGCCCGGGTGGGCAGGTGGGCAAAAACATCAGCAGACATAGAACCGGTTTTATGTCTGCTGCTCTTCAGAGCTATCGGTTCTACAGAGGTGGACAGAACCAGTAGAAACCCACCCGTGAGTGCCCAAAGCACCTGCGTGCGCGCATCCTGAAAATGCAATGCATGCGCATCTCCATGCATGCGCCCTGTCCCTGCGCATGCACCCTCCCTCCATGCATGCATGTTCCCTGTGCATGCATGCAGGCCCCCTGTGCATGTCTCCTGCACATGCCCCCAGCCACCATCCCCTCATACACACAGCAGAGATCCAAAGACCAGCTGGCTGGCGGGAGGCGTGCGTGCATGCATGGCGGAGCTGAGCTGGGATGACAGCTTGCATGCCCACAGAGACGGCTCTGCATGCCACCTCTGGCACGCGTGCCATAGGTTCACCATCACGGCTTTATCGGATGAGAAAGAATGGAATGACTTGAGGTCTCCCAAGAAGACACCAGAGCAATGTTTCTCAACCTGGACAACTTTGTGATGGGTGGACTTCAACTCCCAGAATTCCTCAGCAAGCAAGCTGGTTAGGGGATTCTGGGATTTGAAGACCACAGGTCTTGAAGTTGCCAACACTGCACCAGACAGGTGCAATGCTTATATACGTATATACTGTAAATATGCAAGCACATTTGACTTACAATTAGATTCTAATAGCTTGGAGAGCAAATGGGGGCTTTATATAGTTCTTATAGAGGGGGGGGTGGGACTAGAAAATCAGACTCATTTAATACAAATCGCCCAGCAATCTTACTTTCCTAATCCCTCTGGATGTCCACTTCATCAGATGGGTTAATAAAGTAAGATTACTGAGCAATTTGTATTAAAGGAACCTGATTTTCCAGCCCCTTCTCCTCTATTTTCTACGTGTCTCAATCGAAAGAGAAAAGCAGAAAATTTTAAAAAAAATGTGCAGATTTCTCCTGATTACTTACCAGATAGGGTTTGGGATTACTTGAAGTTTGGTTTACTTGCCAAATGCTTAGGAATCCTTCTCCGTCAGCCACCCCACACTGCAAGAGACAGATTTCATGCATTAGTGGCTCTGTAAGCATATGCTCCAAAAAAGCCACTCATCAATGTTCATTTATCAAGAGTGATTTTACTTTTTTCTACCCCCTAATTGAAAGTTGGACCTAATTCAATCTAGTGATCATGTCCAACATTTAGGGTTCCTGTCATCGAATACAAGGCTGAGTTCGTCCTCAATTTTTGTCAGCTTTAAGACATGTGGTGGTGGAAGAGCTGCCCTGCTGGAAAATTCCCCCTTTCAGCTAAGAAAGAGAGAAATTTAACTACTGATGGAACACTGATGATGTAACCTAGTCAGATAATTAAATGTCTATAAGCAAACAACCCAGCTCCGAGAGCACCAAAGACCCCATAGTGCGCTTCACTGCTCTTTTATCTTCTCCTCTTCCTCCTCTCCATTCCGCCACTCCCTTCTAACACTGATAGCAATAGCACTTAGACTTATATACTGCTTTATAGTGCTTTACAGCCCTCTCTAAGCGGCTCACAGAGTCAGCCTATTTGCCCCCAACAATTTGGGTTCTCATTTTACCCACCTGGGAAGTATGGAAGGCTGCGTTAACCGTGAGCCTGGTGGGATTTGAACTGCCAAACTGGCTGCAGCTGAAGTAGCTTGCAGTACTGCACTCTAATCACTGCGCCACAGAGGCTCCTGATGATGTTACATAGTTGGGTAATGAAACATCAGTTTGAAGGGTCTTGTGGTCACACAAAACCCTTCAAACAGACTTTACAATGGTTTTCCTTTACAATGGTTTTCCTAAAGACTAGAGTTACTTCCGATTTTGCCTAAAACTGCACTATGGTTCGCTTAATGGCCGTGTTCATTTAATGACCACGGTCTTTCATTTTATATCTGTTTTATAAGGGAAAGCCCTTACCTTATTGCCCTGAGGATTGAAATACATTCTGGTCACCCTGGCGTTGCCTGCTTGACGGAAGCAAACCAGTTGCTGAGGCCTGGTCCATTCAAACATTCGGACGCTGCCATCCTGGGCTCCAGTAAGATCTGGAAAACCATCCCAAGTGCCCAAACAAGAAATTGTGATTAACACATCATAACAAAAGAGAGAAACAGCAACAGAATAATGGAGTTGGAAGGGGCCTTGGAGGTCTCCTAGTCCAACCCCTTGCTCAAACAGGAAACCCTCTAACATTTCAGACAAATGAAATGAAAAGTGAAAAGGAAGGAGAAATGCAAAAAACAGATCTCATTTCTAAGGCTCTTCTTTTAAGTTGTTGTAATTAATTCAGCTGATATTCCACCTTTTCTCAAATTTAAAGTTTGATCCCAAGAAGTAGAAATAGTGAATTCTGCCTCTGGTTTTAGGTTTGATCCTTTCATCACCGCCCGACCTTATCTCTCCGTCATTCGGGCTGTCAGTCGGAAGAAGTACTTACAATATTGATGGAATGGGTGAGATGTCATTCTCTTGACGTTGTTCAAATTCCGTTTGATGAGCTGCGTGCGAAAGCGATTAAATTCACCATCGGCTTGGTTGCTCAGAATAGCTCGCGTTTGTAACAAAAATAAAATGGTATGCCCTTGCAATGTTTCATATTAAATCCCCAGTGTATATAAAAGTGAATCTTGGGGCCATTTGCTGCTAAGATATCCATGAAAGAAATGTTAAGGTTAGAAGAATCTGGTAATTGACTACCATCTAGTGGCTTAGTAAATGTACATCATGTATCAGCATTTTGCGGTCCTCATATAACAAGTTTACAGGATTGATGCTCCATCCATCCATCCATCCATCATGTATGTATAATACAAAGATGACCTAGACATTGGTATTTGAACATAGATCTTTTTAACATTTGTATTTTATTATGTTCTACTAATCTAGATGAAACGCTAGTATATATTGTTAGTCCATGTATGACATGCCATATGTTAAATAGATCTATCTATCTATCTTTCTTTCTTTCTTTCTTTCTTTCTTTCTTTCTTTCTTTCTTTCTTTCTTCTTTCTTTCTTTCTTTCTTTCTTTCTTTCTTTCTTTTTCTTTCTTTCTTTCTTTCTTTCATCTATCTATCTATCTTTCTATCATCTTCTACCTACCTCTCTACCTCTCTCTCTCTCCATACATATCCTGCCTTTATTACTTAACTAGCTCTATACCTGTGCTTCACTATGAAACTATGTGACCGGGCTTAGTTTTTGGGGAGGAAAATAAGGGGAAAAAAATTCTGCCTCTGCCTACCAGCACCCATCAGTATTCATCTGGCTAGTATCCTGTCAGTGTGTGAGAGAGTTGAGGGCTGTTTGGAAACTGAAACAGTATTTGCTGTGTGAGCAAGAAGGAGACAGCTAGGAGCCTGGGCATGGCTTAGCTCAACTGTTCTGTACTAAAGCTGTTTGTTGCTGTGAACCTAAAACCAAAACGGATACTCCTCTCCTCTGCTTGTTTTTTGCATTTGGAAGATATTTCTTTTCAGGTGGGGAGGGGGACTAGAACTCCTTAGCATCAGAGCGTGTTAATAACAATATAGGAAATACTAATGCTCTGATGGTCATTTCAAAAAATCCTTTCTTAGTGAGCACCTAGAAGCCAAGAGGAACATACGTGCCAAATTTCAATTTTGTAGGTTTTTCACTTTTATATACATAGATAAGTAACTCAAGGCAGCAAACACACACACACACAAATACGTGGGTCACCCTATGTAACATTGTGGATGGAAGATGAAGAGACAAAATATTTTATGGTATTAAAATGGAGAAGAATGTTCAAAGAGAAGTTACTTACTATACCAGCTCCGGTACTGGTTTGCCCGCTGCCCAACCATGGCATTGACGAAGTGGACAGATTTGAAACGTGCTGCATTTGAGCCACTGCAAAAGATGCAGCGCTGGGCTGTGTCAGCGTGGTGGTGGAGCCACGAAAGTCCACATCGTCTGAACTACCAAAAAAAAAAAGGTGAAAAATAGAATATTGGAATCTTACACGGCTAAGATTGAAAGAGTAGCAATTTCGAGCATTCAGAATCTGGGTGAGACTTCACTCACCTAAGCAATGTTTAGCGTCTCTCAAAAATGGGCAATTTAGGAAAAAACAAAGGACAGATGTTTAATTTGGACCAAAATTAAGGATTTTTTGGAAGGAGAACAGCCATAACAATAGTAGGACAAAGACACAATTTCAACATGGCATGGTATAGAACAGAAACGATTGAAAAGAGTCTATCTTTTGCCCTGTAGCTTTTAGTGAGATTTGTCTAAATCTTGTAAGAATTAAGAAGTTGGATCACAACTGGGTTAGGATCTCTGCTTAACCATGGCTTAGGAAGAATTGGGTTAGTTCTTTGTTGACCATGGTTAGGGAGAACTGGGTTAGATCTTTGTTGACCATGGGTTAGGGAGAACTGGGTTAGATCTTTGTTGATCATGGGTTAGGGAGAACTGGGTTAGATCCTTGTTGACCATGGGTTAGGAGAACTGGGTTAGATCTTTGTTGATCATGGGTTAGGGAGAATTGGGTTAGATCCTTGTTGACCAAGGGTTAGATCCTTGTTGACCATGGGTTAGGGAGAACTGGGTTAGATCTTTGTTGACCATGGGTCAGGGAGAACTGGGTTAGACCTTTGTTGACCATGGGTTAGGGAGAACTGGGTTAGATCTTTGTTGATTATGGGTTAGGGAGAACTGGGTTAGATCTTTGTTGACCATGGGTCAGGGAGAACTGGGTTAGATCTTTGTTGACCATGGGTCAGGGAGAACTGGGTTAGATCTTTGTTGACCATGGGTTAGGGAGAACAGGGTTACATCTTTGCTTGACTACGGTACTGATGAGCTGACCAATAGGCCAAGCTACCCTTTTGGATTGGCAAAAGGAAGGGGAGGCTTTCCCTTGAGGCCCATGAAAAAAGGGAGATGGATTTATACATAACAACATCAATAAAAACTGGTGAGAGCATCGAACCTTTTCGATTCCTTGTCAAACTCTTCTCCAATCCATATGTACGGCTGTGCAGCCAAGAGAGCAGACACGTCCAGTTCTTGCACGTCGTGGGTGGAAGCTAAAACGATCTCATTGATGTTTGCCTGCACAAGACCCCATTTCCCCCCCAGGCCAAAGCTTAGGTGTTAGAGGCCTTGAGTCAAGCCAAAGGTTAATGCAACAAAGGCAGCCATGGCTTCAGCGGGCCTTACCTTATTCACCGCAAACGCGAGGATCATATCCGATTCCTTGTGTATGATTTTGGCTCTTCCTCCTGGGTAGCCAAGTTCTGCCTCCACCTGGAAATTATGGGTTAGGAAGAACTGGGTTAGATCCTTGTTGACCATGGGTTAGGGAGAACTAGGTTAGATCTTTGTTGACCATGGGTTAAGGAGAACTGGGTTAGATCCTTGTTGACCATGGGTTAGGGAGAACTGGGTTAGATCTTTGTTGACCATGGATTAGGGAGAACTAGGTTAGATCTTTGTTGACCATGGGTTAAGGAGAACTGGGTTAGATCTTTGTTGACCATGGATTAGGGAGAACTAGGTTAGATCTTTGTTGACCATGGGTTAAGGAGAACTGGGTTAGATCCTTGTTGACCATGGGTTAGGGAGAACTGGGTTAGATCTTTGTTGACCAAGGGTTAGGGAGAACTGGGTTAGATCCTTATTGACCATGGGTTAGGGAGAACTGGGTTAGATCTTTGTTGACCATGGGTTAAGGAGAACTGGGTTAGATCCTTGTTGACCATGAGTCAGGAAGAACTGGGTTAGGTCTTTGTTGACCATGGGTTAGAGAGAGCTGGGTTAGATCTTTGTTGATTATGGGTTAGGAAGAACTGGGTTAGATCCTTATTGACCATGGGTTAGGGAGAACTGGGTTAGATCTTTGTTGATTATGGGTTAGGAAGAACTGGGTTAGATCCTTATTGACCATGGGTTAGGGAGAACTAGGTTATATCTTTGTTGACCATGGGTTAGGGAGAACTGGGTTAGATCCTTGTTGACCATGGGTTAAGGAGAATTGGGTTAGATCTTTGTTGATCATGGATTAGGGAGAACTGGGTTAGATCTTTGTTGACCATGGGTTAGGGAGAACTGGGTTAGATCCTTATTGACCATGGGTTAGGGAGAACTGGGTTAGATCTTTGTTGATTATGGGTTAGGGAGAACTGGGTTAGATCCTTATTGACCATGGGTTAGGGAGAACTAGGTTATATCTTTGTTGACCATGGGTTAGGGAGAACTGGGTTAGATCCTTGTTGACCATGGGTTAAGGAGAACTGGGTTAGATCTTTGTTGATCATGGGTTAGGGAGAACTAAGTTAGATCTTTGTTGACCATGGGTTAAGGAGAACTGGGTTAGATCCTTATTGACCATGGGTTAGGGAGAACTGGGTTAGATCTTTGTTGATTATGGGTTAGGGAGAACTGGGTTAGATCCTTATTGACCATGGGTTAGGGAGAACTAGGTTATATCTTTGTTGACCATGGGTTAGGGAGAACTGGGTTAGATCCTTGTTGACCATGGGTTAAGGAGAACTGGGTTAGATCTTTGTTGATCATGGGTTAGGGAGAACTGGGTTAGATCTTTGTTGACCATGGGTTAAGGAGAAAAAAAGGGAAGCCCCTTTTGCAAACAGGTGCATTGAAACAGGTCACAGAAGTGAGTAAACACCCGTGAGAGAAGCCTTTAAGAGAAGCCCAGCAATTATGGCTCTTTTTTTAATGTGTCTTTCCAAGAAAATTTTCAGTGTGAAAGCTGCCATGCAGAGGTGGGAGAACCACCTGTCTGAAACAGTACAGGGTTTCCTGATTGAGATTGAGCAGGGGGAGTTAGACTAGACGTCCCTTCTAGACTTCTGTTATTCTGTAAGAATTCTGTTATTCTGTTTAGGATCTGGTCCTTGGTTTTCACATAGTCCCACTTGCATTGCCTCCAACGGTTAGTAGAAAGAGTTAAAACGTCTGGGAGAGAATCTCAGTGCGCTTGTTAATTTTGCATTAGGAAAAGGAAGGCAGGAAAGCAAGCTACAGTATAATTTTCTTTTCCCTTTTAACTATAGTAAAGATTTAGGGAGATGGGATAATACCTTGGCTTTGCCATCTTCTGCTGGGCTGCTCTGTTTTGTGATATGATCCTTGCTGTCTTCTACAGACTACACAACAGCATAAATGAACAACACATGCACAAAACACACATGTATATAAAAAGGAAACAAAAAAATGAAAAACCTTCCATGCAGTGGTGAAGTGGACATCTTCATTTATTTATTTGTGTGGGTTTTTTTTCCAATCCCGCCTTTATTCCTTTCATAGGTAACTCAAGAGGGTCGGCCTAATTACTTTTAATGAAACTACGCTCAAGCCCATTTCCCATTTTATAATCTATCAGGGATGACCCAGGATACAGCTGCATTATGGCCAAAATATTTGGAGGGCAAAAGTGAAATATTTTGCCAAAACAAAATTAAAACGAGTAACAATTGATATAAATAAAAGTAACATGAAGTGTCCCTGGAAAAACAGAACTTAATACTTGGATTTCTTTCACTAACCTCACTTTGCTTTCTCTTCTTGGTGAATGTATATCGAATGAAAGTATCTTGCAATAATTCTTGTTTCACCAGAAAATGCCACAATCTCTTAGCTGGCAATGCTGAGTCATCTTTTGATCTATGCGGTGGTGGAAAAAAAGGAAGGTATTTTATTTCTTTAATCATGTCAAGAACGGATAGAATCAGAACAGTGTTACAAATAGTCACAGATTCTTAAAATGGATTGCCTTTTATTTTTTTGCTGTACAAAAAAAATACTGTTTCCTCTTCGGAAATCTCATTTAAGAAGCTGACATCTGCTGTTAAGAAGCATGAATTTAATTCCCTGGAAATAATTAGGTTTAAAACTCAGAATCCTGGCTGCACAAGATCCAAGAAGGTTGTTGTTTTCAAAAATGATCAAAGCTGATAAGTACATTCTAAGCATTCCCAGAATAGGGTTTCCAGGAACAAATGACTTTAACGAGGTGTACTCGTTAAATAATGTCTCAGCATTTGCTAGTAAAAGAATTAAGTTACTGTAAGTTGAGTGTTAAAATTTTCTTGGAAACTGAGGTCAATGTTCCCAGATCTGGTACCTTCTTAATGAGACCACCCATACTTCTCACTGAATGGTCAAAAGCCATGCTAATTGACCACAGTGATCAAAGGCCATGCTGATTGCAATTCCAGAAGCATCCAAAGGTGCTGTTCCAAAAGACAAATAGATTTTTTGGGGGTTTTTCCTCTGAAAACATTTCCCTTCTCATCCAAGAAGCTTCTTCCATTCAGTTCTTAGAAGAACGGAAGCTTCTTGGATGACAAGTAAAATGTTTTCAAAGGAAAAAAAAAATCAAGAAAGTCCAGTTGCATTTTGGAAAAGCACCTTTGGGACAACCATGGATGGTTCAGACTCTCCATAGACATTCCAGAAACTGCATCTCTAATACACCTGGAGAAGAATGGTTGGAGGACATGGATTCTCATCAAAGCTTAGAACAGATTCCTCCCATAAGTCCCTTCCAGTTGTGCTAAGAAAATGGCCCTAGCCAGCTTGGCCAGGAAATCTGGAACTTGGAAGTCCAGGCACAGCTGGAAGATCAACCTCCTCTTTTAAAATAACGCCTTTCTTACTTAAACGGTGTGTTTTCAGGATCAACCATTGCTTTGATTCGGGCCGCAGCTGCGCCGGCTCCCATCCCAAGTTCAGGAAAACAAGTATTGATGTAATCTGGTGGGGGACCTTCAAAGCGATCCATTCTTTCTTGCAGGATCTGTTCCCAATTCTCCAGATTTTTAATCACAGCAGTACCCAGAGGTGATGTGACGGGAAGCTCTGAAATAGGAACATTTGTTTGTGGTTTGTTTAATCCCAAACAAAACACACACCCATTTCTGGACACCTCTGTTTAAGGAAGATTCAAATTCCCCAAACATCTCTGCTTTGCTTTATTTATTTGAGATATTTATATAGCCATCCAAATTATAGGGAGCATCTTCTCTGTGTTGTGGTTCGCTCGCAGCCTGTGCAGACAGCAGTGGAATTGGACAGTGGGGAAGAACAGGGACCAGTCAGGGAATCTGGAGAGGACTCGGATGAGGGTCCTGCATCCAATGCAGAGATGGGGCCAGGACCGTCTGGGAGTGGGGTGCTGCCTTTGGAGCCTCCGGAGTCTGGCAGCAGCGAGGCAGAGGATACAGGGGAGCCTGTTCCCAGTGTGTGTATGCACAGAGCTGCTAGAAGGCAAGAGCAGCTGAAAGAAAAGGGGCAACTCGGGAGTAAGGCTTGGAGATGATTGCCCCTCCCCTAAGGTATAAAGGACAGGCAAAGGTAGAGAAACCTTTGCAGGAAGCAAAGTCATTTGTTGTGTTCGGATTAATCCTTGAAGCTCTGTGTGGACTTTGTATTTTGGTTGGTTTTTTATAATTCATTTGGCACTCTAGTTGTTGGCAGCAATTCAAAGGAAAGAAAGGTGTGTGCTTATCTCGAGGGACTGTTTGGGACTCATTACCGGCTGGGAATAAAAATAATTCCCAGCACTGAAATGAAACCAGAGTTGTTTTAACTAAGCGTGTGCTTAATTACGGTCTTGGGAAATCTTGGTCAGAACACTCTTGTTATTTTGTGTTTGTTCTGCTTTGCAGTTTAATCTGGTCTTCAAAATGGCCTCCTGAATGGGGAAGAGTATAATTTGTGACGAGAATAAATTAGACACATTCCATGAATTCATTATTTTTTAATTTGTTGGGTTGAAAAATACAAAGCAAGTCCATCTGATCATAAAAAGATGAATGCAACTCACCTGATAGTTCTAAGCCGGTAATGGGGAAAAAGTTCTTAATATTGTTCAGTGCAAGTTTGACCATTGCCAAATGGATGAGAGCCCAGCTGCAGAAAAGAGGAAATTTAAATGTTTATGCAGGGAAAGGGGAAAAAAAAAAAGATTTATACTGTGTTCAACTTTTATCATCCAAGCATATTTCAAAAAAAAAAAATAACAAGAGGAAAGGAATACGTTGAATATATTGAATATTATGGCTACTTGCTCAAAGGTTATGTTTTATTTTTGGATGTTCCATCATTTACAAGCTAATTCAAGCCCTAACTTTATATACTAGGCTTTTCCAAAGTTGTATAGCTGTATAGACTTCAATTCCCAGAATTCCAGTGCGTCCACTGCTGAGAATTCTGGGAGTTAGTCCTTATCTTTGGAGAGTCCCCAGGATAGGGAATATTTACTGCACCTGTCATTTGGAAAGTAGGTCCCACTTTATTTACTTAAATAACTGCAATCTACCTCTATTTAATGGAGACTTTCTCCTAGGTGAGTATACATTGCATATATCTATACAATACGGAGTTTGTATATAACACCAAATTGCATAGAAGGATCAAAAGGATGCGCTCATTTCACTACATCTTAGCTAAAAATTCAGCCTTTTTTTAAAAGAAAAAAAACCCACCCTCCATAACTTTGAGAACTGGTTATAAGTCTCTTTGTTCAATGCTATTATAACTCTGAATGGTTGAACAAGTGGTTGATAATCAAGGACTATCTGTACTTGAACTTTCCAACCCCGCCTGCAAAACGTCAAACAAATTTGCTAGATGATTCAGCTCTGGAACACCTCCAACATTTCCCAGAAAACCAGTGAATCTTGGGAAATTTTGGCTTGGAAAATATGTCTGTTTTTTCCCTTGAATGAATGATGGTCTTCAATCCTTCATTCAAATGATGTGTTTCCAACTCCTACCACCAAGGGCCAAGACAACACAACAGTGGGCTAGAATTACAAGTGTCAAGGCAACACAACCGTGGGCTAGAACGACAGGCGCATGTAGGCTTTGGGTGAGCTTCTAAATGCTCCAGCTTGGTAGTTTGCTACCTGTATGAATTGGCATCCTTGTGCTCCTGAAACTGCGCATCAGAGAAAAAAGCATCCTCGTCTTCATCCTCACTATGGATGCTTTCATCAGAATCGTACATCACCCCACTGTCTGAAAAAGGAAGGAAGGGCTGTAAAGGAAAGACAAAGAGAGAGGTTTCAAGATTTGCACTTCCAGATCTCATCCGCACAAATGAAGTTGCTTCATTTCAGAGACACAGGAGGACTTCAGATGTCATTAAAAAAAAAAAGTGCCCTTGTGGGAAGAGGTGCTCAACATCAGAGGAGGTAACTTAGGAGATAACGGACTCTCCTTCAGGGGCTGGATGATGATGATGAGATGCCATTCATCATAATTCCTACATTTTAAAAAAAGGGTTAGATGATCTCGGGATCCTTCTAACTCTTCCCTTTTAGGATTCTGTGAAAAGGATCAGAAGGGATTCCCAGAATTGAACCGGACCTACTTCTTAGAAAGAGTAGAAGAGAAGAGCAACAAAGATAATTAGGAGATTGGAGGCTAAAACATGTGAAGAATGGTTGAAAGGAATTGGATCTGTCTAGTTGGATGAAAAGAAGGACAAGGAGTGACATGATAGCAGGGTTCCAATAATCTAAGGGGCTGCCACAAAGGAGAGAGGGTCGACCTATTCTCCAAAGCACTGGAGGCGAGACAGGAAGCAATGGATGGAAACTAATCAAGGAGTGGACAAGATGGACAAGAGGTCAAGTCAAGGAGAGAAGCAACTGGGAATTAAGGAGAAACTTCCTACCAGTGAGGACAATTAACCAGTGGAGCAGTTTGCCTTCAGAAGTTATGGGTGCTTCATCACCAGAGGTTTTTGAGAAGAGACTGGACAGTCCCTTGTCTAAAATGGTCTAGGGTCTCCTGCTTGAGCAGAGGGCTGGACTAGAAGACCTCCAAGGTCCCTTCCAGCTCTATTCTGATTGATTGACTGATTGCTATAGGGCTTCCTACTTGAACAGGGGATTGGAGTAGAAGGCCTCCAAGATGTCTTCCCACTTTTGTTCTTCTGATGTTCAGGGGGAGCTTACCTTAGCCACAAAATAGTCTAACATGCTGAGTTCCGGAGGGATGAATTTTTCTTTGTAAGAAGGTCTTTCTGCAGGGACTGGGGGAGGGACCACACTCTCTTTGACGGGTCTTCCAGGCACCAGCATTCTCATGTTGAATCTCCGCCGATGCTTGTCTGTCTCTTCTGAAGGGACTGGAGGAGCTAAGCAGAGAGAGAGAGAGAGAGGGAGGGAGGGAAAGAGGGAGGGAGGGGGAGAGAGAGAGAAAGAGAGAGAGGGAGAGGGAGGGAGGGAGGGAGGGGAGAGAGAGGGAGAGGGAGGGAAGAGAGAGAGGGAGAGAGTTGAAAGAAATACACGGATTCACGATAAGGACAAATTGGCATATTCATTATTGATTCCATAGTGTAAATTTCAATCTTCAGAAAGAGAGCACATCATACCAGATGTAGAGCTGCAAATATAGGAAGATCACATGGAAACTACACTTAGAATTTAAAAAAACAACAACAGATTCTGGTAATCTTCAGGAACAGCCTATGAAGTGGAATGAGGTTCACCAGATTCCTGGAAGCTGTGGGTTATTCTTGCAACGTAATCTTTTGAAGATAATCAATACTTGTTCATTGTCAACCACACAAAGTGGAATCTTTTCAGAAGAATTAACAAGGCAGCGCTGAAGATTACTCTTATTTTACTGCAAACATGCTCAAATTTCAACCATACAGATCTATCTACATTGGATCTACCTATCTAATACAAACTACCAGCAAGTTGATCAAATAAGCTTCTCTGAAGATGATCAAATATTGTCAAATCTCAGTCAAAACAGGATTAAAAAGAATCCCTTCAGCAAGAAAAGTTTAAAAAAGGCAGAATTTCCTCCTGATTACCTCAAGTGCAAAATATTCTTATTCTGAAGTTTGTTTTTTCATCTCTTTTTAAAAGAACCGTATGAGCAGGGGCAGGTTGAAATATTTCTTCATCAAAATAAAGATTCAATGGGTTCTCTCTCATGGGAATATCTTGTAAAGCACAGTGGTAAAATAGTTTAAAATGCAAAGATAAAAATTGATGCGTGATTTTAGAGGTCTGTTCTTAAATGTGACGAAGTAGGTGATCTAATGCAAATTTATCCTCATATAGTATTGTATTCCAGAATCTTATTTCTTGAACGGATTGTATAGGCTTTTGGCCTTCTACAAGCCAAGAAATTTTGATTTAAGATATTGGAGATGGAACAGATCAACAGCCCAGTTTAATCCTCACATTGTTTATAAGGCTGTTGTTTGCTGAATACAATATTTGACAACATTTGACTACACTACAAGCTGCCTAAAACTTGATTGAACAAGTTTCATTCTTCACACGAGTAGGATCAGACTACATGGCAATCCCACACAGACCTTCCGTAGTGTCCTGTGTATCACCAGAAACTGGATCAGCTACTGGATTTAAAGAAATGTTAGAGGTGAAAAACAAAACAAAATATTGTAGAAATTAGAAGAAAAGGAAGCAGTGGAATATAATTTAGAAGCTAGTTTTTAAAACACTGTTTTGGAAAGGTGGACAAGGTCTAATCCAGGGGTGGGATTGTACCAGTTCGCACCTATTCGCTAGAACCGGTTGTTAACATTCTAAGCAGTTCAGAGAACCGGTTGTTAGAAGAAATTACTGGCCTAATCCTGTAAGGAAGGCAGGAAGGAAACATTCTGGTGTTGCTTACAGAAACTGCCTCTCCATTAACCCTTATTACATTCTTGGCAGGACTAGACTTCCTGTCTCTGGAACTTCTCTGGAGTTTCCCCCCCCCTCCTTTGCTGGTACTTTGCTTGTGTGGAGTGACCGTTCAAAGTTACAATGGCACTGAAAAAAGTGACTTATGACCATTTTTCACACTTACGACTGTAGCAGCATCCCCACAGTCATGAGAGGCCAGGTGAGGAGATCCGTGCCTCGATGTGAGTGATATTGAGTTGGCCACGTCCAGCCGGTCACATGACCACCAAGCCATGCCCACCAACTAAGCCACGCCCACAGAACCAGTTGCTAAAAAAATTGAATCCCACCCCTGGTCTAATCGTATGTCAGGATTTGATAACCCACTCTAATTCTAATCTAATCCCAATTCTAATCTCTAGATTAACTCTGGAGGGAAGAAAAATCTAGACAACATGACACCCCAAATTGTTTCTTAAAAAAGAAAGGATAGAAAAATAACACACAGTCCCTATTATGGTTCATAAAAGGTAAAAAGGTTCCCCTCGCACATACATGCTAGTCGTTTCCGGCTCTAGGGGGCAGTGTGCTCATCTCTGTTACAAAGCCGAAGAGCCAGCGCTGTCCAAAGACATCTCTGTGGTCAAGTGACCAGCTTGATTAAATGCCTTCAAAGGCGCACAGAACGTCGTTACCTTCCCACCAAAGGTGATCCCTGTTTTTCTACTTGCATATTTTTTTACATGCTTTTGAACTGTTAGATTTGCAGAAGCTGGGACAAGTAATGGGAGCTCACTCCGTTACACGGCGCTAGGGATTCGAACCACCGAACTGCCGACCTTTTGGATCGACAAGGTCAGCGTCTTAGCCACTGAGCCACCGCGTCCCTGTTATGGTTCAAAAAAATCTCCAATTATGAAAAAAGAAGACAGAATAACAGATCAAGGAGAACAGGTGATGCATCTCAGACCAAAGGGAAAGATTAAAACCCATGCAACAGATCCAGGACTGGACCTGTTTTTAGAAGAGGATAAAGCACACGCCCACCGGCACACCTGTTCCTCACCATCCTGCTGCAGCAGAGAGCAACTATCACAGCCAGCAGTGGTTTGGTTGATGCCTGATAAAGCTGTGTGGTGAGGCGACTGTGAATTGCCAAAGGGCGTTATGGCTTCTGCGTTGGTGGTTAAGTGTGGCGGTTTATCTGAATTGAACAGATGAGAAGAGGAGTGGTTCTCACGGTCTGTGGACTGGAACCATGTATGTTTGCGTTGTGATAGTGGGCAGAAAACAGGGATGTTTGGTAAAAAAAAACCTCAAGCTCTCTCTTCCGTTGCAATAAATTAACCTCCAACACTCTCTCAATGTAAGAAAGTTTAGTTTAGTTTTACTTTCTTGTTATTGCACCTCGTACAATGAAATCAAACACCACCTTCAGTGCACATCATGACCATGAAAATAAACACAAACACACATCCTTCACACTCCACACATCGAACTGAAAACCCCCAACACCGCACCAACACTGCACTATACAGTAGAATACAACAGAGCTACTGCCCTGGGATAGAAGCTGTTTTTCAGCCTATTTGTCCTTGTTTTTATTATTGTTCTGCCAGATGGCAATAGTTCAAAAAATGGGTTCCCAGGATGAGATGGATCTTTGAGGATGTTTTGAACTTTCTTAAGGGAGCAGGAGCTATAAAGCTCTTCCAAAGAGGGGAGAGGGCAACCAATGATCTTCTGGGCAATGACATTAACCCTCTGGAGCGCTGTCCTATCTGCCACTGTGTAATTGGCAAACCCTACACAGGTGTAGTAAGTTAAGATACTCTCTATGGTGCAGCAGCAGAAAGTCACCAGCAGTTTTTCATTCAGTTGTTGTTTCCTTAAAAGTCTCAGGTAGTATAATCTCTGCTGGGCCCATTTGACCAGGGCTGCAATGTGAGCACCCCAAGTCAGGTCCTCTTTTATGGTAACACCCAGAACCTTAAATCTGGCCACTTGTTCCACTCGGTCTCCATTGATAACCAAGGGCTGGATCTATTCCTTCTATAGTCCACTATAAACTCCTTGGTCTTATTGGTGTTGAGTACCAAGTTATTGTCTCCACACCACGAAAGCAACCGGTCCACCTCATCTCGGTAGGCAGACTTATCCATCCTGGAGATGAGTCCAACCAAAAAAGCCATTATCTAAGTGCTGGCTCTTTTGTCCTGCTCCTGTCACATGTTTAGACAGGTAATATTTAAATGAAACCACGGTGTGATTTGTCTAATGTGGTTTGAGATGCTGTTGCTTGCTTAGAACTCACACAAGGCAGCTGTCAGGATTCCAGCAATCATGATTCTAATTAAATCATGATTCTTGAGCCAACTTCAAAAAACTTCAAAGGATTTATTAGAAGCGACATACTGGCATTGCCCTATATGCAGCCAACTCTGGCATATGTAATTTACAGTCACCTGTGACCTTGTTTCCTCCCTCCCCCCATCTCATAAACCAGTTTCTCCAATTGAGCACGTTCACTGGCTGGGTGTCATCATTCACGTTCTACAATTAAATATATATGCAGGCAAAAACTCTGGTATTTTAGTTACAATCTTTTAAAGATAAGAGTTGGAATGTACTTTCGCCTTCAAACTGCTGCACTGCTGTTCCAGATTTCCTCCCTCCCCCCCTTTTTAATGGCAACTACTAAAACAGGCATAGGAATGTTTTATGAGTTGACAGCCAACAGAGCTTAGCAGAAGGTCAGTTGAAGGTCCAACCCACCAGACTTCCAACTCAACATCTTCTGCTTTATGAACTGTTGCTTATTGCTAGACGGCCTAGAAACTTACAAAAATGTTATGTATACTCCATATTCAATATTTCTGACAGTAGTTAAAACCTCTCTTGAGCATAAGCTGTTGACAACACAATTGTGTTCTCATTCCTCCAATTTTTCCCCATAAAAAGAAGAATTGGGGGTAGGGCCAAATTTCCTTAGTGAGCTTCCATGGCTAAGGTGGACTTCAACCAGGGTCTCCCTGCTCCTAGTCTCACCCCTACATCAGTTCTCCATAGACCTTCAATTTCCCACTGTCTTCTTCCAAGAGGTTTTTTTTTCAACTCTAGACCAGCTGATGGTCTTCCTGTTAGTGTTCTCTTGTCCAAGTTTGAACGAAATCTAACCCCGATTTATGCTTATACAGTTGCATGTGCCAGATGTTTCCACCTGGTCTTCTCTTATTCCTAGCTGCTTCCCCATCCTGCCTGTCAGCACACTGCAGACTATGAGGAAGAGACACTATGAAGTGAAATTCATCCACCTCAAAAAAAAAAAGTGCATTAATGTAATATTTTCAATAGGCCTTTTGAAAACCACCTCTTTAAATCTCGGCATAGGAAAGATGTAATTTAATCTTGGGGAAACAGCCTTGGGGAGGCAGAAAACTCAACCTTGATTTCAGGACTAGGTAGGCATCCATTCTGATTGTGAGAACTTCTCCTTAATCCTTGGAAGAGTTACCTGGAATATTTTCTGATTGCCGCCTGGGTTTAACCACAAGTTTCACGCCTCCTCCAAAGATGGCTGCCCACATTCGATTGTTCAGAGGATGGGCTGCCAGCCGGAATAATTCATTGGAAGCATTTATTGCCAGAGCATGGATCAGAAGACTCAAATACACGGCCACCACAGCTTCACAAAGCAAGATGTTTAACTTTGGCTGATCCTCATCTTGGGCTGAATTTAAGAGATTGAGGAGGGAGCTTACACCTGGGAAAAGAGAACAGTGAGCTGGTGATGGGCACCATCTAGACCAGGGGTCGGCAACCTTAAACACTCGAAGAGCCACAAAGTCCTAACCGGATGCCTCCCGTTCAATTCTGGAGCTGACCAGAAGTCCGTTTCTCCCACCATAGAGTCTTCCAGTGCAGCATCCTTTTTCCTCTGCCAACCGGAAGTCCAGTTTCCCCACCATAGAGTCTCCTAGCATGGCGTCCTTTTTCCTTTACCTGTCCTCACTGAAAGCCCTATCAATTGTGGAGATGACCAGCAACCGGCAGCAGAGGGATGAAAGAGCCACATTCACATTCACCGTGAATGATTTGCCATGGGCAAACTTGCCATGGAACAATTTAACAATTCAATTTCATTATTTTAAACAAATAAAAAGTTATTTTAATTTTTGTCGCTCACATTTCAATTTGTCCTTCCTTTTGCATCTTTTCTTTAATGATTCTACTCCACCATTTCTTTGATATTAACTGTTAACTTTTGTCCCATGGCCAGTTGACCATGGCAAGTTGGCTGAGTTGGCCATGGTGACTTGGCCATGATGAGTTGGCCATGGTGGATTGTCGTAGACCCCCATCTAAAGATGGCTTCTTCTGCCTAGATTTGTCTGCAAGGCCAGCCACAGGACCTCATTAAAGCATTGTTCAAAACCTCAACCTATCCAAAGGAGGACTTTTAAACACATGCTTCATGTACTCAAAAAAATGAGTGAGCTAAATTTAGGGAAGAAATGTTAACAATCCTTTTCAAAATTAGAATAGAATAGAATCTTGAAGGGATCTTGGAGGTCTTCTAGTCCAGCCCCTTGTTCACGTAGGAGAACCTATAAGTGGCTGTCTAGTTTCTTCTTAAAAACCTCCAGTGATGGAGCTCCCACGATTTCTGGGTGCAAGCTGTTCCTACTGGTTAATTGTCCTCACTGTTAGGAAGGTTCTCCTTAATTCCAGGTTGCTTAATAGCATTTTAGAAGCTCAGAGGATGCTACTAAGCAATCAAGAAGGTAAGCATAAGGGCAGGCAACACAATTCAAAAACAGAACTTGCCTGATTCAGCTGTTATTGGAAAAGTTCTGAGATTAAAATGGTACCAGTGCAGCTCAAAATCCTCAGAGCGAAATCTAACTAGCATGACAGTTGTATGGAGACGTTGACATGGGTGATTTTTCTTACCAGGCCACTGGGCAGGCAGTGAATTTGGTGTGGCGTGTTCTTCGATGCTCTCTGTCCTCAGACGCCGACGGTCACTCAACAGCAGTCCTTGGTAAGCCATTCCTGTGAACTGATTTGTTTCTGTCTGACTGCTAAGAAGAAGTTTTAATTTTTTCTTCACCTCAGAATAGAAAATCTTACACCAAAGCAAAATTGGCAAATTAGTGGCAGGGTGCAGGTCAGGGTGGGAAGCATAAAAACTCGTGAGCCAAAAGCTCTAGAATGGCCTTAATAACACACACACACACACACACACTATAAGCAGCTTTTCAATGCATATTTCTGCAAACAAAAACAGGTGAAACAGACTGGGCTCCGTTGATTTATTGACCAGGATGCTGCAATGCTTCGATCGGATGATTCTATTCAGGGGTGATTTCATTGCAACATCCTGTGAGTCCTTGCAAATAGTCCCAACCAAGAAAGCAAGGTTATCAATAGCAATACTACTTTTATTACAGGTAATCCTTGACTTATGGCCACAATTGGGATCAGAACCTCTGTTGCTAAGCAAGGCAGTTGTTAAATGAGTTCTGCCTGCTTGGAAGGTAAAAAAAAATGGTGATCACATGACCTCCCAAATAGATGCCAAACTCCTGAATTTTAATCATGTGACAATGGGGAATGCTGTGATGGACATAAGTGCAAAGACCGGTTGTAAGTCTCTTGTTTTCAGTGAGTTTGAACCATTGCTAAGTGAATGGTTGTAGATTGAGGACTACCTGGGTTACAGTAGCAAAATCTAATAATTCTGACTGCACCTGTCCTTGCCTTTGCGTTCAAGAGGAGCAGGAAGGGTGAAATGCAACATGCTTTCTCAAAAGTACACAACTGCTTTGGACTCAGTTTTCACTTATCTAACCTTTGTTTTCATTGCAGTTCTTGTTCCTGTTCCTCAAGTTTATTCCTAGAGACCATTGCATATCCTTTGAGCCACACCTTTACCTCCATCAAGCACATGCCTTCTAATTATCTGAGCCGCAGTGGCATAGTGGCGCAGTGGTTAGAGTGCGGTACTGCAGGCTACTTCTGCTGACTGTTGGTTGCCTGCAATTTGGCAGTTCAAATCTCACCGGGCTTGACTCAGCCTTCCATCCTTCCGAGGTGGGTCAAATGAGGACCCAGATTGTTGGGGGAAAGAGGCTGACTCTCTAAACCTCTTAGAAAGGGCTGTAAAGCACTGTGAAGTGGTACATAAGTGCAATTGCTATTGCTAACTGATTGAAAAGATTGAATGGATTTCCAGGTAAGGCTTCCCCATGGCGGTCAAAATCCGCAAGACGAAAGGTGCAGGGTCACAGTTCCAATCACAATTTGCAAGGTGCGTACAAAAGGGCCAGGACCTGGATCACCTTCCATCCTGCAGATTTTGACTACCAGCTGCAGAGCCCACTAGATGGGGACAATTCAGATATTTTTTTCAAATCTCCGAATTCAAGTTACCTGTTTTGGTAACTTGAACTCAAACCAAAGCGATTCATGAAACGAATACATCAAGCTAGCTCTTGTTTACCGCTCAAAAAAAAACAAAAACCAACACGGTCTCTATCCTTCCATCCAGGTCCTGCCTTTTGCTCTAAGGGAGCACAATTAGCATTGCAACACATCTGTGGCAACCTCACGTTTCATCCCACAAAGGAGAACAACAGAGCCATGCTGGGGAGAGGAACACAGCGAAGGAAATCTTACCTGTAGCTATGGCTGTCACATAAGGCTTGATAAATTGATGCAGAGAGGGAAGCAGCTAAAGAATAAAGAGTATGGACCTAAAAATGGAAGCAGAAGAAAATGGATTAGGATATTACGAATACATTTCCAGGATGAATTGTTGCCTCTAAGGCTTGAAATTTTGGGCTTGGACAATCTGGAACTGTCTGTGGTCCGATCTAAGCATGGTACACAAAATTGTCTGCCTCAATGTCTTGCCTGTCAACAACTTCTTCAGCCTCAATCACAATAACACACGGGCAAACAACTCTGCTCCAACTCAAGGTAAACCGCTCCAAACTCAATGGCAGAAAATATGACTTCAGTTACAGGATGGTCAATGCCTGGAATGCCCTACCCGACTCCGTTGTTACAGCTTCAACCCCTCACAGCTTCAACCTCAAACTGTCTACCGTGGACCTCACCCCGTTCCTAAGAGGTCCTTAAAGGGGGCATGTATAAGCGCACCAGCATGCCTACCGTCCCTATTTTACTGTCCCCGTTTATCTGTATTTACTCCCTTTGTTCTTGTTTATGGTCATACCTATACTTGTTATCTTGTACATACAAGATAACAAACAAACAAACAAATAAATAGTTGACTTTCCAAGGAAAAGTGCTCTACAAAGAAAGCAAATGGGTCAATGTAGTCAATGCTGGATCAACAATGCTGGATCAATGCTGCTTTAATAAGTCTGCCACCTCTTATATATGAATTGGCCTGGTGCAACGATCAGAATGTTGGACCTGGAACATGAACGGAAGCCGAATTGTACGTCACAATCAGGTAGAGCGACTGGATCAGTTAACATTTTCTCACAAGGGATTTAATTTAGGATTGGGAAACGAGCTTGTCGGGCAGGGGTTCCAAATTTAGCAACTTTAAGACTTGTGGGCTTCAAGTCCCAGAATTCCCCAGCCAGCACAATCTCCATAATATAAGGAAAAATCCTAAACTAAACAAACCAGGTATTTTAAAGCGGAAGGCTAGAGCGAGACATGAGAGTAATTTTCCAAAAGTTGAAGAGCTATCCTAGGGAAGAAAGTATGGATTTATTTTTCGTGGTCCCCAAGGATAAGACAAAAAAATAATAATTGGTGGAGGTTTTACAAAGAGAGAGAATCAAACTTTGATGATCTTGGGAGCTCATAAGCGTGAAATAGTCTGCCTCTTGCAGTTGGAGTTCTCCATCACTGGAGGCTTTCAAGCAAAGGTTGGACAACCACTTGTCTGAGATAGTGTGATTAGTACTTTGCTTTGGGCAGAAGGTTGGATGAAAAGACCTCCAAGAACTCTTCAAACCTTATGATTCAGCTGTATCTCTACTATATGTAGCACCTGCCAATACAGCCAACAAGGAGGAATGCTGGGAGTTGTAGTTCAGCAACACCCAGAAGACCATGCCTTCCATGTTTTGCACGGGGGAGTGATGCGGCAGTGTTGTGGTTAGCCGGCAGCAGGTGCAGATGGCTGAGGAGAGTGAGGACTCTGATGAGGGGCCAGGACCATCAGGGAGTGGACTGCTGCCTTCAGAGATTGTGGGGGCTGGCAGCAGCAATGAGGAGGTTCCCGAGGAGCCTGTGCCAAGTGCGTGTGCGTGTGCGCACAGGGCTGCTTTCAGGAAAGAGCAGCTACAACAGCACAGGCGACTCGGGAGTAAGGCTGCAAGGTAATGGCTCCTCCCTCAAGAGGATAAAAGCCAGGTTTGAAAAAGTGTTCTTTGCAGAAAGCAAAGAAGCTCTGAAACTCAACTTGTGGACATCTTAGTTCGTGTTTGAAGAATCTTGTAAATTAGTTCTTATCTCTGGGTTTTTGGCAGCATTGACAGACAACTTGGCAAGGCTCTTTTTTATCGGAGCTAATTAGTGGAAAGCAGCCTTTAATCTGTAAAGGAACAGAATTCGTCATTAAACCTTAAAAGGTGGGGGCTGCTGCCTTTGTCTGTTTGCTCTTTGGGAACCCGGTTGGGTCAGAACAGGCAGATCCAATCCAAACTCATATAGACCAGAAGTTAAACACCCACTTCTTTGAATCTGCCCCTTCGGCACTCAAGGTGGACTTTCCCATTTTATTACCTTGACATCTTCGACGTTGGGATGTGGGGGCATTTTCATCTGGACAATCGTGTAGAGGATATCGTGGATGTGGTTGTTTAAGTAGAGGACGGGATTGGCGATCACAGTTTTTGTGGCAGCGATGCTGGCTGAGAGCAGCGGTAACGTTGTGGGCAGCGGAAGTGGCGACTGTAGTTGTTTGACAGTAGTTTCCTGATGGGAGGGGGAAAAATGGAAGAACTGGGAATATATCATTGCTCTTTTAAAAAAAATACAATATTAAAAGCTTTGCAAAGTATGTAAAAACCATATGAACAAATAGTAAGCAAAAGCAGTAAAGAACCAGAAAGGAAAAAAAATCAGAAAGAATAAAAAGAAATATAGAGAAGCAGCTTCTTACTCTACACGCAGGGGTCTTCAAACTTGACAGCTTGTTGACTTGTGGACTTCAACTCCCAGAATTCCTCCTCCAGTCATGTTAGCTCAGAAATTCTGGGAGTTGAAGTCCACAAGTCTTAAAGCTGCCAAGTTTGGGGACCCTTGTGATAGATGGTAGATAGATGATAGATAGATAGATAGGTAAATAGGTAGGTAGGGGGAGAGAGAGAGAGAGAGAGGGAGGGGGAGGGAGGGAGGGAGGGAGAAAGAAAGAGATGATAGAAAGATAGGTGATAGGTGATAGATCAGGGGTCTTCAAACTGGACAGCTTTAAGACTTGTGGACTTTAACTCCCAGAATTCCTCCTCCAGTCATGTTAGCTCAGAAATTCTGGGAGTTGAAGTCCACAAGTCTTAAAGCTGCCATGTTTGAAGACCCTTGTGATAGATGGTAGATAGATGATAGATAGATAGATAGGTAAATAGGTAGGTAGGTACAGAGAGAGAGAGAGGGAGAGAGAGGGGGGGAGGGAGGGAGAAAGAAAGAAATGATAGAAAGATAGGTGATAGATCAGGGGTCTTCAAACTTGATAGCTTTAAGACTTGTGGATTTTAACTCCCAGAATTCCTGTTAGCTGAGGTATTCTGGGAGTTGAAGTCCACAAGTCTTGCCAAGGTTGAAGACCTTTGCTCTACAGTTACAAAAAAAACAAAAACCCTTCACATTTTTCTATTATCCATTTCTTTCTGATCTTCAAAACACAAATCATAAATGCATTTTTTCCTGCTTTAGGCAAAGAGCTTACCAGTAGAGTCTTCGAATTAGGGCCATAACTGAGCCCCCAAATTTCCGCTGCTAATCATGACAATGGTTCAGTGAATTTTGCCTCATTTTACAATGTTTCTTGCCACAGTTGTTAAAACGAGTGACACGGTTGTTAAGTGAATCTGGCCTCCCCGTTGATTTTGCTCATCGGAAGGTCACAAACGGGGATCATATGACCCCAGGGACACGGCGACCTCATAAATATGAGTCAGTGGCCAAGCATCTGAATTTTGCTTTATGTGGCCATAGTGATGCTGCAACGGTCTTAATGTGAAAAATAGTGCTTTTACATCCCTCTCTAAGTGGCTTACAGAGTCAGCCTCTTGCCCCCAACAATCTGGGTCCTCATTTTACCGACCTCGGAAGGATGGAAGGCTGAGTCATCCTTGAGCAAGTCAGGATCGAACTGCTGGCAGTGGGCAGAGTCAGCCTGCAATCCTGCATTCTAACCACTGCGCCACCACAGAAGGAAAGAAGGGAGGAAGGAAGGAAGGGAGGAAGGAAAATAGCAGTAGCTCTTACTTATATACTGTTTTACAGTGCTTTTACAGCCCTCTCTAAGCGGTTTACCGAGTCAGCCTCTTGCCCCCAACCACCTGGGTCCTCATTTTACCCACCTCGGAAGGATGGAAGGCTGAGTCAACCTTTAGCCTGGTGGGAATTTGAACTGCCAAATTGCAGGCAGCCAGCAGGCAGCAGAAGTAGCCTGCAGTACCGCACTCTAACCACTGCTCCAAAGAGGCTCCTGCTAAAATGGTCCGAAGTCACTTTTTTCAGTGCTGTTGTAACTTTGAACGGTGACTAAATGAATAAATGTAAGCTGGGCACTACTTGCATGAGGGGTTTCAATGCAGAAATGTAGCGATGATGCTACATCCTCAGGTGAGCCTTCTTACCTGCTGAGATTCCTGTAACAAGAACTTCAGCTCCATTCTGACGGAAGCCAGGCCGCCCCCCTGTGCCCCGTGAAGGCTGCAATAGCTTAGGAAAACCCGGAGAAGCGCCTGGTTTTTCTGCAGCCACCATTTCCGCCGCTCTGCATGCTCTCGCTTGCTTTGCAGCCGCCGCCGCTCGACCTGATGCCACTCGTAGGAGCCCGACGGCATCTTCTCCCCCATCTCTGGGTGGTCCAAGAGATCCCCGTTGACTTGGCCCTCGGCTTGGCCGTCGTCTTTGCTCTGGGTTGCCTCGTGGTTGCAAATTTCATGCAAGGCGGCGATTTCTTTCTCCAGCCAGTTGTACAACTGGAACCGGAGCTTCCCACCATCTACTTCGTAGCCGGTGGCCAACGTTCTCAACTCCGTCATGAGGATTTTTAGGCAGGCCCGGAACTTGAGCTGTTCGGCAATCACGTCGACCTCCGTTTTGTCGATCTCACCTTCCTCGCCTTGACTGGGATCAGGACTTTTGACTTCTTGTTCTTTACTTTCTAGGTCGTTCATCATCAAACCTTTCTCTTCTTCCTCATCAAGTAAACTGCTTTGGTCATTCCCCCAGTCTAGTTTCAGAGGTTCATCTTCAAAAGTTATCAATGGTTTGCCCCAGTCCACCAGGGAGGAAGCTTCTGTAGTGCCCACCGGCTGTGACCAACCTGCCGTGCTGCCTTCGTCTAACACATTTGGGTCTGCCTTCAGACCATTCTGCATTAGTGGAGTGGGTTCTCCTTTCTTGGCTGAAAGTATGGACTTGCTTCTTATTTTGGGAAGCTTTGAAAGCACTTCCAGAGCCAGGACAGGGCAACCGACTTTGAAATGAGCATTTGCAGTGGTGAAGAAGAGTTTTCGTTCAATGAGATTAATTTTGTCCACAAAACTTTTATCCGCTTGCAACCCCAATGTTGCTAATGTCCCATCGGGCGAGCAGAAATTCCTTCGGATGAGCAAAGGATGGGTACGCAGATAGTTGTAGAAACTGAACACCACGGGGTTGCAGGATTTGACAATAACTAGGGGAAATGGAAACAAACCGTTGTTGAGGCTTACACTGAACATCTGTCACATCAAATTTGGCAGCTTAGTGGGCCCTTTGAAAAATACTCGTGGGTCCCAATCAAGAAAGGCACCAAAGGTGTTTTTTTCCCCAAAGATCGCTGGACTGTTTTTTTTAATTATTATTAATTTTTCTCCTTTGAAAAACATTTTGCTTCACATTCAAGAAGCTTCATTGGTTTCTGGTGGGAATGGAAGTAGTTAGAATGAAGAAGCTTCTTGAATGAGAAGCAAAATATTTTCAAAGAAAAAAAAACCCAAGAAAGTCCAGTTGCCTTTTGGGTCAACCAGGACCTAGACTGGGGTGTCAAACTCAAGGCCCGTAGAGGCGTTTTGGTCTACTCAGTGCAAAGATGAAAGATCAGGCCAGCCTGGGTTTGGTCCAGTCTACTCAATGCAAAGAGGAAACTTGCCAGACGTTTGGGGAGTAGGGTCAAGCTGGCCATGCCCACCCAGTTGGCCACACTCAACCAGTCAGCCACACCTACCTAGCCCCCCAAGGTCAACCACAGCCCTGATGTGGCTCTCAATGAAATTGAGTATGACGCCCCCTGACCTAGATGATTGAGAATCTCCACAGAATGTTATTTGGTGGCTTTGAAGCTGCTACAAGTTCTCTGTGTGATCTATGGCAGATGGGTGGCTAGTTGGTTAATTACACACTCTTGCAATTTCTGGTAGATCTTGCAAAGCTGCTGATATGTAAGTCTTCACCCAAATGAATCTAGGGTCGATTAAGACACATTTTTCTGAACACATTTATGAATGAACCTATTCAGAAGATCCCCAATCATCTTCTCTGAAGTGACCCATAATTACGTAAATCTGAATGAGTTTGTACAAAGCAATAGCAAAGTTAATCACATTAAGGGTGCTGATAAACATACAACGTGACTACTAGCATCTTGTGCAACAAATACATCTTTAGAAGAGAATATCTCTGGCTCGGGATTGAACTCTGGAGCCCTTGTTGCTCTCTGCCTGAGCTTGGTTGCCCTGATGATGTTACTTAGTTGGGTAATGACACGCCTGCAAGAAACCAACCAAGCTCAGAGACCACCAAAGACTCCGCAAATCTATCTTTCTACATTGCCCATTCAAGACTGAGCTTTTCGACATTTCTTCACCTGGATTTTCATCTTCTTCTTTGGGGGTTTGTTCCAGTAAGGTGTCAAGGGCTCTTGTGTACTCTTTCATTACCCAGTAGGCCAGACTTCTCAGGAAAGGATCTGGATGCAAATTTGTGCAACAGAACCCGGTTCCATCTTTCTTACAGCCCAAAATCTTTTCGTAAAGAATGGCTGTGTAGGTGGAGGAGATTTCAAACTCAGACTCATACAAGCGAGCAATTATTAAAGCCAGCTGGATGTCTTCCATCTTTTCAAGACATACCTGTGGGTGGGAAGGGAAACACAGACAAGGTCTCCTATATTTCATGTAGTTTATTTATATATATATAAAAACAAAATTATAAACATTAAACTAAGAGCAGTGATAAACAAAAGGAAGTCTCCATTTGATGATCCACTAACACACTCTCCATCTGTTCATCCATACACCCACACATACCCATCTACCCATCCATACAACTCTCTCACCTGTCTGTCCATCCATCAATAAACCCACCCACCCATCCATGTCCATCGACACACCTATCTGTTCATCCTTCTACCTACACTCACATCTGTTTGTTCGTCCGTCCATCCATCCATCCATCCATCCATCCATCCATCCATCCATCCATCCATCCATCCATCCATCCATCCATCCATCCACACACCTACACATCCCTCTGTCTGTCCAACACACTCTCCCATTTGTTCATCCATCCAACGAACCAATCATTGGTTCATCAGTCCATTGACAAAATCACCCACTAGACCATCTGTCCATCCATATATGCACTTATCAGTCTGTCTGTCCATCCATGCAGCTAAGCACCACCTGTCTGTTTGTCCATCAACATCATCCATGCATCCATTCATCCATTCATCAGTCCACTGACAAAATCATCCATCTATCCATCGACGCACCTAACCATGCATCTATTCATCCACACAGTCACCTACCAACCCATCCATCCATGCACACACTTATCAGTCTGTCCGTCTATCCATGCAGCCAACCATCCATGCAGCCAACCACCCATCTTTCCGTTGGTCTATCAACACACCCACCTATCCATCCTTCCATCTACACAACCATTCACCCACCCATCCACCTGTCCGGCTGTCCATCCATCCATCCATCCACCCACCACCCACCCTCCCTCTGAACTCACACTGTAGTTTTGAACCCATACCTCAATGGCATCCTTTAATGATCCTGCTAATAAGAAAAAAGCTGCCGATTGCTCGAAGCGCTGTTTCCCCAGGAGGGCGAAGGCATTTTTCAGGGCAGCTTTGCGCCATCTGTCCTCACTGAAATTATGGCTGAAGAACTGGGTCATTTTCTCATCATGCTGGGAACTGCAGGAAAAAACATCAAGCTGCATTTTGAGCCCCCACAGTAGATATCCATTGACTGCACCAAACTGAGCAGGATTTACATCTAAGTAAACACACCCTGGGTTACGCTGCTGTTAGCATCCAAAAGCTAACAGTTTCTGTCGTTTTGCAGAAGCCTCTTCTAAACCATGCCTTACCCTGGACCAATTTCCTTGCCTCACTTACCGAAATAATCCCCAGACCACAGCCTTCTTCTTCATTGCAAGATAAAAAAGAGCAGCGTCCAATGCATCGTTATTCCTCTGGAAGGCAGCTTTCGCAACCTGTTTGTGTTGAACAGAAGGGTACACAGTGTCATCGTCATGCAGTGTCACTCAGGGCAGGACACCACTGTACAATGTACAGGTATTTGAAAAATACCCTGATTCCATCTCCTCCAGGAAAACCGTTCACAATCTATAGTTGGTATCAGTTGAGGGATTATTTGTCTGACATCTGCAACAAGGTTATTGTAGGCACCAAGATGGCAGAATAATGAAATATCTCTATGAGATGGGTTGGGCTGAGAGAGAATGACTGACCCAGCTGGCTTTCATGCCTAAGGCTGGACTAGAACTCTCAGTCTCCTAGTGATTGGCCCAAAGTCAACCAACTGGCTCTCATGCCTAAGGAGGACTAGAGCTCCTAGACTTCTGATGATTGGCCCAAAGTCATTCAGTTGGCTTTCATGCCTAAGGCAGGACTAGAACTCCCAATCTCCTGGTGATTGGCCCCAAATCACCCAACTGGCTTTCATGCCTAAAGTGGTACTAGAATTCCCAGTCTCCTGGTTTCTAGCCTGGTGTCTTAACCACCGGACCAAGCTGGCTCTATATACTAGCTCTGATTACCTTTTCCATGCATCGTCGAAGCGTGTTGATATTCCTGACCCACCAGCCTATCCCCATGACTCTTAGCTCAGACCACTGGGGGTCTCCTCTTTGAATGGCAGGAATCGTATTGATCAGTTCTTCCTCTGCTTCTGAATGAAATGCCCAAGCAAAGTGGCATGTTGAAACCCCTGCACAATGACCAAAAGAAATCTGTTTCCATTTTTCAAAATATAATCGTATTAATTCTTTAAAAGTATATAGAAGTAATAAATTCATATTTTTCTTATTTATTACTTTTATTACATTCTAAAATATTACCTTGATGAAGTAACTGGGCGCGATATAAAGGTGGAAGGGATGTTAAAAGGCAGGTGTGTAAGCGCATGGCTAGTACATACCTCAGACCACACTCATCTAAAGTGTCTCTCCCTGGAAAAGCAAACCAAGTATTTTACTATGGTGCAAACAAACAACATTCTGTACACTTTGTGAAAGGATCATCTAAAATATGTAATATCTATGGACCCCTCACATCCTGGACATAAATTGTTTCAACTCCTTCCCTCAAAACGACGCTACAGAGCACTGCACACCAGAACAACTAGACACAAGGACAGTTTTTTCCTGAATGCCATAACTCTGCTAAACAACTAATTCCCACAACACTGTCAAACTACTTAGTAAGACTGTATTACTATTATTCTTCTCATCCTTCCTATTACCTATCTCTTCCTACTTATGGCTATAACCGTGTTGCTTGTATCTTTACAATTTATATTGTTTTATTTGTTTCCTGGTATGATTTGATTGCTTATTAGTAACCTATGCCTATCATTAAGTGTTGTATCTTATGTTTCTTAATGAACATATTTTTATTTTTTTCTTATGTCCACTGAAAGCATATGGACCAAAGACAAATTTCTTGTGTGTCCAATCACACTTGGCCAATAACGTCTGTTCTGTTCTGTTCTGTTTCATTCTATTCCATTCCATTCCATTCTCCTTTCTCCTCCTCCCTATCCTATCCTATCCTATCCTATCCTATCCCATCCCATTCCATATTCTATTCTATTCTATTCTATTCTATTCTATTCTATTCTATTCTATTCTATTCTATTCTATTCTATTCTATTCCATTCCATTCCATTCCATTCCATTCCATTCCATTCCATTCCGATTAGACCACTTATTTACCTGAGTAGTGCTTGTCTCGGTTTTCATCCAGCTCAGTACTTGTGGTGGCCACAGTGTCTGCTAGGGCTACCAAGAACATTTGCTCCAGCCGAGTCAGTCCAGGCAAACTTGAGTGCATTAAATGGCTTGACAGGACACTGGCATGTTCTTGGCCAAAGTATGTTGGGCCGTATTGGGAAAGGTTAATCACTTTGGATTTATGTTCTCTTCTCTCTGGCTCAAAATCAATGAAGTCATCGGTTGTGACCTGCTGGACCTGGAAAAGATCAGAGTATTGATCCTCAGCCTTCCTCTTCCTATGATGTTCCAGGTCTTTGGTTTGTTTAGGAGCTTCCTCTATTTTGTAGGTGGAGTCTTGGTCCGCTGCCAGCAAGGCGTACAACGGTAACGGTGGGATGGAATCGATCTCTGTGTAATCCCGTGTGCCTTCTTTCCCGGTGGTGATCGCATCCTTTGCTGTGCTACCACTCACGCTGATCGTGCGGGAGAGATGGCGCTTGGAGCCCCCACCGGCCGATTCTGGGTCTCTCACGATAGCGACTTCGCCCGCGATGCATTTTACGAGGTGGGAGAGAATAGCTTTCGCCCTGCGGACTTTCCCCAAGTCCATCAGCTCTAGAAGCTGGGTGGGATGATACTGGGGCAGAGTTGGCGAAAGCACGAAAGCTGCTTCGAATAGCCCGCCATCTTGAATGACGGTGGGGGTTCCGAAGACATCATCCACCACGCCCGTGCCGTCAATGATGCTGGCTTTTTTGGCTAGCAAGCTAGCCTTGAATGGGTCTGTAATGGGGGAATCATCACAAGGAAAACCATTGCTTTCTGCATTCCTAGATTTTAGGACGTGCTTCCATTGGGCGTAGACATGCATTTCACAGTCCATTCCCACCACCAGGATGCCATCTCTCACCCAAGAAAGGGAAACGGGCAAGGACGGGGTGCCATCGACTGAAGACACCAAATCAATGGATCTCAGAAGGATCCACCTAGACTTGATGCCTTGCTTGATGCTCCCGCCAAGCGGTAAGGTAATGACCGCCACACCATCTTTGCTGCTGGTTTGTTCCGTCACAATTCCCGAGACACGTCCGTACATGAATATATTTGCACCAACCCCGACTGTAAGTATATGTGAACCGTCTTCCTTGGAAACCCAGTCTAAGTGGACCAGGTGCTTGATGTTTGGGATAAGGTACCGGTCTTTGTTCAAAAAGATTTCGGATTTACTGTAGACAAATAAGTTGCTGTCTACGCTAACCCTGGAATCCAGGACATTCCCGACTTTAACGAGGTCATCCAGATGGATGGTCTGTTCCAAAACCCATTCCGATCCTCCAGTGGACTCGCACTCAAAGATACACACGTGCATAGAAAATTCTTTGGAAACAACTCCACTCGGCTGAATGGGTTGCTTGTAGGCTACGGCCAAGCGGCCAGTGTAAGAGCAGCTAACTGCAACTGGTCTCCCCACAATGCAAACGGTGCTGGTGGCATCTTCTTGCTCATCATTCATCAAAGGCCATTTTTTCCAGGAATAGCTTTCTTTTGACCCACCTTGGCCATTTTCTGTAGTCTCTAGGGAACACCTCCAGAATCTAACTCTATTGTCTGAACAGGACGTCACCAACAAATAAGGGGCCAGGCAGACAGGATAGATGGAGGAGGAGCTCAGGTGCCCTGAATTAAATCAGATAATTGTTAGGATTAGGAACAACAGTTGCATGAACACAAACTTCAAAGCAAGTCTATTGTCAGACGTGAACAACCAGACTGATCCATGCATGTAGAGTTCAAACTAGCTACTTTATTGTTTTGTGCCTAATCTACAGGAATCTCTCCAGTGTCATGAATGCAAACTTCAAAGCAAGTCTATTGTCAGGTGTGAACAACCAGACTGATCCACGCATGTAGAGTTCAAACTAGCTACTTTATTGTTTTGTGCCTATTCTACAGGAATCTCTCCAGAGTGGTAGCTATATAAGTGTCGAGTCCGAAATTGACATATGTGTAGCCATTTTATTTAGCTCTATATTCTAACCATATATTCCTTTTCTTTCTATCTCTTTGCTGGTAAAGGGGGGAGGGTTTTGGGCTCGCCACATTCCTAAGGTGGGAGGAGTGGTTAGATAGTGAGGATTGTTTTGGCTAGGTGACTTTCCTTCCCGTGGGGACAGGTCCCTGCTGAGACCTGAAGGTGGAGATTGATGACACCAGGCAACATTGATTTACTCCTATTGGGGAATGTGACTTTTGGGAGGTTGTTTCTAATTTCCAATATTATGTGGTGTAATTCTGGTGTCAGATCCGGAATTACAACAGACGTTGCCAATTTGACGCTTACCTAAATAAAAGAAATTTGTTTTGGAAGATGGACTTTGCTTATTTCTTTTTGAATGGGTTTCACCACTTGGAAACCTGACAATAAGTTTATATAGTTATTTTATATATAAATGGCTAAATATATTTATTTAAAACATTTATATACCCCCCTCATTTTATAATAAACTGGGGATGGCTCCCAATCTATTTGCATAATTTGCTAGTGATAACAAGGGCCCATCCACAAAGGGTATCACTAATTAGTTTATCCAGCCTCCTATTTTACCTGCAGAAGGAGTAGCTCGTACCACCTCCACCCCAGGGGGCAGATCCAAGGGGCAACTGTAAACCAGGCTGGAGCTCAGTATAAGTTTACTAGCCGTCTGAAGGTTAGCCACCGATGAAGAACGCAGCATTGGCATTGTGCCAGGTGAAGTTTCTGGAGAAGAATCAGCCATTGGCTGCCCAGGAACAGTTAACTGGTGTCCCAACGAATGAACATCAACAGAGGATCCTTTCAAGAAGCATAACGGACAAACCATGTTAATGGAATGAAGACAGACTGTTTTTATTTTATTTTATTTTTAAATTAAACATTCAAGGCATATGTGAACAGATCAAAACAAAGTCATTTTATGTTATGGGTTTTTAACGGTCTGCAAACATACTTTAGGGATGAGCTTCTGGTCTTTCCATCTCTACGTTTAGGACTAAGCCTCCTCACACCGTAGGAGATGATGAGGCAAAGCTTGAGGGAAGGATCAAGCATGTCATTTGTCTCGAAGACTTCTGTGCCCAGAAGACATCTAAGTCCAGCCACCTTGAATTGCATTAGCTCTTATCTACCGCCAACCCGCTCTGACTGTTAATAGTTCAGATTCTTGTAGAGAGTATCTTAGCATGCTATAAATGTATGCATTTGAACCGCTTTGGCTCCTGATTTCCTGTGCATGACATGCACCATGTTCAATGGGACTTATTCCTGATATATGTGCTTAAGATCACAATCAAGGTAATCAAATTCCATAGGTGCACAGGTACAATTTGACTTGAGTTAATGACCATTCCATTATAGCCTACGAAGCTCTTCAGCAGTCTGATCTGACTTAACAGCAGGGTAAGGGATCTTTTTTTCCAGATCAGAAACAGTATAAAAGTGGTTAAACAGGTGAATACACCTACAGTTACAGAGATCATGAAATCAACTGTATTAATCTGCAAGAGCTTCACTCACCTAAACAGGCTTGGACAGACTTAAGGTGCAAATGCCACATGTTAAGAATTGAGCAGCCATTGGTGTCCTTCTCAATTACAATTAGATAGAACTTTTCAGAGAAGGGTGGAGGCCGATAGCCTGTTGAGAAATAAAACGTACTGCATAGTTGATATTGCAATAAAAAATAAACATTGTGCCATCTCACAAGAATAGATAACATCCTTCTCTTCTCTTCTCTTCTCTTCTCTTCTCTTCTCTTCTCTTCTCTTCTCTCTCTCTCTCTCTCTCTCTCTCTCTATCTATCTATCTATCTTTCTAAGGCAAAGGGAGGGTGGCCACAGGAGCACCTGAAGCCAAGTATACCAACAACAAAAGGCAAATCCTCAAGGTGGGCTGGAGGGAGGTGGCTACGTGCCCCGGCTGCTTCAATGCAAGGTCCTGACTTGCAGCATCCTGCCGTTGCCGCCGCCCTTTTAGCTGCCGCTCCTCCCTCTCCGACTGCGAAACTCGTGTGCTTCGCCAAACGCCCCGAGCGAGGCGAGCTCTTTCATACATAGAGAGAGAGGGAAAGACGCCGGCGTGCTCCGAGAGGCTGGCTCTTTCTCTAGCCGAGGCTGACAGGAAGTGCCTCCAGGGCCGTGGCAAGCAAGCCGTGGGTGTTTCCTGGTTCTCCCCAGTGCGCGGCTCTGCCACGGCCCTGGCGGGATGAGCGGAGGGCCGGGCGGGGAGGCACTCGCCTTGGTGACATTTCGGTGCCTCCGCCGCCCCGCCCATTGCAGGTGGCGGCGGAAGCGGCGGCGCTCGCTGAGGGAAAAGAAGACAGCGCAGCCACCTTGCTTGCTTTCCCACCTGCCCGCCCCAGATGGCCTCAGGAGCGGCGGCAGTGGCAGCAGGCGCGCACACTCCTGCCGGCGAAGGGAGGAGAGGCGAGGAAAGAGAAGGGAGTGTGGCAGCAGCGGCTGTCACAGTATCGCCTCATAGCGGGGCAAGGCTGGCAAGCTGAGGTGGCCGCACCAGAGAGCGCCACTGCCGACCCCGGTCGTGAGGATAAAGGAGCGGATAGAGATTCAGTCAGAATCGGCTAGAGAAAAGGGGTCGGCAGCTCCTGAGGCCATCTGGGGCGGGCAGGTGGGAAAGCAAGCAAGGTGGCTGCGCTGTCTTCTTTTCCTCAGCGAAGCGCCGCGCCGCCGCCGCCACCGCCACCTGCGATGGGCGAGGAGGCGGCGGAGGCACCGAAATGTCACCAAGGCAACGAGTGCCTCCCGCCGGGCCCTCCGCTCATCCCGCCAGGGCCGTGGCAGAGCCGCGCGCTGGGGAGAACCAGGAAACACCCACGGCTTGCCTGCCACGGCCCTGGAGGCACTTCCTGTCAGCCTCGGCTAGAGAAAAGAGCCAGCCTCTCGGAGCACGCTGGCGCCTTTCCCTCTCTCTCTATGTATGAAAGAGCTCGCCGCTCGGAGCGTTTGGCGAAGCACACGAGTTTCGCAGTCGGAGAGGGAGGACGCGGCGGCAACGGCAGGATGCTGCAAGTCAGGACCTTGCATTGAAGCAGCCCGGGGGCACGTAGCCACCTCCCTCCAGCCCACCTTAAGGATTTGCCTTTGTTGTTGGTATATTGGTTAGGCGTCTGTGAGCGCTTTTTCCCTTGCCTTAGAAGGTAAAGTGAATTATTTTAAAACCTCCGCTCATCCCGCCAGGGCCGCAGCAGAGCCGCACGGGCTGGGCAGAACCAGGAAACACCCGCGGCTTGCTTTCCCGGCTCTGCTCAGCTCGCACGGCCCTGATAGGATGAGCGGAGGTTTTTAAAATAATTCACTTTACCATCTAAAGGGAAGGCGCCACAGGAGCGCCTGAAGCCAATGTCTCCTCAGGGCCCGGTTGCAGGGAGGAGCCCTGACTGGCTGCACGTGGCTGCGCCAAATGCCGCGGCGTTGCTGTAACGCCACGGCAGCAAGGGAGAAGGGAAATTAACAGTGGCGAAGGTCTCCCGAATGAAGTGCTCCACCAACGCAGGCAGCACCATATCCGGCATGCAACAAAGTACTTCCAAACGGCAAGCCCACCATTTCCCATTTCGCATGTTTAATATGGGCCTTAATTTGGGGGAGGGGCTTAATTTGATTTTATGCCAATAAATCATGCTGGGGCTTCCTATTGGTGGAGGCCGATTGTTGGAGAAACACGGTATCTATCTATCTATCTATCTATCTATCTATCTATCTATCTATCTATCTATCATCTATCTCTATCTCACAAGAGCATCACAGTAGTGGGCATTCTCTGGTTGAGCCTGCAGTGGTAATAAAGAAGGCAGACACGTGGCTATTTACCCTGCTAAACTTCTCTGAAATTGGCTTGGTTGAAACCTGAGATAACCAGGAACTACTGGATTATGGCTTGGCCAGATGGTGACTCTCCCCCTAAAAGCAGCCGAATCAAATCCTGCTTGCGCTGCCTTTGTTATGTGTATGAAAGAGAACACATTTCCCATCCTGTACATACCTCTACTCTCTACTCACACAAAAAAATCTCCACAGACCGTTCTCATTCTGGCCATTCATATTTCGGATTGTTACCATCAGGGAGACGTTATAGGTGTCTTAAAATGAGGACTAATAGACTGAGAAACAGTTTCTTTTCCAAGGCAATAATTGTCTTGAATCAAACAGTACATTTGTGATTTAGTTCGATATATAAAGTGGCATTTTTAAACTATCTAACAATACATGTTTTAAATAGGTTTTAGACTAAGTTTTAATAATAATAAATAATAAATTAATAATAATAATAATAATAATAATAATAATAATAATAATAATAATAATAATATAATAAATAATAATAATAATAATAATAATAATAATAATAATAATAATAAAATAATAATAATATTAATAATAATAATAATAATAATAATAATAATAATAATAATAATGCTGGAGTAGCTTTCAAATTTCATTGTATTTTGAATGCAATGACAATAAAGGTATTCTATTCTATTCTATTCTATTCTATTCTATTCTATTCTATTCTATTCTATTCTATTCTATTCTAGAGTAGAGATTCAGCTGAGATTGCAACCCTACCCAACCAACCATGTCATGTATTTCATGACTGAATGAGACCTTGATCCATAACCAAGTTCCAAATCCTCATTCTCCTTTCCTTCATTACAACGGCTCAGCAGTTGGTTGGACAGCCATTTTTAATTTTTAATCTTTTTTTTTTTAAATCGGTCATCATTAAATCTCATATAATGCTTCCATCAGATTGCTAGTCTTCACACCTCATATCAAGCCACAGACTGGAAACCAGATTATAGTTTAGCATTGTATATATATTTTTTCCTTTTAAAGACCCTGAAATCTCTTGTATCAGGGTGGAATCTGTGACTGAATGGAGCTGAGCATTTACTGGCCAGATGCCCTTCCTGACGCCTACATGGAGCTCACAGCAAATATTTTCTCTTTGTGCCCAGAGAGAGAGAAATATCTACCACTACCTAGGATTGAACTCACTGCCTTCTGATTGTGAGGTGAGAACTTTACCTCTAGACCGCCTCTCTGCTCACTTTAGCATTAGGTATAAACCCCATCTTTCTGAAAAGCCAGGTTTACAGATACAATTAGCTTACAAAAAGCATCACAAGACCTGTAGAAGGTTGGAAAAATATCTCCGTTTCCTTCCGCTCCACCTCTTCCTTCTGCAGCTTGTACCCCAAAATGAAGTCTTCTTGAAAGACGTGAAGTAATTGTGTGTTGGACCCGCACTGGAAGCAGAGTCAAGAAAATATAAGCAAATTAGAACTTTCCAAGTAATTATTTACAGTGCTATTCACGGTATTAGGCATTTTGGCATATGAGCTTTACACAAATAGGTTAGTCTATCATTGAACACAAGGGTCTTCAAACTTGGCAGCTTTAAGACTTGTGGACTTGAACTCCCAGAATTTCTGAGCTAACATGACTGGAGGAGGAATTCTGGGAGTGGAAGTCCATAAGTCTTAAAGCTGCCAAGTTTGAAGACCCCTGATGGGATTCAATGGAGTCAATGGAGATTCTCAGTCACCCAGGTCATGGTTGTCCCAAAGATGCTTTTTCAAAAGGCAACTGGACTTTCTTTGTTTTTCCTTGAAGACGTTTCGCTTCTCATCCAAGAAGCTTCTTTATTTCTGATCCAAGAAGCTTCTTCAGTCAAAACTGAAGAAGCCTCTTAGATTTAGAAGAGAAACACCATCAAGAAAAAACAAGTTCAGTTGCCTTTTGAAAAGGGAATTGGGATTATCATTTAACACTTTCATGCTCAGGTAATGGAATTCCCCAAGGTATGAAAAAGGAACAAATTGTAGAATATCTTTATACCAAGATATTTTACTGTTTGTTTCTTCTTGAAGCACCCCTTACAATTACTATGGGAAGATTCAGGACGAATAAAAGGCAGAAATTTCTTTACATTTTGCGTAGTTGAGCCATCTAAGTTTCTGTCCTTGGATCTAAGGATGGTCACCAATTTAGATGGATTTTTATAAAATTAAATACTTTTTATTGAAATTAAGTTTGAACGTGGTGGTCTTTTTGACATATATCTCAGTCTTTACATTGTTATATGAGCAAAATATCATCAAAAATATAAAAATATTTATATACATATATACAGCTATATACATATTTACATTTGTTCTTTGTATCGATTTCTATCTTAGACATTATGTTGCAATACAATCTCTTCTTAAATTCTAGTTCACATTTTCTAGACTTCCTTTCATATCCCTCCATACATAACATTTTTCCCATACCGCATACAATTCTGAAGTGTCTAGCTCCTTCAATTCCAATGTCATACCATCTAGCTGAGTGCACTGAAAAATCTTTTCTATTACTGACTAAATGTTCGGTATTCCGTTTAACTTCCATGTTTGGGCAATTAATAATCTTGCAGCTGTAATAACACGAATGATTAGGTACCAATTTAGATGGTTTTAAAAGGGGTGGTAGGCGAACAGATTCATGGAGAACTTGGTGGTGCAGTGGTTAGAATGCAGTACTGCAGGCTAACTCTACCCACTGCCAGCAGTTCGATCGTGACTGTCTCAAGGTTGACTCAGCTTCCATCCTTCCAAGGTCAGTAAAATGAGGATCCAGATTGTTGGGGATCATACGCTGACATTGTAAACCACCCAGAAAATACTGTAAAAAGCTATGGAGCGGTGTTGTGACTCGGAGGTTTGAGCCTGCTCTGTTAGAAGACACAGGCTCAAGTAATGAGGAAGAGGAGGATTTGGCCTTGAGGTTGAGCCTGCTTTGCTGGGAGACACAGACGTGAGTCAGGAGGAAGAGGAGGATTTGGCTCTGAGGTTTGAGCCTGCTTTGCTGGAAGAGTCGGAATCATCTTCCTCCCCAGGACCTTCCTCCCTAGTTGTGCCTCAGGTGTCGGCAGATAATCAGGTGAGAGTGTCGGAGTCCTTGGCTGAGGATCAAGCCGAGGAATGCTGGTTTGATGCAAGGCAAAGACGCAGGCAGAAGCGTGAAATACAACGTAAAAGGAAATGTCAAATCAGGGACTGACTTGAGACTGACACGCCCCTCAGGATATAAAAGAGGGCGTGTTAGCTCTGAATCCTCGTTCGGGACGATTTGTTTATTTGGAATAGAAGCTTTGACAAATTCTCTGTGCGGCGTTTGCTTTTGATTTATGGTCTTGTCTTGTTATCGGACTTTGCAGGCAGCTTTTGGAAGACTGCCAAGGACTTCTCCAGCCAAAAGAATTTAACTCTGTCGTTCCTGGTCCTGTCTGTTTATTTATATTCCTTTAGAAATTTGGACTCTCACCTCGTGGTCACAGGTGAGACAGAACAGAGCGGTATACAAGAGCTATTGCTATTTAATTGCTTCTAATACTGGCTGTCAGGTACCTTTGGAATCTTAAGAAGTAAAACTTAAGATTTGTTGTCTACGCTACAATAGGTAAGTGATTTACCTGGTCAGTTATGACATCCAGCTCAATAATGCATCCTGGCCGAGCTGTGGACTGCTGGCTTACAATGTTGAACACTTCTCCGATCAGTTTCTAAAGCAGGAAAACATGAGCAAACCCAGCACCGTCAAATACTTTAAACAACATTGGTAAACAACAGCTTTAAGTCTGAATCTACATTGGGAGTAGAATAAAGCAGAGCAGAGTAGGATACAGGTACTCCTCGACTTAAAATCATCCGTTGAGCCATTGGTTGACATTACAACGTTGAGGAAGGTGACTTAAAACCAGGGGTCGGCTTCAAAAATTTCAGCAAAGGGTTTTCTGCCTAGTTGCTGGGTGGTGGGCGTGGCCCATGGTGGGCGTGGCCTAGTTGGCCTCCTGCACCATGGCTGAGGGGAAGGGAGCATTTTTGCCCTTCCTGGGCTCCGGAGGCTTTCCTCGAGTCTCCGGGAGAGGGCGAAAATGGCCTCCCCGCGCTCTGGAGGCTCTCTGGAAGCCAGAAACAGGCCCATTTCTGGGCTTCTTGAACTTCTGGGAGGTTGTTTTTTGCCCTCCCGTGCTCTGCACTTAACCTGCATCCAAAACGGGTCATGTGGGGATTCCTGGGAGGGGTGGGGTGGGGTGGGGTGGGTGGGGCCAGCCAGGAGTGGGATTTGGGGGTTGCTCCGAACTGCACAGAATCTTAGCTAGGGGCTCTCCCAAACCTCTGCGAACCCCCAGCAGCCCACCCCTGCTTCAAACCAGTCCTCACACTTATGATGCCACAGCAGCCTCATTGTCACGGGATCAAAATTAGATGCGGCAGCCATCATTTGTTTATGAGGGTTATAGCAACCCTGGGATTACAATGATCCCTATTTGTGACCTTCTCAGCGGGCTTCCCACAAGTGAAGTCAACAGGGGAAAGCCGGATTTTGGGCAACGATCCTGTGATCGACTTAACAACTGCCATGATTCACTTAACAACCGTGGTTAAAAAAAGTTTGGAAAATTGGGCCTATCTCACTTAACTGCTGCCTTGCTTAGCAACGGAAATTCTGGTTTCAATTACGGTTATAAGTCGAGAGCTACCTGTGCTATACAGTAGAGTAGAATAGAGACTAAAGAGTCGAAGTCAAGTCATATCAAATCAAATCAGCCCGTGAAACTTACAGAGGCTCCGGGATCACTGAGTTCATCTAAGAGCTTCCGAGCATCGACCACAGCTTGATACAGCCTCAAGTTCTTCCCGTCGGATGCCACGAAGCAGGCGCTGGCCGAATTGCAGTATGTCCCTAATTCAAGAACAAGTTAGCGTCGAGTAAGAGCCGTGCAGTTCAATGATTATTATTAGACAAGCTGTTGGTTATTTCCTACCCCGTGGAAAGTGAAAACCCCCAAAGATCTAATTGCAAAAGGATAGCAGCCTTTTCCCTCCTTGCAATAAAAAACAAAAACAAAAAAAAAAATCAAACATCTGGTTTTAGAGAAAATAAAACTAAGGGTATGCCAGCTCCAGCATTTGAAACCTTCAAGGACTGTTGTCATGGAATGTGAGAATGAAAAGAGAGGAAATGTCTAGGAAAAAAATAGAGAAGAGAGTGAGGAGTTAGAAGAAGAAACTTAGGAAGGACCTGCTGTGATACATTAAGGAGTTAAAAGTAGCAGTGGGAAGTTTTGTACTTTTAGACCTGCAAGATTCTATTGTAGCCTTACAATAAATCAGATTTAGCTTATCAGGTCATATTTCCTGTCCGGTTTATCCAGGAGAGCTGACAGTTGTACAACTAGCATGTTAATCTCTCTTCTACACATACAGTTTAGGACTTTGTAACAGAATAACAAAGTTGGAGGTCTTCTAGTCCAACCCTTACTCAGGCAAGAAACCCTGTAACATTTCAGACAAATGCTTGTCTAATCCCTTCTTAAAAACCCTCCAGTGTTGGAGCACCCGCAACTTCTGAAGGCAAGTCGTTCCACTGGGTGTAGGAAAGGAGCAGGCTGGGCTCAAGGGCAGAGTTAAACACATCATCAGCTTGTAGTCCTTATGAAGCTACATGACACCTCAACCCTTCATAAATTCTGCTGATCTTTATTTAAGCACCAATTTGGCATGACTGTTACTACATCAGATTCTGGTGTAGAAGTACCGGTACCATGTAAGGTGAAGGACCAGGGGAAACATGATAGTAGTGTTCCAATATTTGAGGGGCTGCCACAGAGAGGAGAGGGTCAAGCTATTTTCCAAAGCACCTGTAGGCCAGACAAGGAATAATGGATGGAAACTGAACAAGGAGAGATTCAACCTGGAAATAAGGAGAAACTTTCTGACAGTGAGAACAATCAACCAATGAAGTGAAGTTGTCTTCGGGAGTTGTGGGAGCTTCATCACTTGAGACTTTCAAGAACAGACTGGACTGCCATTTGTCAGAAATGGTGTAGGGTCTCCTGCTTGGGCAGGGGGTTGGACTAGATGACCTATAAGGTGCTTGAGCAGGGGCACCTGAAGGCCAGACAAGGAATAATGGATGGAAACTGGAGAGATTCAACCTGGAAATAAGGAGAAACTTTGTGACAGTGAGAGCAATCAACCAATGAAGTGAAGTTGTCTTTGGAAGTTGTGGGAGCTTCATCACTGGAGGCTTTAAAGAAGAGATTGGACTGCCCTTTGTCAGAAATGGTGTAGGGTTTCCTGCTTGGGCAGGGGGTTGGACTAGATGACCTGTAAGATCCCTCCCAACTCTGTTAATCTGTATCTAATAAACTTTTAGAGCTTTGCACTCAACTCCCGTTCTTGGTTACTTGCATGTGACAAAGGGAGAATGAATAGTCTTACTTCCTATGCAGCGAGAGATGAGATTATCGTACTGACCCAGACAATAGCTAGGGATAAGAGTTGGGAGCCAGGCCACGTTCGAGAAAGCAGAAGTATGGAGAGAATTAATGCGCGCCAGTTCCGATACTCCTCCCGTGTAGGACAAAGGCCCAATGGGATCCACTCGCCAAAGGATCAGTTCACTGTAGATCGCATCCGGGTTGTAGAACGTACGGGTGGCTGCATTTTGAAGGTGCTGCTTGGCGGGGGTCCTCAGAGTGGGACGCATGGGATCCGCCGATTTACTCAGTCCTTCCAAATCCCACGGGGCGTCAACCTCGGGAGTCAGAAGAGCATTGTGGTGGGACGAGGTCAGCAGCAGCGGGAGCACCGAATGGCAAGCCAGGTCATTGAGGTGGAACCGATGGCCGCAGTACCGAAACTTGTGAGTTACGGTGTGGACCGTGGTAAAGGCGGATTTGTCCGCGAAAGAAACGGCCCACTGGTTTAAAGATCCGTCGATGTGTTTGGAAATCATCATGACGGTGGGAGTGGACAGGTTTCCGCTGGACTGATCCTGGAATCTGCTGGGTCTACATCCAGACAGGCTGTCTGAAATGCTAGTTCTTTTCCACGCTGGGGCACCACTGCTTTCCTTCAAGAAGGTCGGGCAGGCATACATCATGATATGTTTACTGAGGGAGCTGGCGTCGCCTGATGGGAAGGCCACGGGAATCTGAGAAGAAAAGGAAACCTAGAAAGAAGAGGAAGGACATTTACCTGTTTTATTTATCGCATGGTGCATTCACATCACATTTCGATGAAAACAAAAGGAGATTAAAAATACAAACTGCAAAATCTCTCTCTCTCTCTCTCTCTCTCTATATATATATATATATATATATATATATATGTTTTCTGAGGTTCTCGCGGTATTTGTATGTGGATCTTTGGTTATTCGGGTTTTCTCCCGCGTAAGATTGGAAGTATCTAGGCAACGTTTCGATGAAAGTCTCATTCATCATCTTCAGGCTTCTGTCTTCAGCTCTGTGCTTCTCAGAGTGAGAAGCACAGAGCTGAAGACAGAAGCCTGAAGATGATGAATGAGACTTCATCGAACGTTCCAGATACTTCCAATCTTACGCTGGAGAAACTCAATAACCAAAGATCCACATATATATATATATGGATCTTTGGTTATTCGGGTTCTCTCCCGCGTAAGATTCAAAGTATCTAGGCAACGTTTCGGCGAGGTCCCACTCGCCATCTTCAGGCTGGTGCTTTCGGCTTAGTGCCAGTGCAAGCAGTGTGTGACCGGAGCTGCCATCTCTATATATACGAGTGGTGGGGGATGGTGTGCTGGGCTGGTTGGCTGTGCTGCAGCCTCTTGATTGGTTGATGGAGTTGATGTTGGTATAATGGGCTGTGTAATGGCCTTTTGTTGTAGAGATATCCTGGATCTTGTGCTGTCATCTCCTGGGTCGTTAGCCTCTTGTGTTTTAACGGCTTGGGTAATGGGTTGTGTGATGGGCTTGTGAGTTCTTTTGTTGTGGTATATATAGAGAGATGGCAGCTCCGGTCACACACTGCTTGCACTGGCACTAAGCCGAAAGCACCAGCCTGAAGATGGCGAGTGGGACCTCGCCGAAACGTTGCCTAGATACTTTGAATCTTACGCGGGAGAGAACCCGAATAACCAAAGATCCACATACAAATACCCGCGAAACCTCAGAAAACATATATATATATATATATATAAAGTATAAAAGTGAAATATCACTCACGCATCATCACAAAATCTCTAGAACTGTAAAGCCTACAAACTCGAAATTTGGCTCGTATCTTCCTCTTGGCTTCTAGGTGCTCGCTAAGAAAGGATTTTTTGAAATGACCATCAGAGCATTAGTATTTCCTATGTTATTATTATTAATATGCTCTGATGCTAAGGAGTTCTACTCCCCCTCCCCCATCTGAAAAGAAATCTCTTCCAAATGCAAAACACAAGCAGAGGAGAGGAGTTTCAGTTTTAGTTTCAGTTTCAGTTTCAGAGCACCAAGCAGCTTTAGTATAGAACAGTTGAGCTAAACCATGCCCAGGCTCCTTGCTGTCTCCTTCTTGCTCACACAGCAAATACTGTTTCAGTTTCCAAACAGCCCTCAACTTTTTCACACACTGACAGGAGGCTAGCCAGATGAATACCAATGGATGCTAGTAGGCAGAGGCAGATTTCCCCCCTTATTTTCCTCCACCAAAACTAACCCCAATCACACAGTTTCGCAGTGAAGCACAGGTATCCAGCTAGTCTAAAATATTATAAACCTATGTCTAGATTACATATATAAATTTTTGCTTCACTTGCACACCCAGGAAATCTCTATAATAGGCCCTGTTTTGGCACTCTGCCTCTATAGGTTGGATAGTTTGTTTTTTGGCCCCAAATCACAATTCGGCGATGGAATTTTGTCTCACTTATAGTGGGTGTCTGCATACGTACCATGGCCAGTGCAAATTTGGTTCAGTGTTGGGCATGTCGCATGGGGCTAGTCAAATCCAACTGTTTTTTTTTCAAGGTGCAAGGCAAACTTTGACATTGTGGGACAATTTTCTATCCAATGTTTGCTTCCACACATTATCAGAACAAGATAGAATAGGAATAGGGAGAGGAGAGGAGAGAAGGTAATTCTTTATTGGTCAAGTATGACTGAACACACAAAGAATTTGTCTCCGGTGCATAAGCTCTCAGCGTAACAACATACAACAACGAGGTGATAGGGTTCTAGATCATAAATCTTAGTTACGATCATTCATCATAAGATACAAACAACAAATGATAAATCCTCAGATACCAACAGGAGAAGATACCCTGTTTCTCCAACAATACAGCCTCCCCCAATAGGAAGTCCCAGCATGTTTTATAGGCATGAAATGAAATTAAGCCCCTCCCCCCATATTAAGGCCTATATTAAAACATGTGAAATGGGGGGGGGGATGGTGGGGGGGGGGGGCTTACTGCTAGGAAGTACTTTTGTTGCACACCCAGATATGGTGCTGCCTGCGTTGACCCCGATACGAAGTGCCCCACCAACGCCGAGGTCAACATCCAAGCCATCGCTGTCCGCCCGCCCGAAGATGCAAGGGGGGGATTAAGTCACCCCCGAAAAGACGGCCTAGCCATTTTTTCAGGGCTCAAAAATAAATAAGACCCAGCCTTATTATATGAGAAACACGGTAGTAGCAAAGATGAGAAGGTGAGAAAGGCGACAATAGCAATACAGCCTACTACGTGGGTGTAAATTTCTTAGGCCTAAGACAGTGTTGGGGGAATGAAGAAATACCCTCTTTTTTAAAGAAAGAACAACCCTCAACATCAAACCCAACCACCTCTTTCCTGTGAATCGTATTTTAAAAAATCCTATGAATTGTTAAATGCTAGGACAAAACTTAGAGGCAGCCGTTCAATGCATCATTGCATTTAACCTGCACTTAGAAAAATAATAATAATCAGCAAATAGCATCTGCGGGCAAGTGGACATCAAGAGGAGACCACGAAGGGCTTGGAAGATGCATCTACCTGGACTTGCCGAAAGATGCCTGGGCTGTATTCATCTAGATGTTTCACGTGCCACACTAAAAAGGTCCCATCCACGGGGTGAATGGTGAAGAGCATGTCTGGATTTTGGTTCCATTCTTTAAGCAGAATTTCAATCTTCCGGTCGAGCAAGATGGTAGGAAGAGGAACGGGTGAAGCAGCTGGAGAAAGGATTTTGGGACTTCCCTCCTTTTCTCCATCCTCATGATCTGAGGAGCCGGTCCCCGTTTCGGACTCTCTGTCCAGAGACAACTCTAGAAGAAAAAATCAAAAGATCAGGAGCCGTTGTGTTGCCTGTTGTTGCGTTGCGAACAACGAAAGAGAAAGGAAGTGGGATACAAAATACCAGACTACCCTCATTCAGCATTTCCTATTCTGAGGACTGAGAACAAATTGCTACAAAAAAGGTTTAATAGAAGCTTCTAGGAGGGAATATATACCATGTTTCTCATATAATAAGGCCGGGTCTTATTTTTTTTTTGAGCCCCGAAAAAATGGCTAGGCTGTCTTTTCGGGGGTGACTTAATTCCCCCCCCTTGCATCTTTGGGCGGCCGGTGACGGCTTGGATGTTGACCTTGGCGTTGATGGGGCACTTTGTATCGGGGTCAAGGCAGGCAGCACCATATCCGGGTGTGCAACAAAAGTACTTCCTAACGGCAAGCCCCCCCACCATTCCCCCGCCATTTCGCATGTTTTAATATAGGCCTTAATTTGGGGGGAGGGGCTTAATTTCATTTCATGCCTATAAAACATGCTGGGACTTCCTATTGGGGGAGGCCATATTGTTGGAGAAACAGGGTAGAAACAAGGACAATTTTGCCTTATTATTTCATTGACTTGCGAGAACATGAGTTGGTTGATCATAAAAGTGCACCAAGGTCAGGAAATCTGAATACTTATTAAACATTTCTCACTACATGTGGTCTTCGACTTACAATCCCAATTGAGCCCCAAATTTCTGTTGCTATGACCTTTCTTGCCACAATCGTTACAGTTCTCAAGTTAGTAACCTCATTGTTGAGTGAATTTGTCTTCCCCATTGAACTTTGCTTGCTAGGTTACAAAAGCTGACCACGTGACACAGGGACACGGCAACCGTCATAAATATGATTCTATTGTCCGGCGTCTGAATTTCGATCACAGGACCATAGAGATGGTCTTGAGTGTGAAAAACAATCACGAAGCACTTTTGTCCGTGCTGTTGTAAACCTTGAACGGTTACTAAATGAACCATGTCAAGGACTACATGTACAACCAAATCAGAGGTGGTATTCAGCAGGTTCTGACCAGTTCTGGAGAAACGGTAGCAGAAATTTTGAGAACCGGCCAATCCCACCTCTGACTGGCCCTGCCTCCATCTATTCTCTGCCTCCCGAGTCCCAGCTGATTGGCTGGGTCTTCTTTGGTTGCTCTGCGCAGGAGAACGGAGCTGGAAAGCAGGTTAGTGGGGTGGGGAGGGAATGGGGATTTTGCAGTAAGCTTCCCCCAGGAACGGGGTGGCAATGAAGATTTTACAGTATCCTTCCCCTGTCACACCCACCAAGCCACACCCACTAAGACACACCACGCCCACCAAGCCACGCCCACAGAACTGGTAGTAAATTTTTTTTGAATCCCACTACTGAACCAAATGAACTGTGTCAAGGACTAGAAGTCAAAGCGATATTGTTAGTCAAGTGTAACCATCTCCATCCTCAGCTACAACTACTCGGGTGGTTGAGGAAAGGAGACAAATCTGCAACTAACCATGATCAAGTTTCATGAGCAAGCCTCTCTCTTTCTCTTCGCCTCCTCTTTCAAACACATCTTCTTCCGCTCTTTTCATCTGCTGATCTGCCAGTTCTCGTAAGTGCTGCATAAATATTTCCGTGGAGGATGTAAAATGGAATTCCTTATTATTTAGCCAATGAACCACAAAGCCTTCGCTGCCTTCGTCGAAATTAAAAGCAGTCTTCACCAAAGCCGGCGGAATATCTGAAGAAGGGACAGTTTGGGGTGAAAAAAAAAGCCAAGATTGATTTAGACTTTTACGAAGTTATTCAATGTTTTTAGGCACTTGGGAAATGGGCTTCCTTAAAAGGATGTTACAACAGCTCGGAACAGTTATCAACCATTTCCCCAGTGCCAAACCTGCTTTTAAGAGGAAATTAACACAAGCTATCAAATTCAACATCTGCAACTATTGTCCTCGGTCACTAGTTATTGAAACTGGGTGTATATAAGACATCTAGGTAGGGGAAGCCTACACATATATTTATTTGCAAAATGACAGAAGCAGCAAAGAGACAAAGTGCATGTGTTTGAGTAATATTCTCCACCTCGCTCCCTGTTCCTCTTGTTCTTTTTTTTCTTCTGCAATTTTTTTTAAAGTCATCCTGCTAAGAGTTTGCTCTGCACTCCAAGTCTAAAAGCAAAAGCTACTGCTAAACCGCAATTTGCAAATAATAACTAAAGACTGTCGGTTGAGACGCTGAGGAAATTATACAAGACAGGAGAAAGAATTTATATCTATATTATTATAAACTATACAATTTTATCTTTTAAGGCCATAAGCTGCACAGAGTTACCATGTGGCAAAATGGGCGACTAATAAGTGTTATAAGTAAAACAAATAAATTTGTATAAATTAAGAGCCATGGTGGCGCAGTGGTTAGAATGCAGCATTGCATGCAACCTCTGCCCACTGCCAGAAGTTCGATCCTGACTGGGTTAAGGTTGACTCCGCCTTCCATCCTTCCAAGGCTGGTAAAATAAGGACCCAGATTGTTGGGGGCAATACGCAGACTCAGTAAACCGCTTAGAGAGGGCTGTAAAACACTATGATATATAAATCTAAGTACTATTCATCATCCTCTTTTAACAATCCCATAACCCCTTGCGGGGTGAAGTCTGGGCAACTGAATGGAGCTGAGTGTTCCCTGGCCGGATGCCCGTCCTGTCACCAGTGTGGAGTTATATTCAGCAGATATACTCTCATTGTGCCCAGAGAGAGAAATATCTGCCTCTACCTAGGATCGAACTCACAGCCTCCCGATTGTGAGGTGACAGCTCCATTTCGAGGCCACCGCACCACTCTATATAAGTCTAAGAGCTAGTACTAAATTTAAAAGTCCATTGCAAAGTCTGAAGCACCAGCAAGCCTGATCTTATACTGTAGAGAAAGCTAAATTCTTCTGCTTAGCGTACATAGAGTATAGAGGAAAGATTGACAAGCTTCTACTGTCAAACCCGAAACTGACCTACATGTAGCCATTTTAGTTAGGCTTAGTATATATTCTTTTTCTTACTTTGGCAGTTATGGGGGAAGGGTTTCGGGCTAGCCACATTCTTAAGGGGGGAGGAGTGGAGATAGAGAGAGTTGTTTAGGCTAGGTGATTCTTCTTCCCGTGGGAAAACGAGCTGTCCGTGCTTAGGCCCCTTGAGGTGGAGATTTATGACATCAAGCAACGTTGAATTACTTCTATTGGAGAACGTGACTTTGGGGGGTTGTTTCTAACTTCTAATATTGTGGGGGTAATTCCGGGTTGTATCAGATCTGGAATTACCACGGACTTTGCCAATTTGATGCTTTCCTAAAAATAAAAGAAATTGTCTTGGAAGATGGACTTTGTTCTTTTCTTTTTAAATGGATTTCAACCACTTGGAAACCTGACATCTACTTTGTAGGATAGGCAGAAAATACAAATACAGAATTCACCAGTGTTGGGGTTAATGCTTGCAGCTATGTGGAAATGGCAGAGTGCATTAGCATGGTGAGAGATATGGCGTTGCACTTCATGGATTCCCAACTGGTTGGGTAGGTCTTCCGCATGAGTGATAAGCACTGAAGACCTTCGCTGACCCTTCCTCAGGTTTTTCAGATGATGGATTGTCTGAAGCAGAGGAAAAGAAGAGAAGATTAAAAAAAAAATAAGTATTTTTTTAAAAAAAGACCAGAACAAAACCCCATCAGGAAGGTCGTTTTAATCCAGAGTGAATATGCACTTCCGAAACATAAACCGGTTTTCTTGCTAAAATTGGGCTAAACTAGCAACAGACAGAGAAGATGTCACTAATGACTAGGGAGCAGTAGCTATTTGGCCCGGTGTCTTATCTTGTCCACCTTTTAGTTGGAGGTCACATCTTGGGGAAGGAAGGAAGTTACAAAGAAAGGAAGGAGGTTACAGAGGAAGGAAGGAAAAAAGGAAGAAAGGAAGATACAGCAGAAGGAAGGAAGGAAGTTTCAGAGGAAGGAAGGAAGTTACAGCAGAAGGAAGGAAGATAGAGAGGAAGGAAGGAAGGAAGGAAGGAAGGAAGAAGGAAGGAGGAGGAAGGAAGGAAGGAAGGAAGGAAGGAAGTTACATCAGAAGGAAGGAGGATAGAGAGGAAGGAAGGAAGGAAGGAAGTTACAGCAGAAGGAAGGAGGATAGAGAGGAAGGAAGGAAGGAAGGAAGGAAGTTACATCAGAAGGAAGGAGGATACAGAGGAAGGAAGGAAGAAAGGAAGGAAGTTTCAGAGGAAGGAAGGAAGTTACAGCAGAAGGAAGGAGGATAGAGAGAAGGAAGGAAGGAAGGAAGGAAGGAAGGAAGGAAGGAAGGAAGGAAGGAAGGAAGGAAGGAAGGAAGGAAGGAAGGAAAGGAAGGAAGGAAAGTTACAGCAGAAGGAAGGAGGATACAGCAGAAGGAAGGAGGATAGAGAGGAAGGAAGGAAGGAAGGAAGAAGAGAAGGAAGGAAGGAAGGAAGTTACAGCAGAAGGAAGGAGGATAGAGAGGAAGGAAGGAAGGAAGGAAGGAAGGAAGGAAGGAAGTTACAGCAGAAGGAAGGAGGATAGAGAGGAAGGAAGGAAGGAAGGAAGGAAGGAAGGAAGGAAGGAAGAAGTCACATCAGAAGGAAGGAGGATAGAGAGGAAGGAAGGAAGGAAGGAAGTTACAGCAGAAGGAAGGAGGATAGAGAGGAAGGAAGGAAGGAAGGAAGGAAGGAAGTTACATCAGAAGGAAGGAGGATAGAGAGGAAGGAAGGAAGGAAGGAAGGAAGTTACATCAGAAGGAAGGAGGAAGATACAGAGGAAGGAAGGAAGAAGAGGAAGGAAGTTTCAGAGGAAGGAAGGAAGTTACAGCAGAAGGAAGGAGGATAGAGAGTCAGGAAGGAAGGAAGGAAGGAAGGAAGGAAGGAAGGAAGGAAGGAAGGAAGGAGGAGTTACAGCAGAAGGAAGGAGGATAGAGAGTCAGGAAGGAAGGAAGGAAGGAAGGAAGGAAGGAAGGAAGGAAGGAAGGAATAGAGAGGAAGGAAGGAAGGAAGGAAGGAAGGAAGGAAGGAAGGAAGGAAGGGGAAGGAGTTACAGTGGAAAGGAAGGGAAGGAAGCTACAGAGAAAGGAAAGGAAGGAAGGAAGGGAAGGAAGGAAGGAAGGAAGGAAGAAAGATAGGAAGGAATTACAGCAGAAGGAAGGAAGGAAGCTACAGAGAAAAGGAAAGGAAAGAAAAGGAAGGAAGGAAGGAAGGAAGGAAGGAAGGAAGGAAGGAAGGAAGGAAGGAAGGAAGGAAGGAAGGAAGGAAGGAAGGAAGGAAAGAAGTTACAGTGGAAGGAAGTTACAGCAGAAGGAAGGAAGGAAGGAAGGAAGACAGACAGACAGACAGACACATGGACAGACAGATACATTCATAGATCCTGACATTGCTGATTTTGAATCTCTGCTACTGAGAGACGATATTAATTCCAGATAAATAAAAGGGAGCATCTGACACCCAATTCTTTTGTTCATCATACTTCCAAAGCATGCTGAATGTTGTCTTTGTGCCTTCCTGAATGCGAGAAGCTGGTGCTGGAATTGATGCTTGACGTGCTGGTTTCACAGATCTGCTCTCCCAAAAGCGTATCTTCGGGCAACAACGTCTCCACCCACAGCCTGCAAACACCATCCTGACACGAAGTCAGGAGCACGTTGCAAACAGATCCCCTGAGGAGAACAAGCACCAAGAAAGACCACGTCAGATCACAATCCACGGCGGGTGTCAACTCGTAAAATATGTCTCTGGTCTTTTAGAGTTGCATGCAGAAAGGAATGGTTTCCAAGGCTGACACTAACCTGGGCATAAACTTGCTAGTGTGTCGCCATGAAAACCCCGTCACTGCCCGGGGATGTGAAAGGTAGACAAATGCAAAGTGGGTCGAGGCAGATGTTTTTTTGGTTTCATCTCCCTCTTGGGGACGTAGAGACGATTTCCAACCCATCATGGGATACCAGACTTTTAAGAGGCAGTCATCCTGAAGAAAACAAAATAGGGGAAAGGTCATTTGCATTTCAAAGTCTTGTGAGAGCTGGATTGAAGCAACACTGCAAGAGGCAGAAGAATGGAGACCAGCCTCCTTCTTGATGCTTTTAGTCGTTCAACATCTCTATTCATCCCAAAACAGGTGCTATATTGTAGGAGGAAAGGAAGAACAAGAGAAAGCTCGGTGGGGTTATTTCCTCTGCGGCCCCATAGCAGGTCTAACTTATGGTGAAGCATTTTTAGATGAACAAATAGGTCATTGCTTTTGTGTCTGCTCCGTTGGAGTCCTTACATAGTGACAGCAAAGATTTCCCCCAGAATGACCTGTCCCATGTCTAGCTCTTTGGCTTTTCCAAGGGTGCAACTCATTGCCGCTGTAACCAAATCTATCAAAGCACCTGAAGGCAGGACAAGAAGCAATGGGGAACAACTAACCAAGGAGAGAAGCAACCTAGGAACTAAGGAGAAATTTCCTCAGTTAGAGCAATTAATCAGTGAAACAACTTGCCTCCAGAGGTTGCGAATGCTCTGACACTGGAAGTTTTTAAGAAGAGATTAGATAACCATTTGTCTGAAGTGTTGTAGGGTTTCCTGCCTAAGCAGTGGGTTGGATTAGAAGACCTCCAAGGTCCCTTCCAATACTGTTATGCGGAATTCTGTATTCTATCCACCTTGCTGTCTCCTTCTCTTCCTCTTCTCCCTTTCACCCTCAGCTTCAGAATAGCTGTGTCCAAGAGTGTAGCCCTTGTTTGTCTGTATTTTTTTTTTTAAATTAGAAGCAGGCTATGGTGCAACATGAGTGCTTTTGGCTTGCTGAAGCTTAAAGTACCCATTTCAAGTATTGATGGTCCTTGAACATTTCCTTCAAACAAGTTCTGGCTTGTACCAGTGTTGACTTGCCATGCTGGTGCAGCCCCTGGACTAGCAAAACCTTATACTCTCCAACCTTAAACCATTATTGGCAAATGACAATGTTCTAAAGCAGGGTCTCCAACCTTGGCAACTTTAAGCCTGGAGGACTTCAACTCCCAGAATTCCCCAGCCCTTGGCTGGGGAATTCTGGGAGTTGAAGTCCTCCAGGCTTACAGTGCCAAGGTTGGAGACTCCTGTTCTAAAGAACCTCTAGCTAATAAAGCAGACTCCCCAAACACCACAAAAGGAGAGTGCTTGCCTTCAAAAAGAACCTGACTAATCAAACGTGACTGGCAGACGGGGAGCGATCAGCCATTGGGCTCAACCTATTCTGGTTGTAGATAACAGACATGAAGAAACCACATCTAGGCAGATACAAATCAAGGGAGCCACAAATGATCTGCCACTAGTGGCATCTCGGTGTTTGGTTCTCAATTGAACCACCTGAGAGGAAGGATCTGAGGGGGAAGGAAATTCAGGAATTTGGCTGATCATATAGGTATCACGCATGGTTGCGTTAGAATGCTTCAGGAAGTTCCCCTTTCTCTTACAAAAAAGTGACTTCTTCTTCAAGCCAGAAGATCAATGTTTTGGCCTCATTAGTGGTCTTCTACATTTCACCATCGAGGGTCATTTTCTTTTACATTTCTTTTTTGCATTGGAAAAAAAAATCTAATTTACATTTTTGTTACATTTAAACCTGCCTTATCTATCCAAGCTAATTGCCACAACCTCCAGGGTAAGTCAGATGAAGTGAGTAGCAGTAACAGCAATTAGAGTGGAAATGTTCTCTGGCCAAAGTAGAACTCGGCTCCCAAGAACATCCACCTGAGTTATTTAATCGCAACGCTTATGAGTTACCCATGAATGTTCGCATAGATGGAAAGAAAAAAGGAAGCATTGACTTCCTCCCTTTATATCAATGTTAAGGTACTCTATGGTGCAGTGGTAGAAAGTCACCAGCAGTTTTTCATTCATTTTACTGATCACAATTAATATACTTCAGAATCCGACTGATTGAAAACAGGAATAAATCTTTTTTTTTTTTTTTAAAAAAAAGCTCTTTACCTTCCCAGCTGTTGCAAAATATTCACCATCCAGCGACCACTCCATCAAGTGGACAGAAACTGCTGTCCTAAAGAACAACCAAAAAGGCAATTCTCAACTTCAAAGGCTATCGCTGTTTCAAATCGCTATTGCTATAAATATTGCAAAGCTTTACAATGTCAAGGTAGGTTATCCATGTCAGGCTGTTGTCATGGACACTCAAAATCTTGTTATCCACACAGAATTAATTGCTGCCCAACATGATGCATTTTTAAAAAAACTAATTACATCGCCAAAGTTGAATATAGCCTAAATCTTTTTGGGTGGCTCGGTAGAATAATTAAAGTGCCTTTGTTCCTTTGGCAATTTTGACACCTTGTCAGTCAAACAGTACTGAGAGATCTGTGCTTTATTTAACAAACTAAGATTAAATATACAATTGGGGCCAAATTCTCCATGGTTTAGCAGTCTGAAAAGGAGCACTATTGACTTCTTTTTTTATTAAGTACCTTTTCTTCCCTCTTAAAAAGCAAACAGCTGACATAAAAGTCCCAAGAAGCCAGACATAGATTCTCCTCCCTCCTTTCCCCCCACTAAAACAGAGTCTCTTAAAACTTATGGCTCCCAACTCTTTGCTGGGATGGTTGGAGTTCCTCACAAACTCTAGTTTTAACAGGACTGGAAATAGCAATAGCACTTAGACTCATATACCTGTCCATAGTTCTTTACAGAACTTTCTGAGCGGTTTACAGAGTCGGCATATTGTCCACAACAATCTGGGTCTTCTCTTCATTTTACTGACCTCGGAAGGATGGGAAGGCCGAGTCAACCTCGAGCCAGTCAGGATCGAACTGCTGGCAGTCGGCAGAGTTAACCTGCAATACTGCATTCTAACCACGGCGCCACCACGGCTCATGGATAGAGAAGTTTCCTGCAGCCGTGTTTGAACTTTTTGGCTTTCTGAAGAAGCTGAGGTTTTTAAAATAGCCTCGTTCTGGAAGAAAACCCTTTGCAATTTGAAATGCACTGGGAAATGGTTGTTGAGGTAATTCCTCGTTAGGAGAAGGAGCGCGTACAGGGCGACGTAGTGAGAGTAGTGAAAAATAACGCACACACAGCACACAAATACACTGTACAGTAAATGTAGGTTTTTACTTCCAATAAAGCAAATTCCAAAATAAGTATTCCAAGTCATTCACAGGTAAAGCAGTCAGTTTTCAGTTCAGGGATAATCCAAGTATCAAAGTCCAGTATCAGAAACAGTTCAGTAACAGACTTATATCAACGATCAGTAACGGTCATTAGGAGGAATGGCAACACTTCCTATCAATGTTTTTTTACTACCCTGAACTGGGTTTTTTAGCAACAAATCTGGAATCCCATCCTGGATGACTGGATCGCTAGTAAGCTAAAGACACAAATGTTTCCTGAAGCTAATTGCTGTTTTTTTTCTTTTTCCTTACCTGCACTGCCAGATGCATTTCCAATCATTTAGAACAGGGTGGGTTTTCTCCTCTTTGACCCCGAGGTTGGGATTATCTTCTCCTTCCTCGTCTTCTTCTTCCAACACATCCTTGGCAGGAGGGGCCCACAGCTGCAAGTTATCTGTTGCGGTGAGCAAGCGATTCCCTGGGAGCAAAGGACGTTTTAAAGACAACAGAACAGATGACCAATTGTGTCTCAGCTTCTACAACAGCCTGCTTATCTGATATAGCTTGGGATAATATGGGAGGAAAAAAAATATACTGGGAAAAAATAAATACATTTCCACAGAGAAAATAATTCTACTAACACAGGAAGTGGTTTGGTTATCGTTGTTTGCAATATTACTTAATACATTCCCGTTGGTAGCTCCGAAGTGCTTCCAAGTGGAAAGCTGGCGACATCACCGTTGCCCTGGGGGCGCCCATTGAGGGCTCCTTTCACGTCCCCATTTAGCTGCCCTTGAACTGGTACCTATCCATCTACTCACAGTCACTCACTTTCGAATTGCTGGGTTGGCAGGAGCTGGAGCGAGTGACAGGAGCTCCCCCCATCCCGCAGCATCAACCATGTCTCAAACACGAGCTTGACAATTGTCAGGCCAATGTACTAACCACGTGAGCCTCCCCGTTCATTGTTTGCAAAGAAAATCAGCAACACAGTAGTTTCTCTATGAAACTTGGTGCTTCCTCCAAACCACCCCCATGTGAATATTTGAGGTGTGGTTTGTGCGTTGCCGGAAGTGGAAAAAGTTGTCTCCCCAAAGAGGAAATGACTCTTGGTGTTTCAAATATGGTCTCACTCAAAATAGCCTGTGCTTCTGAGCTTTTATGCATGCAATTCCTGGCTCACATTAAGAGTTCTCTATATGGCACCCTAAAATTAATTTGAGGCTCCAGAAAAGCTACCATATGTTATTAGTGTACAGCCCTTTGTGGATCACAGTCTACTTTGTTAACAGTACAAGATGGATAGTATAATTAATGGATTAGTCTCATGATCGTATCAAGCCCAAAAACATATACATAATGGAGTCCTGAATGAGCTTTTGACTCTTATTGTCTTCTACACTATGGGAATCAAAATATTTTCCCCTAAAGGGGACACCCTAGATCCAGGGTCTCCAACCTTGGCAACTTTAAGACTTGTGAACTTTAACTCCCAGAGTTCCTCAGCCAGAAAAGTCTTCAAGTTGCCAAGGTTGGAGACCCCTGCCCTAGATTAACTCCTTGCACTTCTACACACCTTGAGACGTGACCACATTCACACCTCGTTACCTTGAGGATCCCATGCCAAGTTGAAGGTCATGGAAGTGAGGAAAAATTGTCCAGTTTTCTGCCATTGACTCTTGAGTTGCTGTGGGACAAGGGCAAAAATTAATCATCGGAGACAACGAATGATGTCAGACGTCATTCCTTTTTTTTTTTTTGGACTAAATTTGGTGGATAAAATGAAGCAATCACACTGTTGGCCAAGAGAACGCTTCAGTGCTAATAATGAATGCCAACCACATCTGCAAATTAAGCACCTTTGGAAATGGAACGCAATCACAGCTCTGAGATTTTTTTTAAAAAAACAAGCCGAAAAAAACATGTCTACACTCCTGCTGTTCTCCATGAATAGCTAATTCTTAATACATCAAGAAAAAGGCAGAGAAAATTAGCTCGATGCCCCATTGCTTAATTAGGAGGAGTGAAATTAAAGATTTGCATAGAAAAGTCACACACAGAGAGAAAAGAGACACATTCCTGGGCACAAAAAAGATGATTACAAGAATATTACCTTTAAGGACAGGCATTCTCTTCATTGTAGAGAAATTACGGTAAGAATGCCCACATAAAATTGGTTCTGGTTGCAAATTTTATTATATCCTGGTTTTGTAAGGTTCTGTGATTAGAGTGGGAAAAACCTACCCATTTATCTATCTATTCAATGTTCAGCGTTGTTTTGATAGTGTTGCAATGACCTGTTGAATAAAATCTCATAGGCTGTTATGTTACCCAAAGTAATGTAGACTGATCAATGGCGCGACTTAATCAATGATGATTATGACCCTAACAACATGGAGAAATCTTTAGCTCTCATCTTAGATCAGATGGATCAGTTTCACAAACATTCTGGGTCTGGAGCAATAGCCAGATGGAAGTTCTAATACCTCCTTACTCCAGACTTCTCATGTCCCTAGACCTTTTACTACAGCCAACTTCGCTTGGCAGCTGACATGTCGTAATGGAGCTTTCACAGCTCATGCGCTGAAGTTCAACTTTCATAAGGCATTATGACCAAAGGCTCAAGGGAGTGAAAGTCCAATGCATCTTCCTAGAGGTTGTAACATCCACGCAATGTAGGTATGCAGTAATCCTCACTTAACGATGGCAATTGGGACGGGAATGTCCATTGCTAAGCAACAATCATAGAGTACAATGTCACCTGATTGTGCCACTTAATGACAGCAGTTCCTGTTGCCATTATTAAACAAATCCTGCACCTTTGTTAAGCATGACGTCACATAGTGATGATTTGCAACTTCCTGCTAGCCTCCTCACTGCTTATTGCAAACTGGCAACGAAGGCCACAGATGATGAGGGATGCTATGATATACAGTACTTTCAAGTTGGTTGCTAAGCGCCCAGATCATGGTCACATGATCATGGAGATACTGCAACAGCTTCCAATCAGTGGAATCAACCATCAGTACTTTGTAGTTTCAGATGGTCACTGAATAAGTATTCATTAAATGAAAACTACCTGTAATAGCAATAGCACTTATATATTGCTTTACAGCCCTCTCTAAGCAGTTTACAGAGTCAGCCTCTTGCCACCAACAAGCCGGGCTATCATTTTACCGACCTTGGATTGATGGAGGGCTGAGTCAACCTTTGAGCTTGGTGAGATTCGAACTGCCAAACTGCAGGCAGCCAGCAGTCAGCGGAAGTAGCTTGCAGTACTGCATTCTAACCACTGTGCCACTGTGGCTCATGACCCTTTATTCTACTTCTTCCCACCTGTTTTCCCCTCTACTTCTCAGCTTTGCTTCCAAACCAGCATGTGAGATGGTTTTAGATTTTATATAAGGTCCTGGTTGGAAAGAAAGTATCGGGGAAGTTGGAGAAAAAAATTCGGAAGCAGGTCAACTTAAATATGTACTTAGGATCTTGAAAGTATTCCTTTTCAGATCAAAAAAGCTAAGCATAAGAGCTGGCTGCGAAATATGTAGTTCTAATCTTAAAAACGACATTGTGAAAGAAATAATCCATGAGCAGTGGAAGGTAAAAAGGACAACGGAAACCACATAATACTTACACAATTTCTCTTATGAGAATTTACCCCCAGGGGCTCAAAAATACACACAGTGTTTCCATAAGACGCAGCAATCTGTGCAGAGAGAAAAAGCAAAAAGCGAATCTGCATTTAAACCCACAATATAACATTGAGGAAAAGAAAAGAAAAGAAGAAAGCATCTCTAAATATTTTTCTAACCATCTTACCACCAACGAGCGATTCAACCAGAAATGAATTATCTTCTTTTTAAAGAGGGTGGAACTTTCACTGCAAGCTTCGAGCTGCAACCTTGACATTTAAAAACAAGACTGCTTTTTAACAGCACGACAACACCTCAAGATTTCAAATCTCTTACCCTGCCTTGCTGGGAACATTCCACACAGCTGACCTGGATGTTTCCATGCTTAGCACCAGGAATAATTTGCACGCATTCGAAGTCGTTGGCCAAGATGACAATATCACACCCAGAGCCATAAGCCTACAAGAAATGTAGAAAAGGAAGAGGGAAAGAAACGACTTGTCTATATTTGCTTGAAAAAGACCTGGTGAGAAGGGCATAAATTTAATGTAGTTCCTTGTAAGGCTCTTAAATATTAGATGCACCAAGAATAGGCAAAGGTAAAGCTTCCCCTCGCACATACGTGCTAGTCGTTTCCAGCTCTAGGGGGCGGTGCTCATCTCCATTACAAAGCTGAAGAGCCAGCGCTGTCCGAAGACGTCTCCGTGGTCATGTGGCCAGCATGACTAAACACCGAAGGCGCATGGAACGCTGTTACCTTCCCACCAAAGTGGTCCCTATTTTCCTACTTGCGTTTTTAAACATGTTTTTGAACTGCTAGGTCGGCAGAAGCTGGGACAAGGAACGGGAGCTCACTCCGTTACGCGGCGCTAGGGATTCAAACCGCCGAACTGCCGACCTTTCTGATCGACAAGCTCAGCGTTTTAGCCACCGAGCCACTGCTTCCCTGCACCAAGAATGCTGTTGCTTTAATACACCTCCAGGGTTTGTAAAATGCAACCTGTGTTTGTTTGTTTTTAAAATAACGCAACCTCTGCTAAGAATATTGTACTATAAGGAATTAAAAATGTTTAACTCTATTGTTCTTCTTAAACGCACTCAACACTTCTAATGCCTGTTCTATGACCCCTTTTGAGTCAAAGGGGCTGCTATTCCTTGGCAGAACCAGCAAAGTAAATCAGCAAACATTAAGCCCAATGTCTTTTTTTTTCTCTTCCTTACATTGAATTGTGTCTAATTCTTGGAGACTGCATAAGTTCCTATAATATTCTGGGTGAGGTTTTTCAGAAGTGTTGGCATTGCCTCCTTCCTAGGGCTGAGAGAAAGTGACTGGCTCAAGGTCACCCATCTGACTTTGTGCCCATGGTGGGACTACAACTCACGATCTCCTGGTTTCTAGCCTGATGCCTTAACCACTGTACCAACCTGATTTCCTAGGTCCGACTTACCCCAACGCTTTTAAGACAGAACGAGACTGATTTATGATATTCGACTAAGTAATTTCCATGCAGACTCTATAAAGCAGGGGTGTCCAACCTTGCTGGCTGAGGAATTCTGGGAGTTGAAGTCCACAAGTCTTAAAGTTGCCAAGGTTGGACACCCCTGCTATAAAGGCAGGCATCTTTGTCCACAGAAGAGGTCCTTAAAGACTACAATACCCACAATCCTTTGCTATCAGCCACGTTGACAGGCATTAAAATCAAAACGTCTGGACTACGCAACTGTTTGCCTAGCCTTGAACTGTAAGCAGTGTCATTTTTCAGGCCAGAAACATTCTGCTTCTGTTGACAATTTCCTTGCTTGCCTATTCTGAGTTATTATCAATACGGTCCTTATCTGCAGTGGGTATTTTAAAGAGTGCGTCTGGTTATATTTAAGCCACGCTACAGAAGAAGCAGGGGAAAAAAAGATAGAATAGAGTAGAGTAGAGTAGAGTAGAGTAGAGTAGAGTAGAGTAGAGTAGAATAGAATAGAATAAACAGAGTTGGAAGGGACCTTAGAGGTCTTCTAGTCCAACCCCTTGCTTGGGCAGGAAACCCTACACCATTTCAGACAAATGGTTATCCAATCTCTTCTTAAAAACTTCCAGTGTTGGAGCATTCACAACTTCTGGAGGCAAGTTGTTCCACTAATTAACTGTTGTAACTCAGAAAACTTCTCCTTAGTTCTAGATTGTTTCTCTCCTTGATTAGTTTCCACCCGTTGCTTCTTGTCCTGCCTTTAAGGTGCTTTGGAGAATAGCTTGACTCCCTCTTCTCTGTGGAAGCCCTGAGACATTGGGATGCTGCTATCATGTCAACCCTCTTCACTAGACTAGACATACCCAATCCCTGCAACCGTTCTTCATATGTTTTAGTCCCCAGTCCCCTCACCATCTTTGTTGCTCTTCTCTGCACTCTTTCTAGAGTCACAACATCTCCCTTACATCGTGGTGACCAAAACTGAATATTTGCTAATGCTGGCTAAGCTTCTAACCATTAAAACTGAATCAAAACAAATATAATCTTCTGGACTTTAATGCCGTACAGTAAGTTAGAAAAGCAATACTTGTTGATTGCACCTTAAGGGCAACCGGGTTTGGGAATTATAGCCTTTAATACATTTTGCATTGTACGCAAAGGCAATTAAAAAAAAAGAGTTTAAAAAAAAATCAAAACATTTGCATAGCTGCAGGAAGTTCTAAGGATTCGTGAAACATCACGTTCATTCTTCCTACTCTGTTCAGGTTCTTTGCATTTTAATAGCAAGACCGCTAATATATTTTGGTTCATAGGCAGAGGTGGTAGGAAATTTAAAGGTGTTTGCAAAAGAACAGAAGCAGCGAGGAAAACCAAGTTCTGTTCCTGCAACCCTCACAATAGCAGTAGGCAGCGACTGCAGACCGCAAACAGCTTTGCAGAAGCCCAAAGTACAAAGCCTCGTAACCACCCACGCAGATTTAGTGCCAGTTGAAAAATGAGATGGAATTTGCAAGCTGCCAGAAAAAGCAGAATGACTTGCAGGATCTTCAGAGGCAGGGGAAAAAATATATGACATTTTGCAAAAAGCTTGGGGAACAAAAACCTCCCCAATTCAAGGATGGAGATAGCTCCACATTTAGTAAAAGGTACAGGTGGCCCCCGATTAAAATAATGACCTATGTCCTTGCACTTACAACCGTTTGCACCCTCCCCCGTGGCCACCGTGATTAAAATTGGTGTCTGGTGACCTAGAATACTGCATCCAGTTTTTGGTCACCACACTATTAAAAAAAGAGGCTGAGACTCTAGAAAAAGTGCAGAGAAGAGCAACCAGGATGACTAGGGGGCTGGAGGTTAAAACATATGATGAATGGTTGCAGGAACTGGGCCTGGTTAGTCTAGGGAAGAGAAGGACCAGGGGAGACATGATATGTTCCAATATTTGAGGGGCTGCCACAAGAGGAGGGGGTCAATCTATTTTCCAAAGCACCCGCGTGCCAAACAAGGAATAACGAATAGAAACCAAACAAGGAGAGATTCAACCTGGAAATAAGGAGAAACTTTCTGACAGTGAGAACGTGGAACAGAAATTGCCTTCAGAAGTTGTGGGAGCTTCATCACTGGAAGCTTTCAAGAAAAGACTGGATTGCCATCTATCAGAAATGGTGTAGGGTCTCCTGCTTGGGCAGGGTGGTGGTGGACTAGATGACCTACAAGGTCCTTTCCAACTCTGTTAATCTAAAGACCTTCCCAGCCAGCTTCGAACAAGCAAAGTCGGGGGCGGGGGAAGCCAGATTTGCTAAATGACTGTGTGATTCACTTAATGACTGGGGTGATTTCTTTAACGACTGCAGCAAAAACGGTCGTACTAGCAGGTGGAACTCACTTAACGAGTGCCTCGCTTAGCAACGGAAGTTCTGATCCCAATTATGGTCATTGGGTTGAGGACTCCCTGCACAGACGTTCTTGAGCTGAGCTCAACTCCTAGGGTTCCGTGACCACAATCAGTTTTTTTTTACGGGTGGCATTATAGAGGTGATGTACTGTTGCATTTTCCTGGGATGTTTTTATGACTGCACAGAATAAGTTGCAACCTTCCCAGCTGGCCTTCCATTCATATAATGTATAGGTTTAGCCTTTCAGGGTCAACTAACATTGGCTTTCCACTACCAATTGCTATGACTGGGCTTTCCCTTAAAGAATAGAATAGGGAATAAGAATAGAATAAGGAATAAGAGTAGAGTAGAGTAGAATAGAGTAGAGTAGAGAATAAGAATAGAATAAGGAATAAGAGTAGAGTAGAATAGCATAGGGAATAAGAATAGAATAAGGAATTAGAGTAGAGTAGAGTAGAGTAGAGAATAAGAATAGAATAAGGAATCAGAGTAGAATAGAATAGGGAATAAGAATAGAATAAGGAATAAGAGTAGAGTAGAGTAGAATAGAGTAGAGTAGAGAATAAGAATAGAATAAGGAATAAGAGTAGAGTAGAATAGCATAGGGAATAAGAATAGAATAAGGAATTAGAGTAGAGTAGAGTAGAGAATAAGAATAGAATAAGGAATCAGAGTAGAATAGAATAGGGAATAAGAATAGAATAAGGAATAAGAGTAGAGTAGAGTAGAGTAGAGTAGAGAACAAGAATAGAATAAGGAATTAGAGTAGAGTAGAGTAGAGTAGAGTAGAGTAGAGTAGAATAGCATAGGGAATAAGAATAGAATAAGGAATTAGAGTAGAGTAGAGTAGAGTAGAGTAGAGTAGAATAGGGAATAAGAATAGAATAAGGAATAAGAGTAGAGTAGAGTAGAGTAGAGTAGAGTAGAGTAGAGTAGAGTAGAGTAGAGTAGAGTAGAGTAGAGTAGAGTAGAGTAGAACAGAATTCTTTATTGGCCAAGTGTGATTGGATACACAAGGAATTTGTCTTTGGTGCATAAGCTCTCAGTGTACATAAAAATACATTCATCAAGAATCGTAAGATACAACACTTAGTGATAGTCACAGGATACTAAATAAGCAATCAAAACCACACTAGGAAACTAAATAAACAATATAAATCATAAAGATACAAGCAACAAGGTTATCGTCATAAGTAGGAGATACAGTAGGTGATAGGAAAGATGAGAAGAATAATAGTAATACAGTCTTAATAAATAGTTTGACAGTGTTGTGGGAATTAGTTGTTTAGCAGAGTGATGGCCTGTGGGGGTGAAAAAAAAGTAACTGTGTCTTTGAATTGGATTGGACTCCCAGTGTCTCACACCTGTGCAGTTTTCCTGGCCACAACACTGAAATGAATTGTTTTCTGCTGGGAAGTTTCAATTCCCCAGTCTAAACTGCATCATGGATAGTAGCTATAAATAAAATACGAGGCCCCCAAGGACACCACGTCTTAAATAATACAGACACCAGATCCTCTCTTGACCTCCGACTTCTTCGGAGGTTTCTCAGATGCCAAACACATCGATGTTCCAAAGCATTGTTGCTATTGTTTTCAATACGAAAGATACTTTTTCTTCCGTTGTTTCTATTCTTGCTGATGGTGTACGCTACTTTTTGTAAACAATCCCAGAGTGACTTGTAGGATTCAAGGCAGAGAATAGACATTACGCAACCGACAACATTATAATGCCGATAAACCTCAGTTGGAAGCAAATACCATTGCAAGTGATCCCTAGCTGCCTTCAAACAGTTGAGAAAATAACACCCACACCCAAATCACTTCACAAAGCAGGGCATTGACTTGGCAGCTCATGTACACCTAGACTGTCATGCCCCTGTCAGAGTCTGAATCCAAGGAGGAAGACGAACAGCTGACAGGGAGTGGGAGTGTGGCTCCGTTGGCTGTGGAAGAGGCTGGGCAGAGCAGGGGAGATTCAGAACAAAGGAGAGGGAGTTCAAAGGAAGCTCCAGGCCCGCCCACCCACCCCCTCTTCATCCTAGGGCATGCAGGGAGGAACGCAGAAGAGAGCAACGTGGGTTGCATGGCTTATGGGGGAGGAAAGGGCCCTGATTCCCTTCATTAGCCACACCTGGGAATGAAAGTTTATAAGAACTGAATGCTGACTGCAGAAGCTGATGGGAGCAGATGTGACTTTATCTTGTGTTGTCGTTGCTTATCTGTGTTCCTGGTGTCTACCCAACCATATGAGTTTTGCCATGCCTTTCACGTCTGGAATTCTTGCTCCTGCTCTGCCAAACTAATGACTTCAGTTTGGCTTGACTGGACTTAAAGTTACACTTTGTGTTGACCATGTTTTGGACTTAATTCTCTGCAGTCAAAGGCTGGTCCTGGGAGAGTTTTTCTCCAGCCAGAAAGTAACCTGGACATCGGGGGCAAAGTTGAAGCTAATAAAGGGACTCCTACTGATTATCTGCTGTGTTGCCTTTGTGCCACGCTCCAGGTCATCACATATTCCCGTGATGGTGAACCTATGGCACTTGTGCCACAGGTGGCACGCAGAGCCATTTGTGCCAGCACACGAGCTGCAGGCAAACTTACCTCACTGAGCATGCGCATGCATCACAGCTAATTTTTGGCTGATTTGAGGCCTTTTTCGGCCTCCCAAAGTCTGGAGGAAGGCTTCTGCAGGCTTCTGCAGGCCGAAAACTAGGCCCGTTTCATCACTTCCTGTTTTTTCCGAAAATACCGGAAGTGACAAAATGGGGCTAATTTTCGGCCTGCAGAAGCTTTCCTCAAGCCTTTGGGAGGCCGAAAAAGGCCTCAAACCGGCCGAAAATCAGCTGTGAGGCGCACTGCAGGTAAGGGGACGGCGGGGGTGGGTGGGAATTACGCGCACATGTGTACGGGGCATGGGGGGGGCTCACATTGCTTTCTGGGTGCTGGCATGCAAGTGCGAGTGTGCAAGCGTGCGCACAATTTTTGGCACAGGAGCCTAAAAAGGTTAGCCACCACTGACATAGACCAAGGTGTACGGGCAACTGGTGTCTATTTCTGTCCCTGCTTTCCATCATCTCTGGGCTCACAAAGGAATGGCGGTTGGAATAGATGGAGTGGACTGGGTGTCCCCAACTAGATCTGAGGAAAGTACAGGTGGCCCTCGACATATGACCACAGCTGAGCCCCAAATTTCTTGCCACAGTCGTTAAGTGAATCAGTCGCCCGGTTGTTAAGTGAATCTGGCTTCCCCATTGGCTTTGCTTGTCAGAAGGTCACAAAAGGGGATCATAGCCCAGGAAGCTGCAACTGTCATAAGTATGAACCAGGTGCCAAGCGTCTGGATTTTGATCACGTGACCATGGAGATGCTACAAAGGGCGCAACTCTGAAAAATGGTCATAAGTCACTTTTTTTCAATGCCATTGTAACTTTGGATGGTCATTAAGTGAACTGTTGTAAGTCGAGGACTACCTGTACAAAGAAGAACCTAGAACAGGAGTCTTCAAACTGGATGGCTTTAAGACTTGTGGACTTCAACTCCCAGAATTCCTCCTCCAGTCATGTTAGCTCAGGAATTCTGGGAGTTGAAGTCCACAAATCTTAAACTTGCCAAGTTTGAAGAGCCTTGCTGTATTCTTTCTATCTATCTATCTATCTATCTATCTATCTATCTATCTATCTATCTATCTATCTATCTATCCATCCATCCATCCATCCTACCTACCTTCCTATCCTATCCTATCCTATCCTATCCTATCCTATCTCTATCTCTATCTCTTTCTCTTTCTCTCTGTCTATTCTACCTCTCTTTATCTATCTACCTACCCTCCCTATTCTATTTTATTCTATTCTATTCTATTCCATTCCATTCCATTCCATTCCATTCCATTCCATTCCATTCCACTCCACTCCACTCCACTCCACTCCACTCTCCACTCTACTCTACTCTACTCTACTCTACTCTACTCTACTCTACTCTACTCTACTCTACTCTATCTCTCTTTATCTATTCTACCTCTCTTTCTCTATCTATCTATTCCAAACTTGACAGCTTTAAGACTTGTGGACTTCCAACTCCCAGAATTCCTCCTCCAGTCATGCTAGCTCAGGAATTCTGGGATTTGAAGTCCGCAAGTTTTAAACTTGTCAAATTGGAAGACCCTTGACCTAGAAAATAAGAAAACTAAAGCTTACAAGAAACAAAGAAAACAAGAAAAGAAAGTTAACAGGAGTTTAGCTGCTGACTTTCCTTAAGGTCTTTCTCTTGTTTCTTTAGTTGCCATTGATTTAATTATTCAGATATTCCAGGATTGTGCCCAGACTAGTTTTCAAAGAACTTGCATGACTTCTGAAGTTCATCAGCAATTTTCATGCAAATTAGGCTGTGTTACGGAACCATCCCTTCCAGTTTTGAGTGGCACTTTGTTGGCCAGATCCAAATTCAACGACTGTGCAGATTTTATATGCAAATATGAACTTGCTTCCCCAAAGAACTAGATCATCAGATGTTCTCAATGAAACATGTTCCTAGAGATATCATCAACCGTATGTAGGGTTCAAACAAGTCCCACAAGTTTGGAACTACTGTTCTGGCAGCAGTGTGGGAAATAGAGCCAGTTTAATTTGGAAGTTAAGGCACCAGGCTAGAAACTGGGAGTTCTAGTCCCACCTTAAGATATGAAAAACCGGCTGGATGACCTTGGGCTGGTCATTCTCTCTGAGTCCAACTCACCTGAAGGGGTTTGTTGGGGTGGGGAGAATAGGAGGAGGAAGGAATATTAGGTATGGTCATTGTCTTGATAAAGATGGGATACAAAATATTGAAAAATAAACACAAAACATGATTTCATTTTGCAAATGATCTGACTTATATGCTTGCATCAGCTGTATTCAGGGGTGGGATTCAAATTTTTTAACAACCGGTTCTGTGGGCGTGGCTTAGTTGGTGGGCGTGGCTTGGTTAATCATGTGACCGGGTGGACGTGGCTTGGTGGTCATGTTATTGGCTGGGTGTGGCCAATTCAACATCACTCACATTGAGGCACGCATCTCCTCGCCTGGCCTCTCATGACTGTGGGGATGCTGCAACAGTCGTAAGTGTGAAAAATGGTCATAAGTCAATTTTTTCAGTGCCATTGTAACTTTGAATGGTCACTCCACACAAGCAAAGTACCAGCAAAGGAGGGGATTAAAAACTCCAGAGAAGTTCCTGAGACAGGAAGTCTAGTCCTGCCAAGAATGTAATAAGGGTTAACGGAGAGGCAGTTTCTGTAAGCAACACCAGAATGTTTCCTTCCTGCCTTCCTTACAGGATCAGGCCAGTAATTTCTTCTAACAACCAGTTCTCCGAACTGCTTAGAATGTTAACAACTGGTTCTAGCGAATAGGTGTGAACTGGTAGAATCACCCCTGGCTCTACTACCACATTGCTATTTGTGCAGTGATGTAATTTTGGCTGTCATTCTGATGTCACTCTGGCTTGTGACAAACACCTGGGCATTAAAATAAATACATTTGTAGATCATGGGGTTTAATGCTAGGTCATCATTGATGGAACGGATGTCCATCATCTTTAGAAGAAACTAAGTTGAGTACCATGTGTGCCCTACATCTCTTATTTTAATACCTTGTGCATTCTGACCTTTAGCCCAGTGTAAAATTTAAACATCTAGGACCTGCAGCTTCATTAGCATCAGAAGACCCAATTTCTGTTGCTAGAAATGGCATGCTGCACAGAAATAATCATTGCTATCAAACCCAAGAAAGCAAAACCAAAAAAAAAATAAAAAAAATAGTATTACTGAAAGAGAACAGTCACCCAAAGACTTTAATCAACAGCATTATCCTTTCTGGTTCAACAGATTATATCGGTGTCATAATTAGCTTTACACTTTCTGACCAACCAAGACCTTACACCACTTCCCGTTCTTTAGCCAAGATGTCTCATGAACCTATGACACTGAGGCTAAGAATAAGAGATGAGACGCAGTTGATGTCTCATCTCCCCCAGCTCCTGGCCGGCTGTTCGCAAATCGTCATCCCATCCACCATCTGGAGCTGCAATAGAGCCTACCCATTTTGATCTGATAAAAATGTGGGAAAGCATTCATGCCAGCAAGAGAGGGAAAAAAAGAGAGAGAGAGAGAGAGAGAGGAGAAGGAGAGAGAGAGAGGGAGGGAGAGAGAGAGAGAGAGAGAGAGAGAGAGTAGAAGTACAGCATCTACACAATGCTGTTCATTTATATTATGAACTGGACAGTGGTGGGATTCAAAATTCTTTACTACCGGTTCTGTGGGCATGGCTTGATAGGTATGGCTTGGTGGCCATGGCAGGGGAAGGTAAAATCTACTGTAAAATCTCTACTCCCAACCCACTCGAGAGAGAAGGTTATTGCAAAATCCCCATTCCCTCCCCACCCCACTAACCTGCTTTTCAGCTCTGTTCTCCTGTGCAGGGCAAGCAAAGAAGACCCAACCAATCAGCTGGGACTCAATGGGAGGAAGAGAATAGATGGGGTTGGCAGGACCAGTCAGAGGTGGTATTTGCTGGTTCTGCGAACTACTCAAAATTTCCGCTACTGGTTCTCCAGAACCGGTCAGAACCTGCTGAAGACCACCTCTGGAACTGGAGCTGAAGGTCCCTGCATTAGAAGAAATGACATCAGCTGGCACAAGTGGCCAAGGAATGTCCACCTTGGTAGTGACCTCCAGTGTCTTTAGAAGTCAAGAGAACTGCATAGCAGCAAAAAAAAAAAAAAAAAGAGAGAGAGAGAAAGAATTTGTGATTTGTTTCTCTTCTGTCCCAAAGTGTATGGCCGTGGCTTTGTTGAATGACTCTTAAAGACATTGCTCTCCTGAAATCCTAAAAAGATGAATCAACAGGGGCTCAGGTTGACTTAGCGATTAAAACTATATTCTGCATCGTTTGGACAATAAGTAGTAGAGCCTTTCTACATCAAGATAGTCCTGTTTCACCCTTTGAGGTTGTGTTTCTCAACTCCCAGAATTCACCAACTCCTGGAATTCTCAGGCTGGTTGGTGAATTCTGGGAGTTGAAGTCCACATCTCTTAAACTTCCTGAAATTGAAAAACACTATTCTAAAAGCTGTTCTTATTGGTATAACTCTACAAATTGGTAAATACTTAGAAGCCAAGCTTGTTGGGAAGTTGTTCAGAGTGGGTTTTGCCTTCCTTTTCATTTCATTTTTTAGAAAGGAATATTAATATCCCATTTTATATCACACAGAAACATCTTATCCACAATCAAGGAAAAGAGGCATTTGAGATGTTTGAAACCAAATAGCTTCATTAGGAAAGAGGCCAAAATCTTTTTATAGAATCAGAATTAAGCCGTTTCTTCAATAAATAAGTGAAATCCTTCCTATTCTCCTAGATCCTGTTATTAAATGAAGGGTCAGAAGTACACATTTGATTATTTCTCAGATACACTCTTTTCTTCTACAAGCAAAAAGCTCTCAGACCAACTCAGAATAAAAACTCAAGTAAACACCACAGAGACTAAAACAAAACAAGGCTGCATTTTAGGCAAGATTTAAAAGCGATAGAATGTTACTGCAGTTAGGAAAACACCTTTATATTTTGATGTACGTCGATGCACGTTATCTTTTCCAACTTTTAAAAATATAAATGTTATTAAAAGTTTTAAAGAGATCATAAAGATCAATGCGAACTAACACAGGATGAAAAAAAAACAACAAAAGAAAAACACAAATGTGCGGAAATAAAAACATAAACAGACAGAAGAACCTTCTGATTTTCTTTGCAGCAAATATAAATGAAATTTAAAAAGTTATCTCTATGATTGCAAAAAAGCTTCACTTTCTTCTAATTGTCAATTTTTCCTTCCTAATCATCAAAACCACAACAGTATTTTTGTTCTGTTGTGTGCAAAATGTCTATAAAAGGTTTCCAGACAGTCATAACTGTAAATATTACCTTCTCTCTAATCAAGGAAGCCAATTTAACCCTCTCAGCAAGTTCCTTCATCTTCACCTACCATTTCTCTATTGTGGGTAATGTGAAACTTTTAAATATATAATAATCTTGCCCCAGTTATAACTTTTTCCAGTCGAACTCAACCTGTCTCGACCTGTCTCTCTATCATCTTGGCAATAAGACAGAAGTGGTCTGCCATTTGCCTAAATTTGTTTTTTCCTTTTTCAATCTAGCTACAGCCATGGATTTTTCGTGTGGTCCCCATTCAAACACCAACCAAGGCTGAGCCTACTTAGCATTGAAAACAATCAAGGCTGGCTAGGTGTCGGTCTTCAAACTGGACAGCTTTAAGACTTGTGGACTTCAACTCCCAGAATTCCTCCTCCAGTCATGTTAGCTCAGGAATTCTGGGAGTTGAAGTCCACAAGTCTTAAATTTGCCAAGTTTGAAGACCCTTGGGCTAGCATATGTGTCTTAGGATCCTTGTTGCATTAGAAACACACACAGAGAAGGCCTTGTAACTTAACATCTCTGATTCAGGGAATCCAATTGAGTTTGGTCTCATGGTTAAGGCACCAGGCTAGAAAGTGGGAGACTGTGAATTCTAGTCCCACCTTAGACACGAAAGCCAACTGGGTGAGTTTGGGTCCATCACCAGGAGATGGTGAGTTTTAGCCCTGCCTTAGACATGAAAACTGGTTGGGTGACTTTGGGCAAATCACCAGGAGGCAGTGAGTTCTAGTCCCACCTTAGCCATGAAAGCTAAGCTGGGTGACTCTGGGCCCATCACCAGCAGATGGTGAGTTCTAGTCCCACCTTAAGACAGGAAAGCCAGCTGGATGACTTTGGCACATTCATTCTCTCTTGGTCCAAGCCACCTTGGGGTTGGGTTGCTGTTGAAGATAGGAAGAAGAAGATGTATTGGGTATGTTCACTGCTTTGAGTTGTTGGTAAAAATAATAAGGGCAGAATACAAGCTAACAAACCAACCAAATAAATAAACCTAGCACTATCTGGTTTCTGCTCTTATTAGCCTCAATGCCTCTTGGCCAATAGGTTTTGAAAACTGGAAATCCCGCCTTATCTGCTCTATGCAAATTTGGCCCACAAAGAAGTGTTCACCAGGACTCCTTTTCAATCTACAGGTATATTTACCTTTCCTTATCTAAAGATAAGTGATTCCTGTTTGGGGAGAAAGATCACAAGACACGCATAGCATCAGCAGCCACCATCTCTAGGGCTGAGACCCACTCGGCCTTGTCTTTTCAAAACTACCATGTCCAGATATCCGAAGGAGTGGAGTGTACTTTTTGGCATTTGATAACTTATTTTATTTTATTTTATGTATTTAGTCAAGCGGTTATAAGATAAGAGGTATAAGTATAAACATAGTTATGAATACATGAAATGGATACATATAAGAAAAATAAAAAGAAACAATAGGACAGGGATGGTAGTAGGCACGTTGGTGCGCTTATGAACAGACCTCTTAGGAAAGGGGTGAGGTCAATAGTAGACAGCCTAAGGTTAAAGTTTTTGGGGTTTGGGGAAGAAACCACAGAACCAGGTAGAGCTGGGAGAGAATATGACTTTTGTGATATTCTCTCTCAACGCTTTTGCCACCTCCACAAATTATCCCACTTTTTCCCTGAGTACCAGTAGAGCAAAAACCTTTCTCCGATCACCCCATTTCCCCCCCCCCCGCCCCCAAAATCCACACAACACACAAAAGCACACTCAGGGTAAATCTCTTGGGATGGGAAAAAAAATTTAACCACGTTTTCTGTAGAGCCGATAATGTGTTATTTACAAATACAGCAGCATGCATTTTCTCTCTTGCCCCCAACATATGAAGGTGTGTGTGTGTGTGTGTATACACATACACACACACACACACACACACCCTGTTTGCACAGCCCCACTTCTCCCACCTAAATACACATCCCTGTACAATTTTCCTCTTGCATACCCCATACTAACATCCCCTGATCTGCAAGTAAAGGGAAAGTAGGCTATTCATCCACAGAAGGCCAATTTTCTGGCAGACGGGGGAGTACTTTTTCTTTTGACAATTTACTTGACTCGAACACGAAGACTCCGGGGGTGCACACATCTTGACACGGTGGCACCCAGGGAGGCGCGCACCTTCAATCTCCGTACGCAGGCAACATTGCCTCCCCCCCCCCCCCACACGCCTGCGCAGATGCCCACGGAGGGGTGCGTTGGCCGTACGGTGTACTCCGTGTGTCCCGGGAAAGGGAGGGGAGAGGAGGCGAAGTAAAGCTGGTCCAGCACCTCCCGAGCTTCCCCTCCCTCTCCCCAGCATTCCCGAATGATGCTGTCGGTGCTGCTTGGTGCAAAACGCTGCCCGGCCCTGGAGCGCAGCCTTGCAGGGAAAGCCTGGCGCGGCGCTCTCGCCCAGCGGGCAGCGAAAGAGCCCCCCAATTCCCCTCCCCTCCAAGCGATTCATCGGTTAATCATCAATCTCTTGGCCCTCCCTCCCTCCCTCCAAGCCCGGCCTCTTGGCCCCTCTCTCCCCTCCTCCTCTTCCTCTTGGGGGCCTCGGGATTGCCGGCTGGCCTCGCCTCTTCCCTCCCCGCGCCCTTACCGTGAACGGGGTGTCATCGACGCTGCCCACCGAGTAGCAGTTGTCGCCCGGGTTGACGGCTCCAGTGAGCACCTGGTGCAGATGCATCACGCCCGGCCTCGCTGGCCAGCCAGCCAGCCAACCAGCCAACCAGGCAGGCAGCAGACAGGCAGGGTTCCCTGGCTTGCTCCGCTCCTCCTGTGCGCAAAGAGAGAGAGAGGAGGAGGAGGAGGAGGAGGAAGACGGCTACGACCCGGCCAGGCCCGCCTGCCTTTCAGATCTCGCCCCGCCACCCCAGGAAGGAAGCAGCAGCAGCAGCAGCAGCGGAGAAGGGAAGCCTCTTTGCAGGCAAGGCAAGGCAAGGCAAGGCAGGCGGGCGAGCTGGCCAGCGGCCCGGCGCGCGCTCTCGTGGAAGCAGCAGCAACAGCAGCCGCGGAGGCGGAGAAGAAGCAGAAGCAGAAGAAGACGGGGAGCGCGCGGCGCGCGAGGGAAGCCCGGGAGGAGGGCGAGGGGATAGCGCGCCCTCGCGCGCCCTCCTGCCAGCCCTCCCTGGGAAAACCCTCTCGGGGTCGCGCGCGGGAAGGAGATCAAAGCGGGCGCCCGCCCGCCTCCGGAAGGTTGGGCGGAAAAGAATTAAAGGAATTAAAGGAATGGAAGAAAGGGGAGAGAGGAGAGAAACTGCGCTTAACTCTCCTCTTCTCTCCTTTCCTCTCCTTCCCTTCTCTCTGTTTCTATCTATCATCTATCTGTCTGTCTGTCTGTCTGTCTGATCTCTGTGTACATCTATTTTTATCCCTTCCTCTCTCGCTTTATTTTTGTTTTGTCAAGCAAGGTATAAGTATAAACATGGTTATGAATACGTGAAATGGATACATATCAGAAAAATCAAGAGGACAGCCCATCCATTATTATTTTTTTTGGTTTCGTTTTGCAAAGGCTTTTCTGTCCTTACACCTCTAACTGACCCACAAACCGAAAGACAATTGCACAAAACCCAACAGGAAGTAGCCCAGCCATGAAAAAAGAGAAAGAGAATTCGTTTGGTGAGCCAAACTAATCAGGGTAAAGCTTAACCATATATTTATTCAGTTATCTCCAAATGATTCAGCGCTGCTGATCAATAACAACAGCACACCTAAGCGTTATTGTGCTCCGCTTGCAAGGGCTGGAGGTTTGGAGCTTTTCTTGCTTCAGAGTAAACCCTAGGGCAGTGTTTCTCAACCCTGGCCGCTTTAAGATAGGTGGACTTCAATTCCCAGAATCCCTGAGCAAAACTTATGGAAGTCCGCCATCTTGAAGCTGCCAAGGATGCTGGCTGGGGAATTCTGGAAGTCAAGGTCCACCTATCTCAAAGCGGCCAAGTTGGGAAATTTTGCCCTAAAATAGGAGGTGGTTGGGGCATTGTGCTCACCACCTTGAGTGATTTATAAAAGCAACAACAGTGGGATAAAAATAAATAAACTTTCATGGTTTCATTTTGCAAATGATCTGACTTAGTACTTGCCTCAGCCATGCTAATACAATATTTTTTTGTGCGACAACACAAATAGTATCACCGGTTGTCATTTTGATGTCATTATGGCTTGTGACAAGCACTTGGGCTTCCTCGTTTGCTTTGCTTCTTTGCTGTTTATTTCTTCTTCTTCTTGTGCCATATCCACCATCGGATGTTGGCGGTCATGTTGCCGATCCTATTTTTATCAACAGCTGCATGAAAAAGTGCTGCTGAGTTTAGTCCAAACCAGTCCCTTAGATTTTGAAGCCATGATGTTCTTCTTCCCCTTCTACCTTTGTGGTTTGTTTATTTAATGAGCAACAATGAGCTGAGGTCACAGAACACACTAAGCCAAGGAAGGCAACCTGCAGCTTCCAGTTCTTGGGGGCCTTTTTGAGCTTGGCTGATGAAAATGGAAGTGACCATTTCCTATCTTCTTTTGAGGTAGAAACTGATGAACACTGTCATTCAAATCCTAAACAACACAAGGTTCAAAGAAAATCAACACTGTAAGCATACATTTTTTTGCATCTTGCCCCCCCCCCCCCAACAATCTGGGTCTTTATTTTACCAACCTCGGAAGGATAGAAGGCTGAGTCAACTTGGAGCCCCATCAGGATTAAACTCCGGGCTGCAAGCAGAATTTTCCTGCAGTGCTGCACTTTAACCTCTACATCAGTGGTCTCCAAGAATTCTGGGAGTTGAGGTCCACAAGCAGGGGTGGGATTCTACCAGTTTGCACCTATTTGCTAGAACCGGTTGTTAACATTCTAAGCAGTTCAGAGAACCGGTTGTTAGAAGAAATTACTGGCCTAATCCTGTAAGGAAGGCAGGAAGGAAACATTCTGGTGTTGCTTACAGAAACTGCCTCTCCGTTAACCCTTATTACATTCTTGGCAGGACTAGACTTCATGTCTCAGGAACGTCTCTGGAGTTTTTTTCCCCCTCCTTTGCTGGTACTTTGCTTGTGTGGAGTGACCATTCAAAGTTATAATGGCACTGGAAAAAGTGACTTATGACCATTTTTCACACTTACGTCTGTTGCAGCATCCCCACAGTCATGAGAGGCCAGGCGAGGAGATGCGTGCCTCGATGTGAGTGATGTTGAGTTGGCCACACCCAGCCAATAATATGACCACCAAGCCATGTCCACCCAGTCACATGACCATCAAGCCACGCCCACCACCTAAGCCATGCCCACCACCTAAGCCACGCCCATAGAACCGGTTGTTAAAAAATTTGAATCCCACCCCTGTCCACAAGTCTTAAAGCTGCCAAGTTTGGAGACCTCTGCTCTACATCAACAGTATGGAACAAAAAAGAGATTTATGCAGGGGTGGGATTCAAACGGTGTTACTACTGGTTTGGTGATTACGTTTTGCATGTGCTTGCACTCTTCATGCACATACGTGCCAGATGTGTGCTGCATGCGTGTGTAAATAAAGGAGAGGTAAGAGCCCAGGCGGGCAGGTGGGCCAAACAGCAGCAAACACAGAACTGGTTCGGTATCTGCTGCTCTTCAGAGCTACCGGCTCTATAGAACCGGGCAGAACCGGTAGTATCCCATCCCTGGATTTATGACTAGTTCTTGAGCTTACAACAGACCCAGTGTCCTCGTGATCACATGATTGAAATTCGGGCGCTTGGCAACCAGCATGTATTTACAATGGCTGCAGCCTCCTGGGGTCACGTGATCACCATTTGTGACCTTCCAGGCTGGGTCAATGGGAGAAACTGGATTCATTGAAGGACCATGGCAATAAAAGGTAATAGAATAGAGTAGTGTAGAATAGAATAGAATAGAATAGAATAGAATAGAATAGAATAGAATAGAATAGAATAGAATAGAATAGAATAGAATATAGAATAAGGAATAAAGAATAAAGAATAAGGAATAAGGAATAAAGAATAAGGAATAAGGAATAAGGAATAAAAATGTAATGGAATAAGAATGGAATAAAAATGGAATGGAATGGAATGGAATAGAATAGGGAATAGGGAATAAGGAATAAGGAATAAGAAAGTGGAGTGGAGTGGAGTGGAGTGGAATGGAATGGAATGGAATAGAATAGAATAGAATAGAATAGAAGAATAGAATAGAATAGAATAGAATAGAATAGAATAGAATAGAGAATAACGAATAACGAATAAGGAATAAAAATGTAATGGAATAAGAATGTAATGGAATGGAATAGAATAGAGAATAGGGAATAAGGAATAAGAAATAAGAATGGAGTGGAGTGGAGTGGAGTGGAGTGGAGTGGAATGGAATGGAATGGAATAGAATAGAATAGAATAGAATAGAAGAATAGAATAGAATAGAATAGAATAGAATAGAATAGAATAGAGAATAAAATAACAATAAGGAATAAAAATGTAATGGAATAAGAATGTAATGGAATGGAATAGAATAGAAATAGGGAATAGAATAAGAAATAAGAATGGAGAGTGGAGTAGAAGTGGAATGGAATGGAATGGAATGGAATGAATGGAATGGAATGGAATAGAATAGAATAGAATAGAATAGAATAGAATAGAATAGAGAATAAGGAATAAGGAATAAGAAATAAGAATGGAGTGGAGTGGAATAGAATATAGAATAGAACTAGAATAGAATAGAGAATAAGGAATAAGGAATATAAATGTAATGGAATAAGAATGGAATAAGAATGTAATGGAATAGAGAATAGAGAATAGGGAATAAGGAATAAGGAATAAGAAATAACAATGGAGTGGAGTGGAGTGGAGTGGAGTGGAATAGAATAGAATAGAATAGAATAGAATAGAATAGAATAGAATAGAATAGAATAGAATAGAATGAGCTGGAAGGGACCTTGGAGGTCTTCTAGTCCAGCCTATTGCTCAAGCAGGAGACCCTGTATCATCTCAGACAAGGGACTGTCCAGTCTCTTCTTAAAAACCACCAGTGATGACCCACAATTTCTGAAGACAAGCCATTCCACTAGTTAATTGTCCTCCCTGTTAGGGAGTTTCTCTTTAATTCCAGGTTGCTTCTCTCCTCGACTAGTTTCCAGCTTTATTTCTTGTCCTGTCCTCTGGGGCTTTGGAGAATAATTTGTCCCCCTTCTTCTTCGTGGCAGCCTCTCAAATACTGGAATGCCGCTCTCCTGTCAACCCCTAATTCTTCTTTTCTTTAGACTAGCCAGACCCAAAACCTGCAGCCATTCTTTCTATGGTTTAGTCTCCAGGCCTTTGATCATTTTAGTTGCTCTTCTCTGAACTTTTTTCCAACGTCTCAACATCAGGGCAACACAAAAACTGCTCCACTTAGCGATGGATGCCCCATCCCAATGGTGGTCGTAAGTCAAGGACCCACTGCAATGGACCCAAAGAGTTAAGCTAGATTATAAACCTAAGAAAGAAGGTGTCTATGTATCATGTGTTAATATGGGGAACAGAAGCCATTTGATTGCAGATGACTTGCTGGGAAATTGATGAGTAATATCAGCCTTACCGTGTTCTGCCTTCGATATTTGCGTTTGCTGAAAGGGGTGTGTTATCATCTGCGCTGAATCTCATTGGCTGGATCACACAAATACATAAAAAACTCAATCTTCTATTGAGTCAGAATCTGAATATAGCTACCCATTAAGCCCACACCAACTGGCAGTGGATATGCAGGCTTTCAAGATGGAGATTCCCACCCAAAAAATATTGTTTCATGCTTGGCAGATGAACTGATTTGTTTACCAGTGGGTCAGATTTTATCTGTAGCTGCATTAAGGAAGCTGTTTCCCCTTTAACGCTCTTGAAAAAAACACTCCCCAAGACAGCGTGTTTTCAGGGTATGTGTTCTTTTGCCATCTGTTGAATAAATATTTAAAGAAGCCCCAAAGCTGCCTTGGTTTATAAAGGACTTAAAAATCCCATGTAGCCTAAACGTACGAGGCCTGTTGTCTTTTGTAGCATCAACAGCAGAGGAAAAAACAAACAAACCCCCAAACTGATCAAGATACAAAAATGCTTCAACTACAGAATTTACCAGGTCCTTACAACGCAACGTAGATTAACAAGCGTTCTATTGTTGATTGCAGGCAGGTTATTTTAGAGCTTGTGGCTGACAAGAATCCTCCAATTTCCAGATTTTTTTCTTTAAGATCCTCTCTTAGGGGAATTTGCTTATTCTCTGGTTGCTTGAGAATTCCTTCTCAATTCCTCATGGCCGTGTTGGCAGAACTCACATACTGGACATTCTGGATTCTTGCACCCGTTTCTGGTTACTCCAGCTTGTTATTCTGAAATTTCGCCCTCCTCAATTTCCCAGTCCAAAAAAGCCCCCAAGAGAAAGGAAAAAAAAAAAAAAAAGAAACCTAATGCAATCTAGGCAGTATTAACAGAGGGATCGAATCAAGATGATTAGGGGACTGGAGACCACGCCATACAAATAACTATTGCAGGAATTGGGTGTATCTCACCTAGTGAAACGAAGGACTAGGGGTGACATGATAGCAGTGTCCCAATATTTGAGAGGCTCAAAATTTAAAATCGGACATGACTCACTGAATAACTGCCTTGCTTAGCGACAGAAATCCTGGTCTTAATTGTTATAAGTCGAAGACTACCTGTACCGATGGCGTCTGGCATAAAAGCCCTCCATAGCGAGAATGACCTGTTTTCTTTCCACACATGTGGTGCAGCAGAGGTCCTGGGGCTGAGCCCAATTTTCTCTTACGCGATAACGAGAACTTTGCCAAGAATTTCCCTGCAAGATAATTTTCTTGATTGGTGCTTTTACCAGACTCCTGCAGATAGGGGGAAAAAATGCCTTGAGTGTTTTTATGTTTTAGACATTTATCATCAGATCTGAGCTGGGCTGAGCATAGCCAAGCCAAAACAGGAACTCTGGGACATTGCTGATGGATTAGGACGTTTTAGAAGAGTTCTATCCAGATCTGGAGGCTCAGATCTCCAAACTGGCTGATTTCAATAAGGAATGGATACTCCTCCCAGCAACAGTCTAGTTCTTGTCAGAGTCAGACACAATCAGTACAAGTAATACACAAGGAGAAGGCAGGTGGAGAAATGAGGGAGAGAAGGTCCAGAAATTCATGCCTGGAGGGATGGAGAATCTTTAGCTCTCCAAATGATCTAGAAATACAAATCACAACAACCTTGGCTAATGCAGCTTAGGATGAGAAGTGCTGGGGATTCTAGCTCAACCACGCGAGAGAGCCAGTTGGGTCTAGGGGTTAAGGCACCAGGCTAGAAACTCATGGTGAGTTCTATTCCCACCTTAGGCATGAAAGGCAGTTCTAAGTAGTTCTGAGTAGACAAAATAAAATTATTTCCTTAGTTCAAGGTTATTAAGTGTGACACAGCAGAGAAAAGAGGATCTTACACTGGGACAGATCATGATTGGTCCATGTGATGTGACGATGGGAGAAAAGGGGATGGATTGTAGTTTGGGACATTGTGGGAAGTCCGGGAAACTTTTAGTTTCGAGATTCCACAGATGTGCCAGGTGCTATTCTAATAAAGGTACTTTTGAGATTATGCTTGTCTCGGAGTTATTGATTGGAATGGAGGCTTGCTGGAATGCTGACATTGACTTTGGACCAATCAACAGAAGACAGTGAATTCTAGTTCCACCTTAGGTATAGCCAATTGGGTGACACTGGGCCAATCAACAGGAGACGGTGAATTCTAGTTCCACTTTAAATATAATTAGGTGACTTTGACCAATCAACAGGAGACAGTGAGTTCTAGTTCCACCTTAGGTATGAAAACCAATTGGGTGTCTTTGACCAATCAACAGGAGACAACAGGAGACAACAGGAGAGTTCTAGTTCCACCTTAGGTATGAAAACCAATTGGGTGTCTTTGACCAATCAACAGGAGACAACAGGAGACAACAGGAGAGTTCTAGTTCCACCTTAGGTATGAAAACCAATTGGGTGTCTTTGAGACAATCAACAGGTGGAATTCTAGTTCCACCTTAGGTATGGAAGTCAATTGGGTGACTTTGGCCCAATCTACAGGAGACAGTGAATTCTAGTTCCACTTTAAGTATGAAAGCCAATTGGGTGACTTTGAGCCAATCAACAGGAGATGGTGAATTCTACTTCCAGCTTAGGCATGAAAGCCAGTCACTTCTCTCATCCCAACTCATCTCCTTGTAGGGAAAATGGAAGGAGGAAAGGATATTGTGTATGCTCGCCACCTTTAGCTATTTATTTAAAAAAAAATAATAAAGGCAGTTGCATACATTCATGAATGAAAAGCAATAAAAAAAAACCCCACATCTGGAGCGAGACTCTAGCAAAGCTTTGCTCTTAAGACTCAAAAGAGTTACAACGTCTTTTCTAAGGCGGGCCGCCATCGCGCTTCAGGCATTGAGGGATGACGGGAGCTGTCCAAGGTCCTGCAACTCCATCTGTCCCATGACTCAGCATTTTCCTGCGGTTAGAACGGTTGCCGTCCTCTGATAGGTAGTCAGCCTCGGCGCACTCTGAGGTTTCCGGTTGCTGCAAACCTAGAAGAGCGTCTCTCTGCCTTTCTTGTATGACAGCCAAGCCAGATACTTTCCTCTTTAACTCTTGCTCAGCCGAGAGGCTTTAAGTGCTCTGCCAGGAGAAAAGCAAATCATTTTTGCTCCCAAAGGCAGACCGATATTCCTTATTTTACTTTTTGTTAACATAAGGGATTCTTCAGGTTGAACCATTATTTTGTTTTGTTTCTCATAATCAGGTTATCAACATGTCTATTTAAACAGTAAAAACGATAAAACGATAAAAAGAGAAAAAAAATAGAAGAAGCAGCTGAAAAGAAAAATAGAAGAGAAGGCGATAGATGTAAAGCAGACAAGGGGACATTGTTCATTATCTTTATTCATGTAACAACTAGCAGGTTCCCTATTTTTTTTGCAGATCCTGCTGACATCCTTTTGCTTTCCATCTTGGGCAAAATTTCTCCACTCTCTACAAAGCAGTAGAGAGAAGTCAGTAGTATTGCGATGAAGGTGTCAATAAACCAGCCTTCTATAGCTTTAAGCTTTCATTATCCACGCGTCTGCTCATTCTACCTAGGCAGCCATGCTTTGAAAGGTTGCAGAAAATAGTTTATTATTCCAGCTGGAGTCTGGGTTCTTTCTGTGGAGGAACAGTGCCATCCTGTGGCTATATGTGTGCATTTCATCCCAAACTCTAAGTTGACCAAAACCATTCCTCTCCATTGTATCTTAACAGAATAACAGAGTGGGAAGGGTCTTCTAGTCCAATTCCCTGTCCAAGCAGGAGACCCTGTGCCCAGAGGTGGTATTCAGCAGGTTCTGACCAGCTCTGGAGAACCGGTAGCGGAAATTTTGAGTTAATTCGTAGAACCGGCCAATGCCACCTCTGACTGGCCCCACCCACATCTATTCTCTGCCTCCGGAGTCCCAGCTGATCTTTCGTTGCCCTGCACAGGAGAACGGAGCTGGAAAACAGGTATGTATGTTTTTGTGTTCCGTAGATAAAAAGGGGAAAGGTTTTTGAATGTGTGGACATGGCTGCTATGTTGACTTTTTTTTTGAATCTGGGACACCTTGACTGAATTCTTCAGTAGAGCAGCCAACAAGACCACCCTGGAAAAATTTCAATTCCCATCTTGGATGAATGGCTGCAGAATAGAGTAGAGTAGAATAGAATAGAATAGAATAGAATAGAATAGAATAGAATTAGAGTAGAATAGAATAGAATAGAATAGAGTAGAGTAGAGTAGAATAGAATAGAATAGAATAGAATAGAATAGAATAGAATAGAATAGAATAGAATAGAATAGAATAGAATAGAGGAATGGAATGGAATGGAGTGGAGTAGAATAGAATAGAATAGAATAGAATAGAATAGAATAGAATAGAATAGAATAGAATAGAATAGAATAGAATAGAATAGAATAGAATTCTTTATTGGCCAATTGTGATTGAACACACAAGAAATTTGTCTTGGTGCAAATGCTCTCAGTATACATAAAAGAAAAGATACATTCGTCAAGAGTCAAGAATCACCAGGTACAACACTTAATGATATTCATAGGGTACAATAAGCAATCAAATCATACTACCAAACAGTCAATATAAATCGTAAGGATACAAGCGACAAAGTTACAGTCATACAGTCACAAGTGGGAGGGGATAGGTGATAAGGAGCGATGAGAAGATTAACAGTAATAGCAGTGCAGACTTAGTAAATAGTTGGACAGCGTTGAGGGAATTATTTGTTTAGCAGAGTGATGGCGTTGGGGGGAAAACCTGTCCTTGTGTCTAGTTGCTCTGGTGTGCAGGGCTCTATAGCGTCGTTTTGAGGGTAGGAGCTGAAACAGTTTATGTCCGGGATGTGAGGGGTCTGTAAATATTTTCACAGCCCTCTTTTTGGCTCGTGCAGTATACAGGTCCTTGACTGAAGGCAGGTTAATAGCAACTGTTTTTTCTGCATGGAATTGACAGAAATGGATCAATTGATCATTTGGATTAAAGAAAAGAATATAAGGGCCTTTGTTGACACATGGACACCACTTCTGAACTTGGTACTTGAGGTGGAAGAAAAATGACACTTTGATTTTGGGGTTTTATCGGTTAGATTGGTAGATGTTTATAGAAATGACTAGTCTATATTACTACAGAAAAGCAAAAAGTTGACATTTGATGTTAATGCTTTATTTTACTGCAACAGGGGGGATTGGAAGTCACTGCTTTTTTTTCTCTTTTCCCCATCCCTCCCTCATTTCTCTTTCCCTTATTTCCCCCAACTGTCATCCTATTTACTTTTGTATTTTGTATCTTATTTTTTAATCTAATAAAATATTTTTTAAAGAAAATTTTCAGGACTGTAGTTATGGCTTCATCTTGATGGAAGGTTATAGACTCTCATATACCTGATTTAGCTCTTAGGAAAAAAGACATACTGAGTGGTATTGTGGTGTCAATGGCCAGTAGGGTTTCCTTGATCTTCAGATCACCACATTATCAGAAAGTGTGTTTGCTTGTCAAATTCATCCCGGATTATCTTAGCCCTGGTTTACTCAGTTAAACCAACGTTGAAGATTTGCATGGTGTACACCAGTGGTGGGATTCAAGTTTTTTTACTACTACAGTTCTGTGGGCATGGCTTGGTGGGTGTGGCAGGGGAAAGATATTGCAAAATCCCCATTCCCTTCCCACCCCGCTAACCTGCTTTCCAGCTCTGTTCTCCTGTGCAGGGCAACCAAAGAAGACTCGGCCGATCAGCTGGGACTCAATGGGAGGCAGAGAATAGATGGGGGCGGGGCCAGTCAGAGGCGGGATTTGCCGGTTCTCCGAACTACTCAAAATTTCCACTTCTGGTTCTCCAGAACTGGTCAGAACCAGCTGAATACCACCACTGTTGTACACATATAAACTAACCATATCAAGTTTATGCAACACATAAAGATGTGTTTTGATAAACAAGCCATATAAATGTATGCCACATTCTAGAGGAAAATGTACTTTATTTGGATTTGGGTTGAGTGAACCCAGCCAGCTGTGACTTAGTCAAAAATACAGTTAATAAAACTGCAGAGTTAATTATATCTCAAAGACATCTGTGCCTATCTATTATTCTTTTTTATTTAATTTGTGTTTAAATTTTCACTTGTCAAACCTGGGGAAGGAACAATTATTTTATGAAACTTTAATAGGTCATATGAGATCAGCACATAATGTTCTTGCTGTAGACCCATTTGCTTTCTGATTTGTTAAAAATATTTCTGATTAAACATTAAAACATTGCTTTGTTAGTAGGGCACCACATTCTGAAAATGCTGTGCTGCTCTGACACCACTAGGGGGAGCCATCCGACTCTCAAATCTACCGGCTTCTTTGATTCCTGAAATGACAGTTTGTATATTTATTCAGAGATACTTAGCTGTATTTGTTTATCTAAGTTCCTGAACTCAAGGGACCTGACATAAAAACAAAGCACCAGAAAAATATATATAAAAATAGCTTAAAGATGCCATATCTAAGAACTAATCTATTTTCACAGAAATATTAGTTAATATTTGAAAATGTGTACGGGGTATTGTCAAGCTACTTTCTACAGAGGAAAGAAAGGAAGGCCTTTAAGTGATCTCTTCTTGAAAGCCTCCAGTGATGAAGCTCCCACAATTTCTGAGGGCAACTTCTGTTCCATTGGTTGATTGTTCTCCCTGTCAGAAAGTTTCTCCTTATTTCCAGCTTAAATCTCTCCTTGTTCAATTTCCATCCATTATTCCTTGTCCGGCCTTCTGGTGCTTTAGCAAATAGCTTGACCCCCTCCTCTCTGCAGCAGCCCCTCAAATATTGGAAGACTGTTCTCATGTCTCCCCTGGTCCTTCTCTTTACTAGATGAGCCAAGCCCAGTTCCTGTAACTGTTCTTCATATGTTTTAAGCAGGGGTGGGATTCTACCAGTTCACACCTATTCACTAGAACCGGTTGTTAACATTCTAAGCAGCTCGGAGAACCGGTTGTTAGAAAAAATTACCGGCCTAATCCTGTAAGGAAGGCAGGAAGGAAACATTCTGGTGTTGCTTACAGAAACTGCCTCTCCGTTAACCCTTATTACATTCTTGGCAGGACTAGACTTCCTGTCTCAGGAACTTCTCTGGAGTTTTTTCCCCCCCTCCTTTGCTGGTACTTTGCTTGTGTGGAGTGACCGTTCAAAGTTACAATGGCCCTGAAAAAAGTGACTTATGACCATTTTTCACACTTACGACTGTTGCAGCATCCCCACAGTCATGAGAGGCCAGGCGAGGAGATGCGTCCCTCGATGTGAGTGATATTGAGTTGGCCACGCCCAGCCAAAAACATGACCACCAAGCCATGCCCATCAACTTAGCCACACCCACAGAGTTGGTTGTTAAAAAATTTGAATCCCACCCCTGGTTTTAAGCCTCCAATCCCCTAGTCATCCTGGTTGCTCTTCTCTGCGCTTTTTCTAGAGTCTCAGCATCTTTTTTTATAGTGTGGTGAACAAAACTGGATGCAGTACTCTAGGTGTGGTCTTACTAAGGCTTTATAGAGTGCTATTAGTGTCTCCCTTGATTTCGATTGTATCCCTCTGTTAATGCAACTGAGGATAGAAATACTATTAGAAATGTTGCCTTCCAAGTGTTTTTCAAATTAATACCTGCTGATGGTGTAATTTAATATTACTTCTCTGACAGTAGAAATAACCAAGATAAGGACAGAGCGAAATATCCGAAGCCAGTCTAAAACCAAGTATCTCATAAAACCACACAAAAGTATCCATGAATGATGTGTCCTCTATCAAGAAATTTAGGTCCCATCTCAGAGATATGGAAAGCAAGCTGAACTAACAGATCTGTGGTCAGATTTGACTTGAGGTGAGCATAAATCCATAACAACAGTTCGGAAACAGGAGCTGGTAGACTCAAAATCAGTCCCCCATAAACTTCTTAGTGTCTATGGAGATTTCCCATCATCCAGGTCATGGTTGTCCCAAAGATGCTATTTCAAGAGGCAACTAGACTTTCTTGTTTTTCTTTGAAGTCGTTTTGCTTCTCATCCAAGAAGCTTCTTCAGTTCTGACTGGTTGGTGGAGAATGGAAGGATTTATACTCCTTGCAGACAGCAGGTCATTTGCATCCTTTTAGAAGGTCATTGAGGCCACTTGGAGGTTTGTGTCTTCAGGATCAAAGAGGCCACCAAGCTCCAAACTGAACAGCCCTCTCTCAACAGAGGGGGAGGGATATGACATCTATATCATATCATCAGTCTACAACACAATGCTTTCAGCAGTTCCAAGAAGGCTCCACACCCATTTGCACTACTCATGTGACTCTGAGGACACAGACAAACCTCCAAGTGGCCAAATCTCCAGCCAGAGCTGAAGAAGCTTCTTGGATGGGAAGCGAAATGTCCTCAAAGGAAAACCAAAATGTCCAGTTGCCTCTTGAAAAAAAAAAAAAGCATCTTTGGGATAAACGTCTTAGGTGTCTTCCAGCTGTTTTAACTCCAAGCTGGAGACAAGATGTGGTCCACATCGCAAGGATGAGCATTTCAGGACATCATTGTACTATGAGTCAAAACAAACAGAGAACGGGCATATGAAAAACCAATCTGGTCATTTCTATGGAGCTTATAAAAGCAACATGGACTTCAGACTCCCTAATTTCTTGATAGTACTGCATGCAGGAAATCCATTCAAAGGCTAGGAGACATGCCATGAACTCATTTCTTAAAATCTCATTTTTGAAAATCTGAAATCTTTGTATATAGAATTACATTCATCTTTTCCTCAACTGTGCTGTGTAAATCAAAGCCAACACCCGTCCAAATCACAGAGATCTTCTTCCACAATCAATGTAATTCAAGGGAGTTTCGACTTCATTTCTGTCTACGTAGGGATGATCCCTCTTTTAACTGCCCCCAGATTCTGCCACTCCTTGTCAACGTATAGAATGTGAAGGATGTGTGTTTGTGTTTACTTTCATAGTCATAACGTACACTGAAGATGGTATTTAATTTTATTGTATGAGGTGCAATGACAATAAACTAAACTAAACAATCTTTATTGAAGGAGGAAACCTCAGGGCCTTTGGAAGAAAAGGATGGAGTTCTGCACATTTAAGGTTGGCCTTTCCAGAAAATCCACGTCAGTTACGAGATTCTGGCCGACAGTTGTTTATATAACAGTTGTCCAGTTTCTAAAACATTTGCAAAGATGTTCCTTGAGCCAGAAGGAAATTCAATTAGCTGACAGGGCATCGTCCATTAGCAAAGCATCCATCTATGTCAGGGTGAAGAAGTCGTGACCTTAAACTCTAAGCATAAGCTGTGAAGTGTTACTACGCACTTAATCCATAACACCAAGCCAACCAAACGCCACACTATGAGATCACTGTGTGGGTTGGTGTTTTTTCTTCTTTCTAACCCCCAGGATGAGAAACACTTACTAGCTGTGCAAACCACTCTGTTTTTTTTCTTCTCTGATTGGGGACGTCACGCTCTGAAAATGCTTCAATTGCGACCAAGTGGCACCACTGTGATTTGATTCAGCGCCGGGCTTGGAGATGCTTCTGGCTTTGGTGAAAAAGAAAGCTCATTAGAGAAGGAAGCAGAGTGAAACCAAATAACAGGGCGGTGTTACTTGAGTCGCACAGAAGGTGTCCTGGGTTGTTTTTTTTTTTTTGACGATGGAGCAAAACCGCCAGGTCCGATTGAGCCCCTGCTGCTTGCAATTTCTGCCTGTTTCTTGGAAACAATACCGAAGGGATTTTTTTGTCATTGACAGCTTTTATTTTTTAAAAAAGCTTTTCAGCCCCCAAACTCTCCTGGTGGCCTTCCATCCCCTCTCAAATATCCACACAGCTCTTGGAGCCACAGAAATAGCATCTATTTCTGTGTCCTGTGTGGATCAAATGAAAAGATTTCAAAGGTAACAATGGCGTTTCCCCCCACTGAGGGTCACATCAGGGTTGTGTTTGACCTCGGGAGGGGCTACGGGGCCTGGCCAGGGTGGCCATGGCTGGGGTAGGTGGGGCCAGGGTAGGCGTGGCCAGCTCGATGTCACTCATGTCGGGAGCACCTGTGGTGGCCAAATGCTAAGGCAGGACTTCGGGGAGACTTCCTTCCCTCCCTCCCAGTGGTTAGAATGCAGTATTGCAGGCTAACTCCGCCCACAGTCAGGAGTTCGAGCCTCACCGGCTCAAGGTTGACCCTTCCTTCCTTCCCTCCCTCCCTCCCAGTGGTTATAATGCAGTATTACAGATTATCTCTGCCCACTGCCAGGAGTTCAATCCTGGCCGGCTCAAGGTTGACTCTTCCTTCCTTCCTTCCTTCCTTCCTTCCTTCCTTCCTTCCTTCCTTCCTTCCTTCCTTCCTTCCTTCCTTCCCTCCCTCCCTCCCTCCCTCCCTCCCTCCCTCCCAGTGGTTATAATGCAGTATTACAGATTATCTCTGCCCACTGCCAGGAGTTCAATCTTGGCCGGCTCAAGGTTGACTCTTCCTTCCTTCTTCCTTCCTTCCTTCCTTCCTTCCTTCCTTCCTTCCTTCCTTCCTTCCTTCCTTCCTTCCTCCCTCCCTCCCTCCCAGTGGTTATAATGCAGTATTACAGATTATCTCTGCCCACTGCCAGGAGTTCAATCCTGGCTGGCTCCTTCCTTCCTTCCTTCCTTCCTTCCTTCCTTCCTTCCTTCCTTCCTTCCTTCCTTCCTTCCTTCCTTCCTTCCTTCCTTCCTTCCTTCCTTCCTTCCTTCCTTTCCTTCCTCCCTCCCTTCCTCCCTCCCTCCCTCCCTCCCTCCCTTTCTTCTTTTGCTTTCCCTCTTCATTCTCCTTTCTTCTTCCTTCCTTTCTTTCCTTATTTTTCCTTCCTTGCTCTCTTCCCATCTTTTTCTTTTCTCTTTCTCCTTTCCTGTCCCTTCTTGCATGCTCAAATGCAAAAGGGCAAACATTTCTCTTTTTATTTTGCTTTTAGTTTGTTTTGGTAGCTGTCATGCCCCTGTTGGAGTCTGATTCTGAGGGGGAGATTGAGCAGCTGACAGGGAATGGGAGTGTGGCTCCGGTGGCTGTGGAAGAAATGGGGGGGAGGGCACAGTCTGGCTGGGCATTCAGAGGAAGACCCAGGGCCACTCCTTCTTCATCCTAGGGCATGCAGGGAGGAACGGAAAAAGGAGCAACATGGCTTACGGAATAGAAAAGGGCCCTGATCCCTTTCATTAGTTGCAGCTGGGAGAACAGGATATAAGAAGGGCATTTGCACACAGCACCTTGCCGGAAGCAAAGCGTGCATTATCTTTGTCAAGGCTTATCTGGGTTTTAGTGTCCTCCCAACTGTGAGTGCTTTGTTGTCTTTTGGAAGCCTGCAATGTATTATCCTGGC